>NC_044566.1:91752296-92094796 GCF_007565055.1 Rhinopithecus roxellana
TCTATTACTGCCAATAAAAAGCCTACCGTGGGTCTAATTTTAAGACTTTCCTTTTTTTTTTTTTTTTTATTTGGTTTTGTGAATTTGGGGTTTTTTTTAATATCCATTTTCCTCTGGTAGTTTTTAAGATTTACCCTTTGCCTTTGCTGTCTTGTGCTCTTAGTATCCTATGCCTAGGCATGGATTTTTATTTTGTTTCTACTGTGAACTCATTCTCTGCATATGAGACTTATGTCTTTCTTCAATTCTGGAAGGTTTCTCAAATCAGCTCTCTTCTCCATTCTCTCTATTCTTTATTTTCTGAAATACTGATTAATATTTGTTTTTATCATATATTTCTTATTCTATCCTCCATGTCTTTAAATCATGCTTTCTAACTTCCTTCTATTTTCTTGACTTGTCCTCTTGTTACCACACAATGGGTGGGTTCAGTTGCTTGGCAGGTGGCAGTCCAATGACCACAACCAAGGAGGATTTAACCAGAGGATTTCATTACTGGCAACAAGTAAGTAGAACACTGGAGATAGTTCCCAAAGCAGTGCCTCCCCAAACACAGGTGAAAACAGGGCTTTGTGGGGGCTGCTTAGCTGAGTCACTGCATGCAGAGGTGGAGTGCAGGAAGACACAGCTGTTGTTCATGCTTCTTCATATGTTGCCCATACAGAAAATGACACATAAGCTCTTCCCTGGACAGGGCGTTTAGTATGGTAATGCGAAGAGGTCTCCAAAGTTCATCTCCAGCTCAGGCATCCCTGGATGCCTGGGACCAGTTTTTTGTGTGTTTGTTGTTTGTTTTGCAGGGACTTGGCTTCATCCTAGAATGTTTTTAAACAACAGAAACTCAAGGGGCAGCAGTTAAAAGTGGATACTTCTTCATGTGTACCCAAAAACCCAGGGACCCTGGGTTACACTCTGGATCCTCAATTGGATACACAAGGAATCTTCTATCATTCTGCATCCCTCTAGGAGTTGTTTACATATTTTCAAATTCGAATTATTTGCTGAACTCTTAATTTTCTCTCAGTGTGTCTAGTCTGCCATTTATTGAATTTTCAATTCCAACATCTGTAATTTTTATACCTAGTATTTCTATTTAATTGTTTCAAATCTGCCTGTTCTTTTATCTTAGATTCCTGTTCTTGCTGTTTTCTTTCTAATCTTTTCTTCATCTCACCAACCATTTTAAACATGCTTATTTTAGAATTTGTTTCTAATCCATCCATATTTCTTAACTCTCCTTTATAATAGTTCATTTTCTTGTGTGGTTTATAATATTGACTATGAACTCATTTCCACTGGCTATGAGCTCGTTTTTCAGGGGTACTCTGGCCTGAACTATGACTGGGGTTGTGTTTGCTGCAGTTTCACGGATATCAACCATTCTTACTGATACTCGTGTTACTTTTGTGGCTTAAGGAATGTATTCATCTGTTCTCATGCTGCTAATAAAGGCATACTTGAGACTGGGTAATTTATAACAAAAATGATTTAATAGATTCACAGTGCCACGTGGCTGGGGAGGCCTCACAATCATGGCACAAGATGAAGGAGAAGTAAAGGCATGTCTTACATGGTGGCAGACACATCTTACACAGGGGTAGGCAAGAGAGCCTGTGCAGGGAAACTGCCCTTTATAAAACCATCAGATCTCATGAGGCTTATTCACTATCATGAGAACAGCGCAGAAAAGCCCCGCCCCCATGATTCAATTACCTCCCACTGAATCCCTCCCACGACATGTGGGGATTATGGGAGCTATAATTCAAGATGACATTTGGGTGGAAACACAGCTAAACCATATCAGGGAAGGAGAGGTCCTTGAGCTATGTGCATTTTGGGGGCACTGTAAAACTAGACTACACACTTCAGTTGGCCCAAGTCTTGGATTCTGACTTCTCTTAGGAGACTCTTTTGCCCTTCTTGGATCTGGACAGAAGTCAAACAACATTCTGCTTTTTCCCTGAGCTGGAGGCCAGGGTTCTTCCAGTCCGTATAAAATGCAGAACAACCCTATGTAACTCTCAGCTTTGTAGAGACACCTCAGCTCCAACCTCCTGTCTTGTATTAGGTGCCTCCCAACTCCTCTCGCTACTGGGCCCCAGAAGCCCTGAAGATTTAGATTGACTCCAAGTACCTCTGTAAACCATTTGGCTTCAGCTGCTGCTCACAGCTCCGATTTTATATTCTCCCAAACTCTCTGACTGCTGGATGGTTTCCTCATGTAGCTTGGAGATAATTTATACATTCAGAACTTATTCTCTTTTTATCTATGTCCTTGTGTTAGTTTGGCATAGGGTGAGGAGGGTAAAGGAGAAAGGTGTCTAAATAAGCAACACATTGACCTAAAACCCATGTGTGTATGTGTATATATATATATATATATATACACACACACACACACACATATATACACATATATATATGTACACACACACACACACACATATATACACACACACAGAGTCTCGCTCTGTCATCCAGACTGGAGTGCAGTGGCATGATCTCAGCTCACTGCAGCCTCCTCCTCCAGAGTTCAAGCAATTCTCGTGCCTCAGCCTCCCAAGTAGCTGGGATTGCAGGCACATACCACCATGCCCGACTAATTTTTGTATTTTTATTAGAGACATGGTTTCACCATTTCGGCCGGACTGGTTTAGAACTCCTGACCTCAGGTGATCTGCCCACCTCAGCCTCCCGAAGTGCTGGATAACAGATGTGAGCCACCACGTCTGGCCTATGTTTTTATATTTTTAGACTTTGCATGTAATGATGTCATTTTCCTTTCTATGATATGATATATGATTTTATATTCTACATGTATTTTTATACTCCTATATAAAATGCATTTTATTAATTGAGCATTCATTCTTAAAATTTGGTATTTCCATGAATTTTTAATTTTACAAATATTCCATTTTAATGTTATTATTTTTATTATTTTTTGCTGCTGAATAGTTATGCCAACCTCTGTGCAGCCCGGGAAGACAACACATCAGCAGTTAATTTGTGTAAAGACAAAAAAAATTAGAGAGCAAGAGAATGAGACAAGACTGCAAATCAGCCATGATAATTACTGAGTACTGAGAACAATTCCAGTGGATTAAGATTTGGGGTGCTTAAGCTTCTTAATATTAATTGCAGCAAATGTTCAAATGCTTTCACTTTCCATAGAAGTACTTTAGCAAATAAGCAAAATATGAAATAAAAACCCTAATTCAGATTTACCTAAATATAAAACAAGTAAATTGTCCTAGGTAATTCTTACTGTCTTATGTCCAGTAAAACAATCACCTATATTTGTGCATACAGATATATTATTTCATTTAAAAACTAGCTGTAAGTCTTGACACCAAATTGAAGTTGAACTGAAAGAAGCTTTCCTGTAAAGATACTTGGGATCCTCACATTGTATGTAAGGAAAGTCACCTAGGCCTCACATCAAACCCAGGTGTGACATGTTATTAACTCATTCTAATGGTACTGATGTTGAGATGCAGAGAACAGAAGCAGCTCTTAAGGGACAGAGACAGGACTCAGTGACAATTATATTCACCTGTCATGGGGTGAAGCTACAATAGTGAGTATTCTGTGGATGGTCCTATCCAGATAAAAGAAGGAATTGGTTTCAGGACATAGTCTGCATCTTACTAGATGGGGTATGTTGGACAAGTAATTTAACCTCTTCTGGCCTGTAAAATAGGGATAAAAAGGGTACATATCTCAGAGTGTCATAGGAAGACTAAATTAGACTATTCTCATCCTCACACCTAATGAGTTCTCAATATTTAACTGATTATAATTAGCTTTACTAGATACATAATTAAGTAAATTAATGAATTATAGAGCAAATAATCATAGGGTCACACAGATAGAAAGTGGGAAAAATAGGAGACAAACCAATGTCTATATTTGTTCCATGGCATTAGATTTAGATTACCTCCTTTTAGTCTGGCAAAACACTCACGATTATACAATGTAGTTTTAAAATATACGGTACTTTGCTGGGTGTGGTGATGCATGCCTGTGGTCCCAGCAACTTGGAAGGCTGAGGTGGGAGGATGGCTTAAGCCTGGGAAGCAGAGGTTGCAATAAGCCAAGATCACACCACTGCACTCTAGTCTGGGCCATAAAACGAGACACTGTCTCAAAAAAGAAAAAAAAAAAAAATACAGTACTCACATTTTACTCTGCTAGTATATGCTGTATTCACTGGTGTATTCTCCCATGCATGGAGACTTTCATTGGGAGTAAAATGTTTAAAACTATTTTACTATTTCTTGCAGTACTTTGAGATACTACCAGCAAAGTTATTTCTAAGCTGAGATGCTTTGTCCTGGCAGGGCTTCTAAAGAGTTAAAGCAATGCTGAATCTGTGTATTTACAACTGACTAGAGCAGGGATCAGCAAACCATGGCCAGTGGGTCAAATCCTGCTTATTGCCAGTTTTTGTAAACAAAGTTTTATGGCAACAGCCTGCCCATTTGTTTAGACATGGTCTGTGGCTGCTTTTCTCCAACAGCAGAAAAGTTCAGTAGTTCCAACAGAAATCCAGAGGCCCATAAAGCCTAAAATGTTTACCATCTGGCCATTTACAGAAAGTTAGCCAACCCCCAGACTAGAACAAAGGTTGGAAAAACTACTCAGCCCAGGCTTCTTTTTTGATTCTGTCTTCCCCCAGGTGCCTTGAATCCTTTGCAGTCTTTACCCTAGGAGGCTCAGAGCCTACAACACATCTCTAATTTTGTCTAGATTTTTGAGAATCTAGTTCTGGCCCTCTTTCCCTGACTCAATATTCCTTGAACTCTAAACACGAAATTTTAAAAGAAAGATTAGCTGGGATGTGTATATCCCTGAAAGTCACCTCCTTTCTGCTGCCTCTCACAAATACGCAGGCTATGTTCCTTAAATCTGTCATTCAATTTAAGTAAGGAATTTTTGAAGAATGGATAATAGGTTAGACATGAAATCCACTGAATCTGGGTTAAATTTAATCAGTGAGTATTCTTTAAAATGGAAGTATGAGCCTGAATGATTAAAGAAACTGCTTTAAAAAATAGAATCAAAATACTAAATATCATCCCCCAATGTTTTAGCTAGAAAAATTACTTGAAAATGAGCAAGACAAGGAGAAAAATAATTATATTTACAAAAAACTAATAAAAATACAATGAACTATCATTTATTCAAATATGATAAACTATCATTTGTTAAAATACAATAGACATGCAAAAGTGCTATCATTGATAGCACTTTTAATGTTTAAATAACCCACTGATTACTTTCTCTAGTGGATTATTTGCAAGAGTAAAGTAAGAATCCTCACTTTCCTGGACACATAACCCATTTGCCATGTGACATTGCCTCCCTTACATCAAGAGCTGGAATGTATTTTTCCTCCCCTTAAATCTGATGCCTATAATTTTCTTTCCCCTTGAGATAATGGCAGAGTGGCATTGTGCAAGTTTTGGAACTAAGGTTCCATGAGGCCCTGCGGCTCTCTCTCTTATTTATCTGAGTACTGCCCTAAGATGACCATGGAGAGAAGCCCAGTCTAGCCTAGAGGGGGATAAGAGGCCACGTGGAGAACTGAGGTCAGCCAGCCCCAGCTGCTTGACTTCTGAGCAAAGTCTTCTCAGACTATTTGGCCCTGTTAGACCCAGCTGAGACCAGCAGAAGAATTACCCACCTAGCCCAAATTGCCTTCACAGAACCACAGGCCAATAAATAGGAGATGCTTTAACCCACCATATTTTGCAGTGGTTTGTTGTATGGAAACATATCGTTGAAAAACCCTCATTTTACCAAAGAAAAATCTGGGGGGTCATGACATTAAGCAACTACCTAAACCCACAATGTAAATGGCAAGTCAGGGATTTAGATGCAAATCATTCCAGCTAAAAATTTATACTCTACATCAATGCCCTCTATGTTTTTCAAAAACTACTTAGATTGTGTAATCAGCATTTCTGAAGACAGAGATAGTCATCTGGGAAGTAGAGTTTTCTCAACGAGTATTTTGCACTTGTTGGGATTTTTGAGACCAGCAGTGTTTTGGAAAACCTGACATGTGCAGTCACATCTCTGAGCAATGCTTTAAGTCTATTCATTCACTCATTTATTCATTCAGCAAATATTTATTGAGATCTACTATACGTTAGGCACTATGTTTACCACTGGAAGGCAGGCACCAGGTAAATACAAATACAGAACCTGAAATGGATGATGGCATTGCATTTTCATTTGATTACAAATTTATTCTTGCTTATAAGTTGATTACCTACCTTATTAACAGCTGACTTGTTTCAAGTTTTAGAACTCCAATTGTGTACTTAAATTTTTGTCTAGCTTAAAACGTAGTGCTAGATTTCAAGAAGTAAATTGTCAAACAGGTTTGCTGTTTAGTTTTTGTAAAAAAGGAAACTTGTAGGCAGAAACAAAAAACAAAATAAAATCTAAATTATGTTAATAACGAAAGATAACTGATGCATTAACAGAGTTTGAACTCTCAAGTCTCAAGCAAATTTCTAAAACTAAACTGTTTTCTTCTGTTAATCAGTTTAAAAAGGAATACCTTGTGCTAATTTTTTTTTGGTGGTGGTAACATTAATAAAGCTCTCTGAAATGAGGCCAGAAGGAACAGAAACTGAGTCAAAATAATGGATGACACCTCTTACATATTCTTACCATCTTGTCTCCTAGCCACACACACCACATTTAAACCTAAAAGGAGACACCTGGAGGGGTTAATTAGCTTGCAGCTGTCTGTGACTAGTCTGCAGAGGATAAAAAGAAGATCAGCCATAAGAAAGCAGCTAGCACTAGCCTGGATGATGAAGAAAGGGAAGAAGCAGCTGCTGAGGAAATGCACGTTTTGCTGACCTTTGAGGAGGGCTTAAGAGGTCCTTTGCCCCCTGAAAATGGAACCTCAGAGGAAAGTCTTGATGGTAGACATTACAAAATCAAGGGGCAGCAGCTGGCTGCTTTGTGTAAGGGGCAAGATTCAAGAGGATTTATGAATCGTTGTGATTTACAGTGACCATTAACTATTGTAATAAGGGGAGAAAAATCAACATCCATTCAGAGCAATTGTCAAGCACTGGAGAGGTACTTTCGCCTAGGCCAACAAACTTAATATGCAGAGAAACCCTTCAGTGTTTTGGCTCCTACAGCACAAGTGTACTAGGTTGGTAAGTGGAAGTTGCTTTGGTCATCTCTGTTTATACACTCGTTTGAGATATTTCATCAAGTCATCCTATTTGTTACTCTATCTGTAGTATGTACCGTTTCATGTGGAAGATGCCTGCCTTTTGATAGTATTCCAAACTGATCAACCCTGTATGGATTTAAGCCACCAAGAAGCTATGAACAGACAGGTGAAGTTTTGGTGTTGCCAGGAACCAGCTTGTCCAGAAGTTTAATCCTTTAAGGAAAAAGATAGCAAGCCCAGTGACAATTGTTAAAAACTGAAGTTGTTGGGGAACAAAATGTACTTAAAATATATTTATTATGTAACCTGATAAAATATTTTAAATTCTGGTGTTAACAAAGTTTTAGTGTTTCTTTTGTTCTTTTTACAAAAGAGAAACCCACTAAAATGTTAGCTGATTGACGTAGTTTTTGCTTTCATCAGTGTTAAATATTTGTTGCTCAGTAGTATGAGTTGTTTTTATCATTTACTCTTCTACAAGCCAGTTGAGATGTGTTATGAGGACTCAAAGTATTCGAATTGGCGGTGACCAAACGTCATACAATTATGGAGTATATAAGCCATTCTAACCTTCATAGTAAATTTTTTTTACCCTCTGATTGCATACTTAAATAGAATTATACTAATAATGCATATTTTCTGAATGTTAATGTCATGTGAAATTACTACTAGGTTAAACGTTGCTTCCCATCGTTTTCTGGGTGGTGGGGTGTTTATTCTGCTTATTCAGTACCTCTCTACATAGAGGAACCTATCTCAGTAACTCCTGTACTACTGTACAACAAAATGGCAGAAGAAAAGTTGCCCATTTGAAAAAATACCTTATTTTCCAAACACAAGTCTTCAGACACAGTCCACATTATTTGCCTTCCAGGAAATGAGATTGCATAAATTCATAATTTACATGTCAATACATGTGACTGTTTCCCTGTCTTATCCTGAATGCATGGAAAGTCATGAAACCTATTTTTTTCTTCCCTACTGGATTGCATTATAAAACCCCTATTTGTATAGGTTATAAATTCTAACCAATAATTGAGCATATTATGTTGAGGCTGTAGGCAGAGGATAAGATTTACATGTGAGACTTTATGTTCTGCTCTTTGGATTAGGCTAATTTTTAAAAGTTGTTGACTGTAAAATAATCATGCACTGAGGAAATACAATATTAAAATAAATTTTGAAGAAGATGGAATTATAGCAGGGGACCTGTGGAAATAGAATCTAAGAACATATTGTACATATGCTAAATTAGTAGAGTTGCATTGTGTTGTTCACATAGCAAATTCAGTACAGACTTTTTGGTAATGTCAACAGATTATGCCATAAAATTTGTAATTTTTTCAGCAAATCTTGACAATGCTGAGACATTTATTCTAGTTAATACAAATGGCTGAGGTCTGTAATTATGAGTTATTTAAGCTAAGAAACTTGGCAAGTTCATTATTTATAAGTCTCTACCTACTATACCAAATTAATTGACTGTTTTATATACTGATACAATTAATAGTAAACTTTTTATATCAAGTATGCATACATGAAATAAAATCATATTATTATTGGATAATAAGATGTTAATGATGGTAAGTCATGATTGTTATTTTGTTGAAGTAATTTCAACAAAATGAATGTTACTTAAAAATGGATGCTTAGGGCCAGGCGCGGTGGCTAATGCCTGTAATCCCAGCACTTTGGGAGGCCAAGGATTGCGGTATCACCTGAGGTCACAAGTTCGAGGCCAGCCTGGCCAACATGGTGAAACCCCATCTCTACTAAAAATACAAAATTAGCCAGGCATGGTGGTGAGCACCTGTAATTCCAGCTACTTGGGAGGCTGAGTGAGACAGGAGAATTGCTTGAACCTGGGAGGCGGAGGTTGCAGTGAGCCAAGATGGTGCCACTGTGTTCCAGTCTGGGCGACAGAGTGAGATTCCATAAAAAAAAAAAAAAGAAAAAAAGTATGCTTAGAGATTTTTAAATTAAATTACTTTCAATACTTCTATAATAGTTTAAAACAAGTGTTTTCTATTTAAATCACAAATGATAAACGTTAGGGCTGAAACTAAACATATGAGATCATCAAGTCCAACCTTCTGCTAAGATATTAGACTTCAAAATGAAAAGCACATCAAACATTAACCAGATGATTTCTTTGATAGTCTATTTTAAAATATTGAATTAATAAACTGGAAACATTTTAAAAATGGCTGTTCTTTTGGAATTAATATAAAAACAGACTTTAAAGTAAGGAATTTTATACTGATTAAGTTATACACTGCTTAGCCTAGCATGTGTATGCTACATACTTAAAAATGTGCATTGTGCATTGTCAAATAACTTGCGCACTATCATTCACACATCTGTATTATTCATATTGACATACTTTATATCATATATATATATATTTGTGCATTATCAGTTGATTTGCACATTGCAAACCAGAGTCACACAGTTATAGATCTGTGTGAATTCCCTATATTCCACATGCATGGACATACTCATATATACCCACACAAATACACCCCATGAAATGATATCCAGTTAATGAATACAAAGGTTTTTAAAAGAGAAATTCATTAGAAAAAAAATCCTATAAGCCTCTAGTTTTTCCAGACAATGAATTAATCTAAGAATTGATATTTTACTTTTTCCGTGTTTGATTTGTAAAGTAAAACTTTAGTAATAAAGAGTGTTTGCCTTACAGTTCATATATTTCTTGAATTAAAAAAACTCAACTACATAAGAAATGTTTTAAGTCTTTAAACTATTAGGACAGCAAAGTCTTTTTGATGATTATCTACAATTCCTGTCCTCTCTCCAGTATCTCCAAGATAACATTATTTTGAGTTTAATCTATGACATTTTTGACTTTGATACTCACTTTCATATGAGTATATATGTATGTTTACATAGAATATATGGAGTATTGTTTACATATAATTTATATGATTAAATATACACATACTCCAGTTAATTTAGTGGTGACTGTCACACATTTTATTTGGTCATTCTACAATTCATTGACACCTTTTGTGTGTGTGTGTGATTACTAATACTGGAGTATTAATATACTTGCATGAGTCTCCTTGTGTACCATGGGAATAGTTCTGTATAGTAGACATCTGGAAATAGAAGTACTGGGTATGCACATTTTTAATTTTTAGTATATACTTCCAAATTGCTCCTGCATACTCCCACCAGTACTAAGAATGTATCTGTTTTCCTCTTAGCATGTCAATATTTGATATAATGAAACTTGTAAATTTTAGCCAACTAAATGAGTGTGATTTCTATGCCTTTCTAGTAACAGATGAGATTATAATCAAATTAAGTGTGTTTTTTGTTTTTTGGTTTTTTTGTATGTTTCTTGGCCACTTGGGTTTGTTTCTTCTGTGAATTGCTGGTTCACATGCTTTGCCCATTTTCCTTCTGGATTTGTGTGTGTGTCTTATTCTTACATATGTTCTGTATACTTGACTTTTATCTATTATGTATTTTCAGGTTATAGGATTTTACAGTTAATGAAAGGATAAAATGCTAGAAGCCTAGAATTCAGAGTTGTACATAGCATTCTAAACAGAAGCCATGTTCTAAATAAGGATTTGGCTTGTGAGAAAAAAGAAGAACGTGAAATTTCACAGATGAAGGGTTTAACATTTATGAGCAATAGAGAATCAGTAATTTTGTCATAACATGGACAATGTTGAATGGTATTGTCACCTATGCCGTGATCAAGAAATTAACAGTGTTGCTCTGCAGACTAGCAAATCTCATTGTCCTTTCTTGTAACCCTGGGAAAGTATTATCACAATGGAAAGGATATGTGAAAAGAGATTGTATTAATAGGGTGTTAGAATCAAATCAAAAGAGGAATAGATGTAGTAAGAGAAGCAGATTTTATAGCTATCCCCATTCCAAGAATAAAAAACAAAACAAAAATAGGTGAGTTCATTGTGGGCATCTGTCAGGAACAAGGATAGAGGTCTGAAAGCTGACTGCAGTCAGTAACAGAAATTCTTTTGAGACATATTCCAAGAACCTGAAAAACTGGTAATGGGCCATTCCTCATAATCGGTGTCTTGAAAGGCAGTAAACTGTCTAATGGGATATAAAAATAGAATCTTTTTTCTTCCCCCACTCTAATATTCTCCTGTTTTAAAACCCTTCTTTGTATGGCACTGCAAATAATAGCACACAGCAAGAACTGTACCTTGCAGTATTATTGAGCATCTCAAGTGTCTGAAAGGTACAAAGCTAACAACCAAATGACTTCAGAATGGAAAATGTTCCAGAATTTTTAATTTTCCTTCTAAAACAGAAATATAAGGGAAGCAAAAACAACCTTAATCTAAAATCCAATTTAAAATGACAAGCGGAGGTTTTCTAGCTTATATTTTATTTCAGAATGCTTAGCAAATTTCTTGACTTTTTATTAATTTTGGTGAGTTGTAATTTGAGAAAACACATGGTTTTCTAAGATCCTTTGTATCTGAAAAGTTGTCACACACATATAAAACTTGTTTTGTTATTGTTGTTGTAAATTGAATACCTGAAGGTAGATTTTAGGACACTAAATAATCATGGTGTATGTTCTGTGCTAATAGGCAGAAAAGATGGACAATATAATTTATTGGCATGCCAAGAAGTGCTCTGATCACCCAGGAGTGAGACATGAGATGGGCGGAAAGAACGAGATTAGTTAACTATCGTGGGAAACATAAGAAGAATTTGGCTTTAGGGATTATGTGTTTGAGATTGATTTTTAAAAGAAAAAAACCTATTTACATATCCACAGATGCTTAGGGAATAGAATAGCTATTTTTTAAATTCATAAATTGTATACTGATTAGTTTTCACAGCAGTGAATTATCAACTTTATGTAAAAGTAAAATGATAATTTGGTACATTTACTGATACGAGTCCACATTGTAAGAGCCACCTAAATTTAGCCTTGTTTGTTCATTATTACATATATAAGAAATTCCTTTTTCTATGCAACAAATGGCTATATATAAAATATACATGACTTGTTGATTTAAAATCTTCTACCTTTTTTCTCATTATAAAGGTAAAACACATGCATTTCATAAATGTTTGAAAATGTGAATGTATGGACCAAAAAAATCACTTCAAAATCATGGTTTACATATTTTCTAAAAACATGGTATTAAATATAGCGAAGTCTATTTAGGCCAATATTTTGACTATGATAACATCTCTTTGATTCAGAAGGTATTGTATTTTCTGAGTATTTCATTGTTTAAAGCGGAAGCTTTCATCTTTCAGAAGTGTCACTCCAGCCTGGAGGGCATATATGGTTGAGTCAAATCAGCACTCCTGCCATCAGTAGGTCTGGCACAGGAGGGAGCAAGAACATCAAACTAAGGGGGTCAAGAACAACAGGCAGGAGAGGCTACAGGAGGAACAGAGAGGTCCTGATGATGAGGTTCCCTGAGTATAGCAGGTTAGGACTAGGCAAGCCCTGTGGCCCACAGAGGAAAGAGTTTCTGAGCGCTTTCTATATCTGGCTGTACCTTGGGGGACTTCCTCCATTTTGTCTGGGCTCATCTGCAGTCCTGCTAAGAGATTCTGCGAAATATACTGCAGCTCTCATTCATGTGCCCCTTGAGATGCATTTGAGCTGCAGGTATTTTCCCTCCAATAGTACCCAGTTTATGATTTCCAGTCCATTCAACTCATAACAACATCCAGCAGCACTTTACCCACAGGTAGGTGTTTATTAGGCTTTTCTTTCTTTTGTCCAGGTTTATTGAGTTTGAAGAGTAGGCAGGGATTTCTGTTTTTATAAGTCACTTGTCAGCTGTAATGAAGTCTTCTTCATTAAAAAAAATGTGAGAACAATCTTGCCCAGTGTCATAATTATTCTAAAAATGCATCATGCTTAATTGTACCCACAAAGTTTTTTAAAATTTAAACATCAGTTTTGAGTTTTAGGGTTTTCCTCTTGGTGAATTGTCAGTAATTGTTGTGCTTTCTTGAAAAGTTCCCTAGTGTGGATTTCCTTAGTTGCATATAATTCTTGCCTCTTTAGCCTATTAAGGATAAAAGGGACATCAAGTACGCATATCTTGGAATTAATTACATTTTTCTGCTCAAGAGTGAAGTCATTTTCAGAAATTGGTGTCAAATAGGGCTTCCATAGCTGAAAGTACTAGGTGTTTCTTCACATAGTTGAGATTTCCCCATAGTCAGAAATATTAGTTTCTGATGACAATGGAAAATGCCAAATGCAATAGCTTCACTGTGTTCTAATAATGTTCATGCTTAGGGATCCTGAAACCACTTGCAGGAGGCCTGGTCCAGCCACAGCAGGGAGCTGGCACCCGTGCCGGTGCCCGGAGCTGACCACCCCACCTCAGCCAGCGTGTCTGGCTGTGCACAGTGGCCAGACTCCATGCTCACTCACTCATACACCTCTCGCCGCTCTGCACCTGGCTCAACCTTGGCAGGCGTGGGATTCAGGCTGGTGGTGAAAGCCGAATGCTACCTGCCAGGCCGGGTGAGCAGAACGAGCCCAACCCAGGGCAAGAAAAACTTGGGCAAAGGTGCCACTGGCTACAGAGGTTTCCGCCTGGTGAAGTGACACCCTAAGGATCCTGTGACAATGGGAAAAAGGGCAATGAAGGGATAGAGTAGATTAAGGAATTTATAACCCAGTTGAGCAAGTATATTTGTAAATAATGTACTTTTGTATACTACGAAATCACAAAGAAAGGATCTCCCAATTATCCATTGGGAGGGTCATCACAGTTATCACAGGGTCATCCCAGAAGAACTGGCATTTCAGTGCATTAAAAAATAAGTAGATAATGTTTTAAGGTTTTTAAAAAAGGTGGAATAATCTATGCATATATAAAGAGTAAATATGTAACATTCATGTGAGTTATGTAAGCAGAGGTAAGCATTATAATAAAGCAAACACTGGTGGGCCACTGGTGAGGAAACATAACCTTCCTAAATCTCTGAGGCTCCCAGAGTGGCTCTTCGTCCATGTAGAGGTAGCCATGCTTAGAAAGGGTATAAAAGAAAGGAAAGAGAGGGCGTCCATGTTTGAGAAACCATACAGCCACAGGAGTTGCTAAAGGAGTAGTTTGATTGGTTATATGGAGGAACTCGTGAGTGATGTTAGAAGATGCAATTGACCAACTCAGGTGAATCACAGAGGCCATTCTGAGCAGTACGACAGGAAATTAATCAGGGATCCCCTATGGTTACCATACCTTATGGGTTTAAACCAATGACGCTTACAAGGGAGATATTAGCTTTTCTAGACAATGTCCTTGGTGTGCACTTTTCAGATGGAGATTGGCAAGCCAATGGCTAAGGAGGGTGAATCAGATCAAAATTCTTCCTTGACTTTCATACCTTTTCCAGAGGATGTCTAGTTTATGACTAAAACGTCTTGCCTTCATCTCATAAAATTATCTGTATGTACTCACCTGTAAAGATTTTCTATATCAAACATTATTATTTATACAAATAATTATGTTTTCTTAAAAAATCTTTTGTACACTAAAATAAGTGGAAACAAATTTAAATGATTCAGTACAACTTTCTAAATATTTGACTAAACAATTTCAGGAAATAGAAAGCCATTTAATCCCTCGAAAACAAAATTTGACTTTGGTTAATTTTTAGAAAACCCTAAGATGAGGAGATGAAGCTAAAGAAATATATTAAATGCTGTGCATTTCAATAAAGAATTTATAGAATAGCTGGAAAAATTAAGGTTAAGTATTCAATGTAATTACAGATTTATTTTAAAAATGAAAAGGCATTTAACAGTCTAAAACCTACATCAAATACATTATATTTAGCATCATGAAACTTAATTATCTGTACCTATCAGTAAAGCATTTTTTTCCTTATAAATCTGTTCTATGATAATCTACAGGAAGACATAATTTTAAAATTAGTAAGGTTTAGAGTGGATGGTCATCTGGTCCCAACCTTTGGAACATTTGAAAAGCAAGGAACATGTAAACTGAATATTAATTTTCTTCTTGCAATGTATACAAGAAATTTAAAAAAGAATTTTCCAGGGTACAGGTATAAAAGGGTATATTCTTTACAGGGAATCGTAGTGCTGACAGATGGCTAAGATTTCCAACCAAGAAAAATTTGATGTTTGAACTTAAGAAAATGGAAACTTTCTTTGCTGGACCTCACATAATATTTTTAGTGATGACAGAAAGTCAGGAAAGATGAATGTGGAAATAAAATGTTCCTGAGCATGTGAAATAAATAGGTAATTTAGATACAGTGGGTGGTGCCAGTATGCTCTCTATGTGGAGAATAAATCTGGAATCCTAGGAGGTTGCCCTAACCAGTGAGGTCTCTCTCACTGATTAACATAAAATGTCTGGGTACTTACTCAGGACTCCTCTAGGCAATAAGTGACCTTCAGTTAGATTAAGGGCCGTTTGAACTGAGAGGGATAGTACATAATTTAATCTATTTGCTAATTAGCATGATGAATTAGATCATTATCATCTGTTGCTGTGTGGGAGAGGAAGAAGACAAGGCATTTAAGTTTTGATGAGGAGAGCATTTATTGGATAGCGTTTTACACTTTAAGCATGGTTTCTCATGTATGATCCACATATCTTAGTTTATAGACTAAGTTTGATTCATTCCTTTCAAAGCTACAACTGTCACTTGAGCATTGGGTGACTTGGGTTCTCTTCCAAGTTGAACACACTGCATGACATGGAAAGAGGACAAGGAAGAAAGGAATATATCTTGTCCCATCGCTGGTCATTTCAGGGGAGATTTTGGCACTCAGGACAGATCAGGAGCATATTAGATAAGAACAAAAAAACAGGCTTGGTAGCTTAAAAGGGTCAAGTCTTACCAACTCTGAACACTCACCTCAGCAGTGATGTTTCATTTTGACCCTCTTAGAAAGAATCTGGTATTTCTAAGTATATGCTTTCTAGTGTTTATGTTTACTATATTTAAGAAACATCATTAGATCAATTCATATTAATGATTATTTGATATTAATCTTTATGATTAGAGAAAAGCTTAAAAGCATAGACTAATTTTGTTAAAGACTTTTCTTGAGAGAGTATATATTAAATGGGTGGTGTACACATTCTTACTAAGGAAGTTTTCTGCTGTTTATATCTTAAATCAATGTAGAATTTATCCCTTAATTTCTTTTTTTTTTTTTTTTTTTTTTTTTTTTTGAGACGGAGTCTCGCTCTGTCGCCCAGGCTGGAGTGCAGTGGCCGGATCTCAGCTCACTGCAAGCTCCGCCTCCCGGGTTTATGCCATTCTCCTGCCTCAGCCTCCGGAGTAGCTGGGACTACAGGCGCCCGCCACCTTGCCCGGCTAGTTTTTTGTATTTTTAGTAGAGACGGGGTTTCACCGTGTTAGCCAGGATGGTCTCGATCTCCTGACCTCGTGATCCACCCGTCTCGGCCTCCCAAAGTGCTGGGATTACAGGCTTGAGCCACCGCGCCCGGCCATAATTTCTAATTTCAACATAGAAACTTAGTATAGATAAACTTGTGTAGTCAGCTGTGAATCCATCTAGACCTCTTACCATTTCTTCATCTCTTCTTTTTTGAGACAGAGTCTCACTCTGTTGCCCAGGCATGTGATCTCTGCTCATTGCAAGTGCCGCCTCCTGGGTTCACGCCATTATCCTGCCTCAGCCTCCCAAGTAGCTGGGACTACAGGTGCCTGCCACCATGCCAGGCTAATTTTTTGTATTTTTAATAGAGATGGGGTTTCACCATGTTAACCAGGATAGTCTCGATCTCCTGACCTCTTGTTCCGCCTGCCTCAACCTCCCAAAGTGCAGGGATTACAGGCGTGAGTCTTTGCTGCCTCTTGACAGTTTCCACTTTGTTCTTTAAGGGTCATCAGATTATCTAGACTTTCTAGAACTAATGATTATTTTATCATTTTGACAATTTTTCTTTCTCAAAGTTAAAACCACATTGGCATTTTGCTGATATGATCGTATTTCTCATTGCGACCAATTTTTCTCTAGTATTACAATTTGTTAATTTACCAGTAACTAAATAATGATTAAACATATTAATTAAACAAATAATGATTATTTCTTTTGTATTAAGTTTTATTTCTTAAAGCCTCTCTGCAGCGTTAACACTTTTCCTTTGTAAAGCTTTTGTTTCCATTTGAAAAGTCCTTCCTTAGCATCTCACTGGAGGTACATTCAGGTTCAGGCAGCTTCACTTTGGCATCTTGCCAGCATTGTCCTCTTCCAGTCAGTGGGAAGCAACTAACAAGTACACTCTCAGGTATGAACTTCAATGCAGACAAGCCAACAGATCTCATAGGCATCCAAGTGGCACGTTAAATACAAAGCTTTGCTCACCTGCCTTTGTACAGGAGTCTGCTGCTGCTGGGTTTTAATGAAACTTAAAGGCTGAATCAAAGCCCTATTAGTGGGAGGATCTTTGACATGAAATTCTTTTTGATCAGTGTAATTTGCATTTTGTATTCATTTGAAAAGTTGTTCTGTGCATTTGTTTGAATACTGAGAATAGAGAACTGAGTGATTCCTGGGTTTATGTGGGTGATATTGTGGAAATAAGAGGTGCTGTGGTATGTATAGCTACCCCCCATATATGATTGTATTTTACTAGAGATAGAGAACTCATGGTGATGGAACTATTCAGGCTGTAAAATATAGACACCATCTGCCATAGAATAAGCATATTAGGAAAATACCACCTGTTCCTACGTTAGTCTGGCCCTTGCCCCAAAATTTGACATGTACTCATATGTTCGTTTTCTGGGTCTCTGATTAATGCAGCTAGCTAATGCCTAATGAGATTTTTTACACATTCCATATGTGAATATCCTATTATCTGATTCAGTTCTGTCTTTATTTCCAGTATATGTGAATGTGTTTCTTTACTATTTTTCTATCAGTTTCCTTCCTGGTCAATTGATTATATGGGAAAGTATTTTATTCATTCAATGTTCAGAAATAGTTTGTTGAGGACCCACTATGTACCAGGCATTTGACCACAACAGTGAAAAACAGAGAAAAAAAAAATCCTTGCTTTCATGGAGTTTACAAATTCGACCAAAAGAAACAGGAAATAATGAAACTAAGTAAGTAAAATAAATAGCATGCTACGTAGTAATAAGTGTCAAGGAGAAAAGGAAAGCAGACAAAAAGAGAGGGGAAGGTGTGAGCAGAAATTGCAGTTTCAATAAGGTGGCCATGAAGGAGTCCCTTCAAGAAAAATGCAGTAGTTGGGAAGGGGCAAGCCACATGGCTCTCTGGGGAAGAGAATGCGGGGCAGCGGGAATAGCCCTTGCAAAGGCCTTGAGAAGGAAGCATGCCCCATGCTCTCCTCCTCATAGGAGGAGGCCAACAGGTCTTGAATGAAGCTATGGAGAAAGAGAAAGGAATATGATCGGAAAGGTAACAAGGAAAGGATCGTGTAGAGCCTTCCAGGCCCACGTCATGACCTTGGTTTTTCCCTTTAAATGAGATGGAAAGCCCGTGGAGCATTTTGAGTAGAGGCGAGACAAGACTGATCAGGACAACTCTGCTTGCTGGCCAGAGAATAGAATCAAGGGAAGCAATGACAGAGGAGACTGTCCTAAGAGTCCAGGCGAGAGATGGCAGTGGCTTGGACAAAAGTGGTAGCAGTGGAGGTCACAGAAGATGCTGAATATGGTGTACATGTTTATTTTATGGGATTTACTAAGAGATTGGCTGTGTGTTAAATGGAAAAGATCACTCTAAAGCTTCTGGCCTCAGTGATTAGATAGACTTGCCATTAACTTCCAGAAGGGCATGTTTGAGGGGAAATATGAGGATCTTGGTTTCATTACATGTTAAGTTCCAGGAATGTGATTAGATTGAAAATGCTAGTAGAATTTTTTCACTTTTTATGTTAAAACAGAAAACGTGATTGAATAGTAAGAACTACACATGCTCAGTTTTTTTAATTGTTTTCTTTGACACAGTAAAGGATCAATGAGACTTGCTTAATTTTTGTCAAGAATGCAGAGTCAACAGTGGCTGAGATGAAAATATTTTCCATAAAGTGAAATGGTAAAGCTTGGTTACATGATGTGAATTTCACTCAAACCACAAGGCTTTACACTAGAGTCTTGCTGAAAATCAAGACAGACAGTCTTAGGAATTTTTTGCCAATAGACAAAATGAATATGGGGTGGTTGATGTGCTGAAGTGGCCAGTGAGCATGCTTTGATTGACAGATGAGGAAATGTATCCCTACATTCTATCAAACTATGTGGTGTCTGATTTATATCACTGAGGTGGCCATTCCTTATGATCATGAACTGTGAGTTCAAAGCACTTGCAATCACTTGCCAAAATACTTCCTATTCTAGTACTAAATATTTCTCATATTTGTTTGCCTAGAATAACAAGATGCAGGCTTGGTAGTCCTTTCAAGGATGTCAATTTCTTTGGTATGTCTGAGTTTAGTAATGTTGAGAGTGTGTGTGTGTATGTGTGTGTGTATGTGCACATGTGTGTGTGTATTATTCTTAAGACTTTGCCTGTATTTTAACGTTTTATTTGGTAAAAATAGCACTATTTTGGCAAGATGTTTAAAGCCTTGAAATGGGACAAATTAAAGTATAATGCTTTTTCTTGAGAAATAATTTATTGCTCCATGTTGAATCATACCATTAGTCATGAAACCGAAACCCTATATTTAAAAAGTAACAATCTCGTGTTCAAACGATCTCCTTTGAACATTTCAAAGAATCTGAAGCAAATCTTTATGTGACATTAAATTGTACATTTTACCTTGTTATTTTAGATCTATGGGTGGAGTTCTTTCTTCAGGCTGAGTGTAGGTATGAAGTGGGAATTTCTGTGTCTTGATATGCCAATAACTTCGGCCAAGGTTACTAGAGTGGCTTTTGTGAGAAAAAAAGAGCTGTTTTATCGGACATCAGTTGCAACTTTGCCTTGTTTTGTTTCCTTAAACTGTCCAATCTGCTTCACATAGTTGTATGAAATTCTAAAATGTCTGCATATCAATAATTTTTAGTTAGCATATTTTTTCCAAACAGACATCCTTGTGAACATCAGCCATTTCTGAGAACTGGGCCCATGGGCCATAGCTACTTTGAGTCTTAGTCTATGTAATAGTTGGGGTAAAGGAAGCTTTAAAGAGCGAACTCATAATACAGTGGCCCAAGCAAGACACAAGTTGGTTTCTTTCTGAAGCTGCTATCCTGGGTATGTGGGTAGTTGGATGGGCTGGGCCCATGAAGTCATCCCAAAGTGCAGGCCTCTGTGGCATCTCTGCCATACTCAACACTTATTCTCCAAGTCTGTCCTTGGCTTCTCTATTTCTAGCTGGTGGAAGGGAAAAATGAGTCCAGGGAAGGAGTTTTTTGTAGATGGCTTGGGAGTTGCACACATCAGGAAGAACTTTGTCACAAGGCCACACCTCCTTGCAGAAAATTCTAGGCAGCATATTCTCTCACCAAGCAACCATGTGCCCAAGAAAAAGAGAAGAATGAGTCCAGAGTCGCAAGCAGTAATATCTACTACAGGCTTAAATAACCAAAGGACAAAATGCCCAGTCCATTATAAATATATTCCAAAAATGAAGCCGTGAAATGTGACTTTGTTGAAGTCAAAACAAATTTATTTTGATAAACTAATTTCTCTATTTCATATTCTAATTCTCAAATGATTACATTTGTAACACAGAACAAAGCCATAGTTAGAATTTCAGTAATTGTATGGAATATCCAAAAGGTACACCAGTATACCCAAAAGCTAAACCAGAGTCACTGCTAAATTTTATATTGTTCTGATTTACTAACACATTAGTGAAAATAATTAAAATCTTACTTTTTAAATTTTAAATCTTGAATTTTGGTTAGAACTCTGAGAGTATTTAAAACTATCTTTACCTACTCTTGTCAGACAATCATTTGAGGAGCTAGGAGCACAGAGAAGGCAGAGAAATGTTCTCCCCACCCCAAGCAGAAGCACGGAAGAACTATTGCTAATCCAAAACGCAGAGAGGAAATTTCACCCCTCCTCCCTTCCCTTTTCTTGGGCTAGTTTGTTTAATTTTAAAAGCAGAATTTTTGCTTTCACAAAGTATACCAGACAGGAATTTGTTCAAATTCCTCAAAACCAAGCCAAGAAAAGTTTGAGAAAGTTCAGACATGCATGGCAGAGTGGAAAGAACGTAGTCTGTGGAGGCGAGCACGGATCATCGGAATGCCACTCCAGACATCCCCTCTGGGTGAACTCAGGGATGTGTTTAGTCTCATTAAGCCACAGTCTTTTCATTTTTAATGTGAGAATGATAAGAATGAACTTGCCAGTGTGTTGATAGAGAATTGAAATAGAGAAAGGCCTGGCCATGTAACAGGATGTTTCTCTCCATCTGCGTAATCTGTGACAGTCGTAGGAAGTTCAAGATTATGACTGTTCTGAGTTTGTGGCCAGGAGTTGTCTGTGGCTTCCATGGGTTGGAGCTGTCTAATGGGGCCCAGGCCACCATTGCTGTGCCCAGAAGCTAACCCAAAACATGAGGTTTTACTCCAAGCAACAGAGAGGGGCTAAGCACCCAAGGATCTCTATAATAGGAGAAGGAAAATGAAACTGAGACCTTGCCCTGACTTAGAAGTTCATAGCAATAATTGCCCCAAACAAAATGCTCGTGTCTATTGGTTGTGGTTAATAATCATGCAATGACATGAACTTCAAACCCAGCCTAATCTTGACTCTTCCAGGGACTGAAGGCATCTCAGAGCCCTGCCCCTTACCTCAGAAACTGCAGGGAGGAGCCTGGGTTCTCAGAGTCCAAGAAAATGCACCTGATAATAGCACCTGAACTTCCTCCACATGAAGAAAGCCTGATAGGAACAGGGGATTAAGCTTGAGTGGAGGGCAGGATCCAACTCACAGTAGCACTTCCTTGCCATATGACCTTAGCAAATGGCGTAACTTGCTTTTTTTATCAGTAAAATGGTGTTCTTTGTACTAAGGTGTCAGTGAGGATTAAATGAGCCATGCCTGACCTACATCAACTTGTGACAAGTCTCAGACACTTTAATGAATGTGGTGATATTCTAATGTTTGGGATGCTGAGGTGGAGGACGACAGTGTCCCACCTCCTGAAAATGGCATGTAGACACTGAAGCTACGCAAGCAGTGGCTCTAAAGTCAAAACCAGCATCAGGACTAATATAAAAGAATCACCAGGACAAGGGTAGGGCAGAGGGGAGGCCAGAGCAGCTCTGTCAGTGCCTGCATGAGTGGACCTAGAGGGATTTCTCGACATGGAGGGTAAAACAACCCACTGGCCCACATTTCTGAGGACCGACATGGGAGAAGGGTCACATGAGGCCATGAAATGAGCATCTGCAGAGGAAATGGAAGCCAGTGTCTGGAGACAAGTGGAGCCATTGAGCTAGTGATGCGTGAGAGATACTGTGGGAAGGGATGTGGGGAATGCAGTGCCTCTCAAGGGAGGTGGCTGAGTCTGGCAACGAGGGCCTGGGGCATCCTTAGTCAGCAAAGCAGGTCTGCGGCCTCGGGAGCTCTGGCAGCTGGTGTGGGTCACCAACCGGCCTCAGGCACCATTCATGGAAATTAATCTGGATAGTCCCCTCCTGGAGACCCTCCAGGATGGCAGATGAGCAGACTGGCCAGCTTTCAAAGTCTGCTGACCTCTATAATTGTGGCTCTTCGCATGGTCCAACACACCCTTCCCTTTTACATGTGTTTCCTCTTTGAATAGTTCCACCGGCCTCTCTCCCTGACCTTTCTCTCCTTTCTTACTTTCCTTTGCCTATTTACTCTACATTTTATGTTTTGTCCAGATTAACATACATGTGTTTTATCTGCCAGGCACTGGCCCAGGCACTAGGAATATGGTGGTGACCAATACAGAGTGGCTACCTTCGTGGAGTTTACAATCTACAAAGGGACAAAAAGATAAACAACTTTAAACTTTAAAACTTGGACAAACTTTTATAAATACTGCATTTTTCCAGTAAAATGAGATAAGCAATGGTATCACCTACATTGTACAGAATCTGTGCCTCCCTAAAATTAAAGCTTTGAGATAAAAGGAGACAAGAGGTACTGTTGGACTCGAATTTGTCATGCAAATAAGATTAAACCTTGAATATTAGCCTTTTGATTGTTGTCTCTTTTTACAGTAAGAGGTAGTCAAGAATTCTAGGTCAAAACATAAGGGTTAAAAGGCTGGAAAAATTAAATAGGCCAAATGAAAGAGTCGTCTCACTAAAATGTCTATGTAGATGATGAAATGTCCTTGTGCCCCTTTAACTTCAATGATTTGTGCTGGATATTTTATAAGTGTCCATTAGGCAATAGCAAATTTATTCAAGTATAAGAGAATTACGAAACACAACTATCATAGCAGGTACTTTTTTCCTTCCAACCAGTAAGTAACCACCAGTGATGAGAAGGCAGAAAGTGACCAAGTTAACCAAATAAGAGAGTTGGATACAACATTCAGCTCCATTTCTTCATGTCCCAATAAGAGACATTTGACCTACCTGCCCTCTCATTCCCAATCTTATTGAATAAATCTAGTACAGAGGTTCATAAAAACTGTCAGATATATAATGCTGGATTTTATCAACAAACAATAATAATTTTTTCTTTAAAAATTATTCCAGGCCAGGCCAGGCCAGGCGTGGTGGCTCACGCCTGTAATCCCAGCACTTTGGGGAACTAAGGTGGGTGGACTGCTTGAGCTCAGGACTTCAAGACCAGCCTGAGCAACATGGCAAAACCTGGTCTCTACAAGAAATACAAAAATCAGTCAGGCGTGGTAGTGAGTGCCTGTAGTCCCAGCTCCTCATCCGCCTGTAATCCCAGGCGGAGATTGAAGTGAGCTGAGATGGCACCACTGCATTCCATCCTGGGTAACAGAGCCAAACCCTGTCTTAAAAAATAACAAAACACACACCAGGGCCTGTCAGGGGGTGGGAGGGAAGGGGAGGGAGACCATGAGGACAAATACATAATGCATGTGGAGCTTAAAACCTAGATTGATTGATAGGTGCAGCAAACCACCATGCCACATGTATACCTATGTGACAAACCTGCACATTCTGCACATGTATCCCAGAACTTAAAGTAAATTTAAAAATAAAATAAAAATCATAACATAATAATAAAGTAAAAGTCATTTCATCTGAAATAAATGTACTTCAAATTAAAAAATTAAAGTACAAAAAAATTCAAATAAAAATCATTTTAGATGTTTCCTCAGACTTTAAATGGAGATCATTAGAGCTCAAACACCTGACTGCAGAGTGATTTGTAAGACGAACACATACATACAAACGCTACAGAAAGACTTATGAATACCCTGCATTGGTTGATGAAAAATAACAGTGTGTCATACCTTCTGAATAGTGAATTAAATAAAATACTTTTAAAGTTTTAAATAATTGCCAATTGCTCCATATTTCAAAGATATTTCTCTGCATGTTAGAGTTGAGCTAGCATTTCCAGGGATGATTTTTCTGTATTCCTCCCAGTCAGGAATAGCAAGTTAGTATTACTCCATCAGCCACAGCGCAAGTGTCTGATTGCTCTCTTGAGGTCGTTAGCCCAGATACTTGCTAGAAAGGTATGATTGCTGGCCAAATGAGCTCTGGCCTGGTGCAGCAGGCTTGCCAATGTGCCTAATGACAGTGCGGAAAGACATTTTATTCCAGGCATAAGCAGGCCAGATCACAGCTGCCCAAAGCTCTCTGGCTTTGATTAAGTTTGTTGTGCTATTATGTAATGGGTACTTGAACCATATTCCATGCATGACCGTTTTCCTTCCTCCTTCGCCACTGTTCTATTATAAGTATGTTTTCTGTATCTAATGTTGCCTTGCAGTTAGTTGTTAAAATCAAGCAGAAAAAAACAGGCAAACATTAAAATGTAAATAGAAAAAGTTGTTGGTGGGGAAGATGACTTATAACGTATTATTCTGACATAGTGACTTGGGGTCCACCAGGAGAATCGCCTCATCACAGCTCAGCCTCCCTTGGTGCTAATGATGGCCTTTTCATCCTATACTGTTAGTGATGCATAAGCCAAATTGTGACCAGGCAGACTAGACCACATGTAAGCAGAGAACCACGTCTTTGCAGACATTCATTTAAAACTCATTTTAATCAAATATGTTCATTTATCTGTAGTATTTTTTATCTGTGTCTTAAAACGAAGCTTTTTTGACTTCTGGTTTCTGTTTCTGCTCGTAAAGACCTTGGAAGTTATCAATCCTGTCTTCACAACAAGAAAAATGCTGAGCACACTGAAAGTAACTGGAAATCAACACTGTTTTAAAAGTTAATCGATTACAATTTTCTCACATTCTTCTCTCACCTCTGTAGAGTTCTGGTCTACATTAGAAATGCTGGAAAGTAGGAATATACAGTATAGAGCTTTCTTGGTAGCATAACTTTTAATACATGAAAAATAATTTTTAATTTTAGTGTAACCTTAATAAATCTAAACCGGAATCTGAAGCACACTGGAAAAAAAATCTAAACCAGTTGAACAAATTTCAATTTTAAACGTGTTTTTGGGCATTGGAAGCTTACGGAAGAATGTGGATAGCAAATACAGGAAAACTTCTGTGAATATTTTTGTTCATATATGTAAATGTGAAGGTATAAGAAAAATTTCCCCATGTATAGCTTCAAATTTTTAGCAGTTAGTTAATATTGTCTATTCAGTTTTAACCATTAAATTGTAATATTATTACAAATGATACTAGAACACATCTTTGCTTTTAGTGTTGCATTATTAATATTTAAGTTGATGAAATTCAGTGTAAATTTGGCATTTATCGCAATACAAATAAGAACTTTATTTTTAGTTAATTCCATACATTATTTGCATTTGTTATCTCATATAGTTTTAAATTACATTTGGTCACTATCACTCAGGTATGTTTCTTTCCTCCCACTTACATCTAAATTGGATTTTTAAAAATTGGATTGTAATATGCCTTTATAAACAAATGTCAATTATTTATTTCCAATCTTGGTTGATCTTTTTATTCTGAGATTATTCACTAGATCCTTCAGCCTACCTATTAAACATAAATAAATAAATAATTGCTCTTATAGCTATTCTGAGGTAGACTGACCAGGTCTACCTTATGGTTAATTTTTGCATTTTTATTTTTATTGAATGTGTATGATGGTGCAGATATGAACTATGTGCCTATCTCAAAATAGGAGGAAAAATATCTTAGTATTTTTGCCAAATACTTGGTTCTGATTTTTGGACTATTATGAATTTTTTATGTCATAACTATTATCACCTTAACATTATGCAAAGTTCTAGCCCTTTTGCTTTAGTTTCCTTTGAAAAGATTTCTTTCCAATAAATCTTTCAAATATGGGTGACAAAGCTAAAAGACCCTAAGAGGAAACATATTGCTGGTATGACATATTTTGCTTACTCTTTAGGACAATTGAAAAGCTTCTAATTAACGTTTCTTTAGTGCCTTAGTGGTGACCAGCAGTATCATCACTGCCCTAGTGCATCCATGGAAGTTGAGGTCCAGGGTGTACTGACACATACAGATTACCTAGGTAAGAAGTAATGGATGATTGGAATGTTAGGAACTGTAACTGACAGCTAACTGTGGCAAAGTGTAGGTCTTTTTTTTCTTGTCTTGTCTTCAAGTTTTGTTTTTTTGTTTTTGAGACAGAGTCTCACTCTGTCGCCCAGGCTGGAGTGCAATGGCGCAATCTCGGCTCACTGCATCCTCTGCCTCCCAGGTTCAAGCAATTCTCCTGCCTCAGCCTCCCTAGTAGCTGGGATTACAGGTGCATGCCACCATGCCTGGATAATTTTTGTATTTTTGGTAGAGACAGGGTTTCACCATGTTGGCCAGGCTGGTCTCAAGCTCCTGACCTCATGATCCACCTGCCTTGGCTTCCCAAAGTGCTGGGATTACAGGCATGAGCCACTGCACCTGGCCTTTCTTTTCTTCTCAAGACAACTAATGGAAAATACATTTCCGAGAAGCTCTTTTGACCTGACATCACTGCTCCTCAAAGGCAGAAGGCTGACTCACAGGCCGAGAGGTGTCTGACATGATTTCTTTGCTACCCTTACTCTCAGCCTACCTGGAAATGGCCAAGCACAGGGAGACGGGGAGTGCTTTAGTTGGCATGTAGACTGAGCGTCCTGGGAACTGTTCTGCTGTAGTACCTACACTTTCCTGCCAATGTCAGCATCCGGCTTGTCAACACTTCTTTTCCATTTGTGAATACTATAGTGAAAGCCTTCACCTCTCCTTTTCTTGGAGTATTTTCCATTCAGAACTTGGAACTTAAGAAATTTTCTATATTTGAAGAAACATATTTCAACTATGATTCTTTATTACTTATAAAAAATTAACTTAGAAGATATATGTAAATATGTGTATGGTTTAAGGTAACAAAGTGATTTTTACCAATATGGCAAGGTGTGCCAAAAGAGTGCTTAAGTGTAAAAAAACAAAGAAACCAAAATCATAATTAAAGTAGCTCAAAAACATAAAGTTTATAAATGTTTTTAAGACATTTATAATAAAAAAGTCCTTTTGTGTTTGTTCCATGTTCTGGAATAGCAAATAAAAAATGTGGTTTTTGCTTTGTTTTGTTTTTTTACCTTGATCTGCCACATGGCAAGCCTCAGGCTGGGTGTGTGGAGCACATGAGTTGAGTGTGTGGACAAGTTGTGTTGAAGATTATTATTATAGGCACAATGTTACAGCACAGTCTATTGGGGAAAATACTGATATTTTTGTGAGGCTGAGCATAGTGGCTCACGCCTGTAATCCTAGCTCCTTGGGAGGCTGAGGCATGAGAATTGGTTGAACCTGGGAAACAGAGGCTGCAGTGAGCCGAGATTGCACCACTGCACTCCAGCCTGGGTGACAGGGGGAGACTCCATCTCAAAAAAAGAAAAAAAGAAAAGGAAGGAAGAAAGAAAAAAAGAAAAAAGAGAGGAAAAAAGAGAGAAAGAGAGAAGGAAGGAAGGAAGGAAGGAGGGAGGGAGGGAGGGAGGGAGGAAGTGTGGAAGGTAGGTGGGTGGGAGAGAGGAAACATGATTTACAGAGGTTTTATTCACTAGTAATTTATTCACAGGTAATTTAATTCTGGCTGGTTCATTGTTTAATAAATCTCTGCAATTCAGAATACACCTTTCTCACTATTGCTGGTCTGCTGATCCACATGATCTTATTTCATGTATGTGGATCATCCAGCCACAGTGACAAAGGTTCATTGTGTTGAGTCCAGATGTCCACCTTAACAGTACACATCCCTCACTGCTGCTTTTTTTTTTAAATTATCTCACCCTAAATACATTTACTTTATGATAACTACTGTTGGGGTACAATCTACTCTTACCACAGAACCAACCAGCTCTCAGTTAAGAAGAAAGTATTGAGATGGTGTGGGGAAATTTGGTGAAGCAAAACGTTATAGTAAGTTACAGTCAATCTCACTACTGACCGTTGGCTAAAATATTTTTTTAATATGTGGCTAAAATCTGCATAAAAGATGGTATATCTGAGTGAAGAGATTATCAGAGGGTGAGAGAAACTGAGAGTTCACCAAAAACAAAAGAAATAATAATTTCAATATAGATTTTATCATCAACAAGTGACCTCAAATGCAAGTTGTAGCTGAATTGAAGAGGCAGCCACTTTGTTCTAAATCTGGTGGCTGCTCCTTAGGTTTCATTGTAGAAAACATTGAACTGTTTTGCAAGTTTGTATTATCTGTCTCATGGTCCAGACAGAACCAGAGTCTATCAACATGGATTAAGAATTAGTCTGTTTTCTTATGTGTTTTTCTATGAATATACTGAATATCTCATCTTGATTCAGAAGAAAAACCTGAAAGCTTTCCAAAAAAAAAAAAAAAAAAAACCCGTGTGTGTGGTTTGTCTTGGGACAGTTCAGAAGGTAGTCATTTAATTTCGTTCGGGAAAATTTTGCACTATTTATTTCATTCAAAATATGTTAATTTTCTTTTTCAATTTTAATTAATGTACTTTTGTAATGGCTCATTCTGCAAGCAGAGATAGTCTCCCTTCCCCCAAACTCTAAGATATGCATGTATATAATCATCTTATTACATAGCAGGAAGTTTAAGAAGGAATAAGCTTTTCTTTGCAGTGCCTAGTTGTTAAAACAGCAAAATGATAAAAATTTATGTAATGGTACTATAGAGCTGTCCACTGTGTTGCAAATACTTTATACAAACAAGCGATGTCTTAGGAGCTAGGCTTTTAACCTTCAAAAATCTTTAAGGAAGAATAAAATGTCATTTTTAAATCTCGCCTTTGATCTCAAGTGAAGAGATTCATTTCAAAAATACTTAAAATAAATTTTGTGCTAGACCCTATGCTAGGCACTGCAGGACAAAAGCTGAAGAATCAGAAAAGCTGTCAAGTTAGAAAAGTGTTTCTCAATTGGGCAATTTTTCCAACAGGGGCCATTGGTCAATGTCTACAAATATGTTTGGTTGGGGGTTGGAGGGGCTGTTGAAATTTAGTGGGTAGAGGTCAGAGATGTCGCTACACATCCTGCAAGGCACAGGACAGACCTTCCCATTAAAGCATCATCCATCTGCAGATGTCACTAGTACCAAACGTACATTTTGGGTAGCTTCAGCAATTTCTCTCTTAAACTATTCATAGCTCCCATTTTTCATTAGTTCTGCAGTTTAATAAGAATATTGCCCTATGGAGCAGTTCCAGCACTTTGGGAGGCCAAGGCGTCAGGGGTTCGAGACCAGCCTGGCCAACATGGTGAAACCCTGTCTCTACTAAAAATACAAAAATTAACTGGGCATGGTGGCATGTGCCCGTAGTCCCTGTTACTTGGGGAGGCTGAGGCAGGAGAATCACTTGAACCCGGAGGCAGAGGGTGCAGTGAGCTGAGATCAAGTCACTGCACTCTAGCCTGGGTGACAGGGGGAGACTCCATCTCAAAAAAAAAAAAAAAAAAATAGCTGGAGATTAGGACAAGTTGTATATATGCAAACAAAAAATAAATAAAATAAAACCCAGTATAGCACAACCCACCCCATCTTGAGCAAGCTGTACTTCTAATCATGCACGTGTGTAAATATCAAGCTCTTATTTGACCACCATTCAGGATTGAATATTTAGTCATTGCAACTATAGTTGAGCAAATAAATATCTATTTGGAGTTTAGGATAAGGATCGTACACTTCCACAGTTAAGTCTACTGACTGACAGTAGACAGTTCATTGAGACACTGATACAGCATAGTCATCCATGTGTAGTGGTTGAGTAACATGTAAGTTTCTTTTCCCTTCCAACTGAGGGGGATGCTCAAGCTGAAATTTAACAAAGACAAAGTCAATCAGCTTCTCTCTGAAAAGGGTGATGTCTGATCAGATGTCAGCTGGAGGATCAGAAAGAGTGATTTAGAAAAGTCTGAGGGAAACTGATGATCTTGAGTAACAAGAAAGTTGTCATTTTGTTCACCGCAGATGAAATTCTATTCCCAGACAGTAAGTGAAGCCAGAAAATCAGGCCAATTTCATAAACAGTAGATCAGATTGGAGGAGTTAAAGGACCAGATAAGAAAACGAGCACCTATAGCAGGATGACCTGGGTAAAACAAAGGATGATTCACTCAAAGGGGCTGCAAGGACTAATTCTGCAGACTCCTATAGCTTGTTGTGCCTTGCAAGGCCAAGAGAGATTCCCAAAGGAACTGAGGCCTGGCAACATACAGTGAATGGGCTCTTAGCTACCTGGTATGGAGCTGCCTCAGAAGGTAGTGTGTTCCGTATCCCTGGAGGGGTTAAAGTTCAAGAACATTGCTGAGGATCCAAACACTGGGAGAGAGAAAGAAATGGATGGTCTTAAAATAAATCCTCTTTGTGCTTAAAACTCTGAGTGTGGGAGTGAAGGTGATTATTCAGACCAAGCCCTTGGGTACTGACTCATTCTTATTCCACTGTCTCAGGCCTACGTCTCCAATTCTAACTTTCCAAATTCCATCACGGTAGCTCAGGCATTCCCATCGTTAGAATAGTACTGTAGGTGGTTTGTGTTTGGAGAGAGGTTTAGTGGTAGGACCCCAGGTTTGTAGTGTGTTGCTAGTTATCATCACAATTTTATGACCCTCTCACTTGAGAGTGGAATGACAATGTGGTTATGTAACCTGAGACTAGAAGAAACAAATGGGAGTACTCCCAAAACACAAATATCTCACCTCTTTTTTTCATGGGAAAAGAGTCAGCAGAAGAGCGCAAGACAGTCAATAAAATCCTAAAGGTAATCAAAACAGATGGGAATATAATTTCATTCAGAGCTATAAAAAAAAAATCCTGTACTCATTCTCAATACAGGAAGTGTGTAGAAAGTTTCAAGGTTAGTATTTATCTTCTAAATGTAGACCTGTGATCTTCTTATTTAATAAATTCAAACCACCAGTGGAAGAGGTCAGAAAGAATGAAGTCAGGAGAACTGATTATCATGAGTATCATTGTTGTGATTGCATTTCTTGCACAGCCTTAATTTGTGCCTTGAGAGGTTAGGGTCTGAGAGAGTAGTGCTATTCCAAGAGCTCTCCAGGGATATTTTTGGAACAGGCCTTATTGTTCTCTAAAAAATTAATGCATTATATTCCCAGGTGCTGTTGTCAAGCATCATTTTTCATTTAACAAAAATATGGTCGTTTAGCCAGAAATTTTAATTCTGTAATTAAAATGGACTAAAAATATTCTGCAGTGCATCTAGAAAAAATATTTTATGTGAATCAATGTGCTTTCCAGAAATTTTCCATGTTGGATCAAACAGTAGATGAAGACTTTTCTGTGTGTTTAGGATGGGTTCTTATGTTTGTATATGAGCATGCAGGTGTTTTAAGAGAAATTTGAAAATCGGCAAAACAAAGTCAATTCACTATAAAATAGTTTCCAAATTATCTGTGCAGTATTAATATTGAGGAAGAATTAATTGAAAGCAAATATTTGAGAAATGCTTTCGTATGTCTGTAGGCTACAAAATCATTGTTTAATTCATCAACAACCTTTGAGTGCTCCTCAGCATCTGGTACAGAAATGAAAAATACAGTTTTAACTTCAGAGTGCTCACACCTAGTGAGGGAAACAGACAAGGTAGAGAATTCGGCATGATGAGTGACATGAGATAGGTGAATGGGAGGCTCTCTGGGAGTACTGAGGGCCATTGCCTAGTGTAGCTGAGGGCAGAGAGGAGCTGAGCTGGGCAGCCCAGGAGTCTGCCAAGAGGGTCAGAGGGAAGCAGTTCAGGGCCAGCAACGAGAGCGGGACTGTGCAAAAGACGTTTCAGTAGCTACAGTTTCTTTCTGAGAGTCCTCCACTTCCCAAAGAAAATGAAAGGAACATATATTTGATTTTTGTCAGTTTAAATATTGGTCAACCACTGAAAAATCATTTTTGAAAAGTGATTTCTTTTGCTATATTTGGCAAAGCTGGGAGTAGAAAAGTGATGAGGAAGGACCATCTTAGTCCATTGCCTCTGCCTTTGTAACTGCTACTTCTTCACAGCCTTTCTACCCAGTGCAGTTCACATATGGGAAACATTTCTTTCCATAGTCAGCATCTTCCTGGGGAGTGTTTTGGTTATATTTTCACAAATGTCTCACCTCTTTGTATGAAGAAACCCTTCTCTTTGAGCTGAACTGTGGGTTTCTGCTTCTTTCCTTTTTTCCTTTGTCCAATTAGAAAAAAAATAGAGTGGAAGCTTTAAGGCTACTTGTTAAATGTGCTCTTTTTTACTTAACTCCAAATGACATCTTGCTTGTAGATGTAATTAAGAAAGATCTGGACAGAGAGAGGGAGGAAAATTTTCAGTGTTCCTCTCAAATTGAATCTTATGGTGACAAGCTCCATATTTTACATGAAAATGCTCAGTTAGTACAGCTATTAAACTTTAATGGTAGATAATAATAGATTTCTGTAGCCACTTTTTTGTTTTCATTCAAAAACCTAGAGGAAAAGAAGGGATATAAATTATAAATTATTTGTTTTCTGTTAAAAATATGTTTCATATCCAGTGCACATAAGCAAAGATTTTGTCCAGTGTTAGTACCTATGAATCATTAATAAAAACAATTGCTTCTGTTTGCTGTTGACATTTTATGTATGTGTTGTTCTTCCCTGAACCTTTTTCTTAAAAGTCAACTTTTAAGAAATGATGTGCAAACAAAAGGAACTATTTTATAGTTAATTGGTTTTATGTTTAAAGATGATTGATATACAATAAACTTAGCCATCGTAATCCCTCAGAAACACATTAACTGTGTTAAGGATAATAAGAGAAAATAATCTCTTTTGAACATATTTATTGATACATAATAATTGTACATATTTATGGGGTGCCTGTGATATTTTATTTTATGGGTAAAATGTATAATTGTCAAATCAAGATATTTAGGATATCCATCACCTCAAGCATTTATATTTCTATGTGTCAGAAACATTTCAAGGCCTGTCTGCTAGCTATTTTGAAATATATAATACATTGTCGTTAACTATAATCACCCTCCTCTGCCATGGAACATTAGAACTTATTCTTTCTATCTAACTCTATGTTTCTACCCATTAACAATTTCTTTTTAAAGCTCCAGTCTCAATCAAGAGAAAATATAAATAGCATGATAAAGAAAAAAAATTTATGACCCGATGATATGGGTTCAATTTCTGGTTCTATACTTTCCACCTTGGAGAGCTTCATTAACCAGTGACCTTCACTTTTCTTTTCTGTAAGATGGTCTTGATAATATCTGCCCTCATGCCCACTTCCCTGTCTGCCTAACTAATAAGACACAGATTTCCTTAGCATGTAAGTGTGTTAAAGAGCCTAGAAACTCAACATGCTTCACAAATATCAGCTGCATGATAAGGAGTTACAGTACCAATGTACACAATATGATTTTTAAAATGAGAGGCAGGACATTTATGAAGTTATATTCTATATAAAGTATATTGGCACACATTAACGCATAATAGGTGATAGGAATATGCTTTGCTTCTTTCTCTTAGCTTTTCTTTCCAGCCTCTTTTTCTCTCTTGTCCTCAAGTCTGCGGCTGGGCTTGCCTTCTGTTCTGCTTGCATTGGTGTTCGCTGATGCTCTGATTCTGCTTTCTTGTGCACAGGCTCAAAGAAACAGTGAAGCGGCCCCAACTTGTGCAAAACCCTCTTCTTAGCTTGGATACTTGGTCATATGCACATTCTAGTTTAAATTCCTATGTAATTAGAAAATATACAAGTGGAGATTGGTTTTATATTCTGTAATAATAAAACTTATTTAGAGAAGTAGGATTTATTGAGGTACAAATGTTTACCAGTTTTATGAATAACATCATATATTTATTTTATAAACAACTTCAGTGGTATATGTTTGTGTGTTTTCTCACAAAAGCATATTGAGCAATTATTTTCAATTTTATAATCATGATACCTGCAATATCTTAAGAACCTACCCAATGATTTATAGGAATTAAGTCATTAAATCCTCACAACACTATAAAGTCTTTGTTATTTCCCATTTTACAGATAGAGAAACTAACTACAGCAAGGCTGTTAAGAGACAAGATATCATCACATTTGGGAGGTGTGGGGCTTTGTACCAGAATGACTGAGTTAATTCCAGTTCCCTTCATTATTATCTTTACATCCTTAGACAAGTCACTTTAACTTTATGTGCTTTAGTTTCCCCATCTGTAAAACATCTCATAGTGTTGTTAGGATTAAACATAACTTTTCCCTACATGGCATTTTAGGTTCTCTTAGCCAATGTTAAAAAATCTGTCCACATATTTTTAACTTTCCTTTCTTTCCATGACTAGAAGTCCTTTCTAAGAGATAATTTTCCCAGAAAATACAAATCCTATTTGACAATTCACTGCCTTACATTTTGGTGTTCGGTAACACCATGGAATCCAAAGACAAGCTCCATCATATTAATTGTGGAGCCTGAGACACTTTACTCTCCCTATGAAAAAGTGATTTCAAATGAAACCCAGTTCTGCCATTTCTTTCATTTTGGTTAAAACCATAGCAGGTGCTTTTCACCTTATTGAATGTGTTAGGCTCCAAGTGGCAAGCTTAAATGGTACATATCCTTTTTTAAATTATACCTATACATACTGGGTTTGACTGTTCATTTCCTTTTCCACATTATTAGTTGCATTTAACAGCTAAAGGTATCATATCAAATTATTTTATTGCTAGAGATATTGAAATTACCCTGACTTGAAGTCAGAAACAACTTTATTAAAATTTTAAGAGTGAGAACAGTAAAATGTGTTGCATGTTTCACATTTTACTGTTTGCAATTTTTGAAGAGCTTTTGTCGTTGAAAAAATGAGTGTGGATAAATATGGATTGTTTTTCTGGAAAATGCTTTCTTATTTCAGAAGTCAACTGTGACTCAGTCTGTCCTCCTCTATCATGGCAGGAACCAGTATATTCACCGTCTATGAGGCCGCCTCGCAGGAAGGTTGGGTGTTCCTCATGTACAGAGCAATTGACAGCTTCCCCCGTTGGCGTTCCTACTTCTATTTCATCACTCTCATTTTCTTCCTCGCCTGGCTTGTGAAGGTACTGCGGAGAACGGTGCTAAGAAAGTCTATGTTCTGTGATGGTTCTGCAGATCTTTGGTTTGGTTTTGGTTGCCCTCCGCTTTGTCATTCTTAGAGTTTGATAAATGTGGTTTGTGATTTTTTTCAGAACGTGTTTATTGCTGTTATCATTGAAACATTTGCAGAAATCAGAGTACAGTTTCAACAGATGTGGGGATCAAGAAGCAGCACTACTTCAACAGCCACCACCCAGGTACGTATGAGCAAGAGGATGTCATAACCCATCCGAGCGTGCACATGTCTCACCCTCACCATCAGTGAACCTTGGGGAAGCTCTTGCATGTCAGGCTTCTACAGTCTGACTCGGGAAGCTGTTTAAAAATACAGGTGCAGACCAGGCACAGTGGCTCATGCTTGTAATTCCAGCACTTTGGGAGGCTGAGGGGGAGGGATTGCTTGAGTCCAGGAGTTTGAGACAGCCTAGGTAGTGTAGCAAGACCCCATCTCTACAAAAAAATTTTAAAAATTAGCCAATCTTGTGGCATGAGCCTTGTAGTCCCAGCTACTCAAGAGGCTGAGACGGGAGGATCACTTGAGCCCAGGAGGTCAAAGGTGCTGTGAGCTGCAATCACAACACTGCACCACAGCCTGGGTGACAGAGCAAGACCCTACCCCAAAAAAACATAAAAGAAAATAAAATAAAGCAGGTTCAAAGGCCCAAACCCAGAACAATCAAATCAGAGCTTCTAGGCAGTGAGGGAATGACACCTATATTTTGTAACAGCTCCATGGGTGGTTTTGATACAAAACCAAGATCGTCAACCACATTTATTACATACCTTAGATTCTGACATCACAAATCCTCAAATGGCTTGCAGATAAAATGTAACCACTATGGAATTTCTGACTTTTATGAGTATTTATTCATGTACTTGCGAGCCTGTGTAAGGTCTATGTGTAGGATTAGAATTTTGTAATGGAAAATATATTTCATTCAGAACAAACCACAGTGCAATAAACTATGACAATGATCCCTCAAACCCACATGCATGTTTGTGATTTTTTTAAAGAATCCCTGTATGTTCAGAAGAATTCCCGTAAGTCCCATAAGACAATATTGTTTCCATAAAACCATAAGTCTCCTGAGAATTTGAAGGTGGGCTACAAATTTTCTAAAAGCAGCAGAGCAGTTATTACATAAGAGGGCAGTTCAGATACAATGCCTTTGTTTTTATTTTTGGATTTGTTTCATGTGTGTGTTTTCATGGTAGTTAAAAAAAAGGAAGGGCAGGTTTGTATATCTTCTTCTAGTGTGAATCTTTATAAAAGATAGAGAAAATAAAAATTCCAGAATCAGGAATAAAATGATATAATGCCTTGTGACTATTATGATATTAAATTCTAAAGGATATTTAGCAAGTTTGTAAACACTTACAAAAGCTCTTAAGACAAAGGTATCTGTCAACACTTACAAGAACTGGTAAGACAACAAAGGTATCTGTCAAGGAGCCAAGGTGTACAAACTTTACTTTTGAAAACCCTGAAGTTGAACATTTAATAATTGTATGTTAAAATGCAATTTAACTCACCGATTTGGGAAAAGCCTGATGGTGTTGAGGCATCTTTGTGATGCTGTAAAAGTCTGAATTGTCCAGTCAGTTCATTATAGATGAAATAGTGTCAGTCTTATTCAATTTTGACAAACAACAGTTCAAACTTCCATGAAAGGTTTTTCTGTATATGCTATCCAGGTTATATCAGAGATGCCATGTAGAAAAGCCTTCAAGAAATCAACCATGCCAAGTACTTATCTCCTCTCTCCTCTCTTTTTGCAAACTATGAGAGATAAGAAAGTTCCCAGTCTGTTCTGAGGTGACAGCCTCTAGAAGGACATGTTTTCACTTATGACTTTGAGACCCAAATGGAATGTGGAACTATGATCTTAGCCCTTAACTCACATGCAGTGTTCCTGAAGATGACCTAAAATGCCTTTAAAACCACAGTATGTTTATGGAGTAACTCTCAAGTACAAAATCACAGCTAGAAAAAATAGTGTTTGGAAGCACCATCAAGTCAGCCAATGGTTCTAATAGAAAGGGAAATGTGAAGAGACTTGGAACAACGTTGTACAAAATCATTTTGATGCCAAATTGTACTTAATCAAGAGGAATGAGTTGGTAATTCAGAGGTAATGCGCCTAGATATTCAGCAGAGGTAATCACACAGAGAATTGTGAAAAACCTTCATTAAGGAAAATGCTATAGCTGAGGACCTGGTTGCTAAGCAACCAAAGCTCCTGCTGTCAGCCTCTGGGTGAAACACCACTCAGGCAGCCTAGCAACGGGCTTCAGGCCCCGCCCACCCTGGCTAGCCACTTGCAAGTGGGCCCTCTGATGCTTTTATGTGTAGAGAAGGGAGAGACATCATTTGCCATGATGCTATTATGTTGGTAAAATATGACCAGATTCTGTGAACAGGGACTTCTCATTCCGTGGTTTAAAACACTAAATCGCAAGTTACTAATTTGAAGGAATTAAAATAAAGATGATTATTGTAACGCACACAGCTTTTCGGACATGGAAGTTCATTCTTGCCTTTCTCTAGCATATGGAAAATTTGCAGTTGTTAAATATAGGCTATTCTCATCAAAGGACTAAAGGGTCCTGGGCTTGTTGGACTTGTTGATGTCTAAGTCTGCAGACTTCCCATAACAGCCATGTGTATAGAAAAAAAATATGTATATATATATATATGCACATTTTCAGGACAAAGAAGGGTCTTTCTGTTATACTAGGCAGATCACCAGGAATTGACTCTGATAGGGACCATTTTAAGGGAGGTGAAAGGAAATCTGTGATGAGAGTTGTTTCTTTAAACTAACAAAGCAATATTTTTCAGTTGAATAGTCACCACCAAATGCCTCCAAGACACAGCACAGGAACAAATTACAGAGAGATTAATGCCAAGGGTCTTTAGGAGACCGCAGTATAACATGTAACTGGAAAACAGAGGGAAGATGATGTAGAAAATTTCAAATTACTAAGCATTGACTCTGCCTGGACTCTAGAGGCTTGTGATTTCATACCTGCCTAATTCTTAGACATGGATAACTATTGCCTTGTGGTCAGCTGTGGATTAGGTTGAAGGATAAGTGATTCATACACCCGTGATATAATACCCCCCTGTGTTAATCCACTATAGGATTACCCAGACCACAACTTTTTAGTGATACCCCATCACTGGATGTTGGGATGGGCAGATGAGCTGAAAGATGAAGCCCTGAGTACCATATCTCACTAACCCAGACCTTTCCTCCCATTATTTAGATGCTTTACTTCAGATACCTGTTACCAGTCCCATGGTCTTCTGACCTAGACTAGCTCATGATAAAGATGAGCTTATCCCAACTTTGCCTCGAGTAGAACTCAAAGAACTGCTAAATTTTACAGCCACACAAGGCTACTTTTCTGTTAAAATGATAAGAGACAAAAAGCAGGCTTCTGACAGTCAATACATATATAACTTTTATAAATGAATTATAGTCCAACAGGATCATATTGAAGGTTTGGTAAATAAATAAATATTCTGATTGTACAAAGACATTTCTGGGTCTGTTATTATCTCTAATTGAGCATTCTTGCGGACATGTGCTTTCTGAATTAATATCCCCTAATTAAGAGAGAAGACTGATAAAGGTAGAATTGGTGTGGGAAGAAAGGGCACTTATGAGTTTATTCTCCTTTGGGTTTCCATCAACATTCTTAGAATATGGGTTATACAATGCCTAAAGCAACTTATGCATAAATGTTAAGTGCTGGGTTAAAAAGTAGAAAAAAATTGATGAAAAGACACATGATGAAAAATGGAAAGAATTTCTCCTCCAAAGAGAAAGTTATGTATAACTTAATGATCAAAGACAATACTTTAGCAAAAATGTGTTTACTGTGTTCCAAGACCATTCATTCCCTCATGAATATACATCATTAAAATATGTGAGAAAACAATTCAATTAATGCATTTCAGGGAAGGGTGCTTCTAGCATGGTGTAATAATGAGCACCTTCTAATAAGAAATCATAATAATGGAATAATGCAATCATAGGAAGCCATAAATGAGAATTAAATTTTGTGAGGTTGCATCATTGAATATATTATTTCATAATGAAATCAAGCCAGGTATCCACTCTCACTATTTTGTGTCATAGTGACTATTAGCTATTTTTTGAAAAACTATCAATTTTCAAAGAATCCAAAGAGCATACAAATTGCAAAGTAAATTTTAGATTTTCTCTGCATTACTGTGTATGTGGATGTCTGTGTGTGCCTGTCCTGAGTTTGGAATTCTAATTCAGCTGCTAGTGATTCTCCATTACCAAGATTCTTTCTCTTACCACTATCCATTAGATAACCTGTTATTCGTATTGTTGTTGATGATTATGATATTATGCCTATAATAGAACAATCCCAGAAGCATTTTTAACTACTTTACAAACCAATCGACCAGTTATAAAACTCTAGCAGTTGCAAATGGACAGGCTTGAGAGAATTCTCAAAGTTGAAATCTCCATGGGCTTCCAAATGATTGTGCTAAGAGGAGAGTGCCATGGAAATTCATTTGTGTTATTGGTGATATTCTACCAATTCAGAACGTCTTCTTACAGTCACTCCCATATATTGAGATCTGCACTAGCCTAATGGCTTTACAACCTGTCTTATTTAATCTTCACAATAATACTGTAAAGTGGGCGTTATTAATGTCTCCACTTTGCGTGTAAAAAATGACACTGATTGGAAAGTTAATTATCTAACCCCATGTTATATAACTGGGTAGTGGTAAAACTGGGACTCAAAAGCAGGTTGCTCAGCTGCAAGAGCCTTTTTATTCAGCATGAGATGCTACCTCCTTTCAATTTAGCCATTACAAGCCCTGCTGTCAACATGCTGTCTTTGTTCTGGCCCCGTGTTAACTTTTCTTTTCTTAAAAAAGACAGTATTTATTGCTGGCTGAAAGGGACATTCGCATACATTGTTGCCAAGAGTATGAATTAAAATATATTTTCCAGAAAACAGTTTGGCAACATGTATCCAAAAGTAAAACATATATACTATCTGACCAAGAGAGTCCACTTTTAGAAATTTATCCTAAGAAAAATTTGGGGCAGTAGCCAAGGGCATATGTTTGAGGATGTTTATGAGGCATTATGGCAATTTTTAAAAAATGGAAACAGTCTTAGTCTCTAGCAATACGTTATTGATTATAAATTATGAAATTGGAATAAAGGCAAACCGTTAAAATAAGCATTGAACTTTATTGATGTGAAGATATGCTGATGACATATTAGTACAAAAAAAGGATCCCATGTTTGTGCATGGGATGCAGGTGTGTGTGTGTGTCTGTGTGTGTAAAATACCTGGAACGTTAACTCTAAAATGTTAGTGGTGGTATATCTGGGGAATGGGTTTAAGATGTTTCTTTTGCAACTAATCCTCATTTTCTAAGCCTTTAACAGTAAAATATTTAATTATAGAATGAGAAAGGAAAATTACATCAGTAAAAAGAAAAGAAAAAATAATGGACATTCTAACAGAAACCACATGTACTAGTTAAGTTACATTCAGTTGCAAGGGACAAATAAAGCCTGAAATAGGTTGCTTAGGTGAGGTATGCGATGAGGAATCCCGTTCTCTCTCATATAAAGTCAGAGGTACTCATTCAGCGTGGTATGGTTGCCTCTGTTGCCACGGATCCAGACACCTTCCCTCCTGTTTCAGTTCACACAGCCTCCATTACCACAGTCACCTTGTAGACCAGCATGGCTGCTGTAGCTCTAACCCTCACATCCATATTCCAGAGCACAGGAAGAAGAAGGAAATACAGGAAAAGAGGGTTTCTGCTTGCATCCTATGGTCCTGTATGTAGTTACATGGTCAAGGTCAGCTTCAAAAAAGGATAAGAACTGGCCTTTCTTCTTGGTAGCCTAGTGGCTCCATGCAGATTCTCTTTGTAAAACAGGGAAAAGAGATACAAAGGAAAGACTAGCAGTCCCTGCCACAATCCCCACAAGGATTTGAGTCTCTGAGGATGCTTGGCTTCTGCTAGCTAGCCCAACTTCTGTCTCAAAGATCTACTGTCATATTAACCAATCGAAATGTTGCATAATGCAGGGGACTAAAGAGAAATGGAACGTTTTTGCATTTCCTTTACTTTATTTCATACAAATAAATGACCTTGAGAGAACACTTTTACTGAAAATTAAATTGATTCTTTTGATTTTGGTCTGCTGAAAAAAAAATAATTTAACAGAGAAAATTAGTCTGCTACTGATCAAAGTAAATATATGCCCCAGAGATCCTTTATGCCACAATTAGAGAGTACAGGAAGTATCAACAGAGGGTTTTTATTAATAACTGGTGACTGGCAATGCTGGCTTTGTTTTTTGTCCATAAAATGAGGCTTCCAGAATTTTGACAGAAACTTAACAAGGTCCTATAACAGGGTTGCATCTCCACTGATGCCTGTGTTCTCGGAATGAGCCTATTCAGGAAGAATGTGCCTGATTCACCCCAAAAAGAGTTTTTGCAGTTTATTCTAAAGAAAATCCGAATCCTGTAAATGGAGAGCTGAGATGAGCAATTTGCAGTTAACATCTTTGCCAAAGGAGCTTTATGTAAATGTGCGCCTCAATTTTATCATTTAAAAATACATATAGGAGGAAGAAGCGGGGGGACTGCCTGAGCTCAGGAGTTCAAAACCACCCTGGGCAACATGCTGAAACCCTCTCTCTACTAAAAAAATACAAAAATTAACTGGGCATTGTGGCGGGTGCCTGTAGTCCCAGCTACTCGGGAGGCTGAGACAGGAAAATTGCTTGAACCTGGGAGGCGGAGGTTGCAGTGAGTGGAGATCATGCCCCTACACTCCAGCCTGGGCAACAGAGCAGGACTCTATCTCCAAAAAAAATTTTTAAAGTAATAATAAATATACATAAAGGGCCTGTGATTTTTGGCAACAGTCTGTCACCACCTCACTCGTTTTATAGAAGGCAAGTTTATTTTCCACAAAGGGTCTACCACCACTACTATCAGAGATCTGAAACTATCATTACAAATCCTAGGTAGTGGGATCTTTGCATCATCTCATTCATATTTCCATTAGCAGTTACCCCTTCAAATACAGCATCAGACTATCAGGAGGACATAAATAAGGATGACAACGGAAATATTTATTTCTGTAAAACAGTGACCTCAGGCAGGAATAAAACAGTGAGTGCTTGTAATTAGTATCTTTATTTAGAAAAACAAGAATGTTTAATTTTGCCCTATTCCTACTGTACACACACACACACACACTTGCTCCTGAGAACTAGAAAGAAAAATATGTTAGTGGGAAAATACATGAAAGTGGGAAATGTCTTCCAGCTGGGTGTAATATTGACACATAAGTAATATGTGATGATAGCTAGGAGATAATAGGTACCTAGGAGATAATAACCTAGATATCTAATTCAATGGATTTCAGATTTCATGGGCCTGTAGCATCTTGAATTTCATCACTTAGGTCTTTAATCCAAAAGAAACTACTTGTTCCCTTCATAATATGCACATAAAATTTCTGTTGAGCAGATTAATTGCTTCCTAGTTAAAATAATTACACAAAGTGTATAAAGCAATGTGGCAGTCTTCTACCATTAAAATAACACCAGTTCTTTCCCTGTGCCACATGCACACTTCTTATTTTATTGATCCTGAGAATATTTTTATTAGGTCAGTGAAAACTGTCCACTAAATAAAAATAAAAAATTGCTGCCTATAGTAAAAACACACCAGACACAATGCTTTTTAATTATAATTTTCATTTTCTCCCAGATCTAATAGATATTTATCAATATAATGGGGATAAAATACTAAAGTATTTCTTTTATGGAGAAGAATATTTGAGCAATTATATGCAAAGCATATGCAAGACAGAAAGAGCCTGACATAGCAAGTAGTCAATAAGCTCAAGTTATTAACATTGTTCTTTTTTCATTTACTTAAGCTTTCAGTGTTAAAGAAATATAATTGAAATGACTTCATTCCAAATATAAATCCATAAGAAGACACATTTTTGATAACATAAAAATATACAAAGCTGGAGACATAGAGTTCTCAATGTTCCATATTAAATGTCTCTGACTCATCTCCCTTCTTTGTCTTGAAGATGTTTCATGAAGATGCTGCTGGAGGTTGGCAGCTGGTAGCTGTGGATGTCAACAAGCCCCAGGGACGCGCCCCAGCCTGCCTCCAGGTGCAGTACAATGCCATTTTTTAAAATCGCCCAGCAAAGGTCTTTGAATTTTATTTCGTCAAAGAAAATCCACAGCTCTTTAAGCTCTAGAATTGTCCAAATTTATGATCCTGAAGTTAGAGATGGTACTTCACTCCATCCTGTATTCCCAGAACCTAGCTTTTTTTTTTTTTTTTTTTTTTTAAGATACACAGTAGGGATTTGATAAGTTTCTGATGGCAGCACACATGTAAGAGGATTTCAGTGGTATTGAATAAATGGAGAATTTTGTTGACATGTGAAATCTTATAAAAATAGTCTTTACCAAAGACCTGAGTTATTTGGCAGTGGGCAAATTTATTCAATTTAATACCTCACTGAGTAACTGGGAAAAAATATGTTGATACGTAGTCTCTCTGTTTTTCTGCTTTTGCAAGCTTTCAGAGGAACATAATACAGAGGTGTTTCTTTAGTAAAGTGCACCAATAGCAAACATGAGGCAATGGGATGGCGGGTGGGACCTGAGAGTCCTCATAAGATAGATTCTCACAGTGATTAGAAGATGGAGCCTCAGGTCCCTGCCCATGAACTTTCTGGAATCACCGTCGTCTTCTCCAAGTTTCTCCAAGCTACCATTGACAACAATATGGATAACAGCAATAACAATAAAGCCCAATAAACACTTTTATCTCTTCTTCAGGGGGCTGTACTGACATCTTCTCTTGCTTTGTTCCCCCTCCCTGCCCCGCAAATATCAGTAACTCATTCAAAATAATGTCACCTTACCAACAGCAGCACCCCCACCTTTCCATAATATTTCCACTACTTTCATTTTCCCTCCAAGCAGCCCTACTCATAGGATCGAAGAACTGATTCTTCCACCTGGAGAATTTTATTTTCTTTAGCCTTTTTGGTTTTCAATGAAAAACCCTCTTCTCACAAGGGGTGGTTTCCATAGTTCTTTACATCCCGCCCTCATAATTTGGAGAAGTGTTCACATCTGCCATGGGATGAGACCGTATCTCTTTTCTTTCTTTTGGGTCTTTCTCCAGATAGGGACTTATTATGCAACTCAAGGGTTGGTACATGAAAAATAAAATTGTACTCTGAGCCATTACTGTGGGCTTTGTTTATATGCCCATTTTACCATAGAGTTATTGACTTCTTTTTGTTTCTGTTTGTATTGAGGTGTGATTAACAAATAAAATTGTAAATACTTAAAATATACAATGTGATAATTTGATATATGTACACAGTGTGAAACGATTGTTGCAATCAAGCTAATTAACACATCCATTGCTGCATATGTTCAATAGTTACCTCTGCGTATGTGGGGTGGGGGGTAACACTTAAGAGCTAATCTCCTAGCAAATCTCATGCATACAGCACAGTATTATTAACCATTAATGAATCACTTTGTTTATTAGATCGTGAGAACTTGGCCATCTTTTGACTGAGAACTATTATCTCCCCATTTCTATCCCCTGCCCCCAGCCCCTGGTAACCACCATCCTACTCTCTGCTTCAATGAATTTGACTTTTTGAGATTCCATATATAAATGAGATTATGCAGTATTTGTCTTTCTGTGTCTAGTTCATTTCACTTAGCATAATGTCTTCCAGGCTTATCCATATAGTTGTCAATGGCAGGATTTTTTTCTTTCTTATGGCTGAGTAATATTTCACTGTATGTCTATACCACATTTTTTTAATCCATTCATTCATCAGTATACACTTAGGTTGTTCCTTGTCTTGACCATTGTGAATAGTGCTGCAGTAAACATGGGGCTGCAGATGTCTCTTTGAGATACAGATTTCATTTCCTTTGGGCATATATCCAGAAGTGGGATTGCTGGATCATATGGTAGTTCTATTTTTAATGTTTTGGGAAACCTCCACACTGTTTTTCAGAATGACTCTACCAATTTAAATCCCCACCAACAGTGCAAAAGGGTTATCTTTTCTTTACGCCTTTGCCAAATAGTTATCTTTTGTCTTTTTGGTGGTGACTGTTGTAACAGATATGAGGTGATTATCTCATTGTGGCTTAAATTTGCATTTCCCTGATAATTAGGGATAGTATGCACTTTTTCATATACCTGGTGGCCATCCATGTGTCTTCTTTGGAAAAATGTCTACTCAGAATTCGCTCATTTATAATCAGAGTATTTGCTTTTTGGGTTTGTTTTTGTTTTTTAGTTTGGGGGCTTTTTGGTATTGAGTTGTATGAGTTCCTTGTATCTTTTGGATATTATCTCCTTTTCAGAAATGTGGTGTTCCAATGTTCCCCTGTTCCTTAGACTGCCTTTTCACTTTGTTTATTGTTAACTATTTATTTCTGTCAGTTTTAAAAAAAATGGAGGGCAATAAGTGGAAAAGCTTGCAATGAATATTGAGAAGTATTGTTTTGTGGTCCTCCTTCTGGCCTATATTTGATGTTGGCAATGCTGCTAATATGAAACTACAACTACCTTGACTCCTACTATCACTACTGATAGTATTAACAATGACAATGATTATAGTACTAGCTTCTTGCCTATAAAGCACTTTTATTGACATTACTTTTTAATCCATCAACTGATATTTACTGAGTTACCAACTATGTGCTAGACACTGAGATAGTCTGGAAAGAAACACGCACAGTCTCCACACTCATAGAGCTTACAGTGTGCTCGAGGCTGGAAGGATAAAAAGGCAGCATCGAGCTAGCAGTCACAAGAATGACGTGGGTTTTGAAATAAGTAATGCAAGATGCAATGAGGATATATAAATTGGGGTCCTCTTTGAGAGGTCAGGGAAGGTTTTAGTGGGTAATCTTAAAACCAAAACTATGAGTAATCCCAACATTTTGGGAGGCTGAGGCAGGCAGATCACCTGAGGTCAGGAGTTTGAGACCAGCCTGGCCAACATGGTGAAACCCCATCTCTACTAAAAATACAAAAATTAGCCAGGCATTGCTAATTTAATAGCATGCCTGTAGTCCCAGCTACTTGGGAGGCTGAGGCACAAGAATCACTTGAACCCGGGAGGTGGAGGTTGCAGTGAGCTGAGATTGTGCCACGGCACTGCAGCCTGCGTGACAGAGTGAGACTCTGTCAAAAAACAAAAAAAATAACAGAGAGAGAATGGGGAAAAGAATGGCTAAGGATGAGGTTTACTACAATGCTGTGATGTAGAAAGACTGACATGCCTGGTCAACCATTTATAGGAGACAGTGGTGACTCAGAGGACATAGTGATGTCTCCTGAAGTTACATTCAACCAAAGGGAGAACCCAGGACTAGTGGCTGGGTCTTCTGGTTCCTAGTCCCATGCTTTATCCAGCTGAAAAAAATATGCAAGAAATCATAAGTTTGTGATAGAGAAATAAGCTATCGGGGCTACTCTGAGTGCCATCAGAGTTGTATGGGATCAAGAGCTTTAAAATCTATTAAATCCTTGTTAATAGATGCCTCAAGGTGGCAATATGAAATTAGGAGGCAAATCAGCCTCCTTATCACAAAGATTTGAGAATAGCAAGGGATTCATGACAAGGTGAAGTCTGATGACAAAACCGAGCAAGGAGATAGTGAAATAAAGATTGGAATGGAGTGGGGATAGATGTCGGGCTTGAAGTGTATAGATGTGGCCTCTCAGAGACCCCTGTATGAGATATGTGTTAGGAATATAGCAGCATGCTTATGACATCTTATGAATGTGACTCATATGCTTAGAAACTGGGGGGAAAGGGATCAGGTAATTCAGTATGATGCAAGTTTCATTCAACTCAGCTTCATGTGTTTGACCCTGAATAAAGCTTTCCAGAGGCAGCAATGAAGAGTGCATGGAAGAAAAGTGGGATGGCCAAGAAGTTGTCTATTTGTACTGAGCGGGAGCTGTGATTAGAGAGAGAATACATTTCCATGTCTGAGAAAAAAATATTAATTAATTAATTAAAGAATTAAGTAAAAATATATTGAAGATAAAATGGGCATGAAATACTTGATGACTTTTACTAATGATTAATGGCATTTAAAACTGAGTAACAGGAAAATTTTCACCTGAACCTTCCACTCTGTGGCTTGGACTATCATGGTATCTTACCCTCAAAGAGGAACAGGAGCATTTACCACTTCTTTTTCTTTTTAAAACAAGCAAAATATGAACATGTTCTCATAAAAAATTAATACAGAAATAAAATTAAAAGGAAGAGTTTACTTGAAATCGTCTTTCAACGTATCCTTCCTCATTCTTCTTCCAATAGGTAACTTGGAGGTTAATGTTGAGTCGATTCTTCTCAGACTCCTGCATTCATGCATTTTATCTCACATGAAAAAGCATTTCTGCCTCCAGGAAGCATTGACATTTTTCACAGAATATTTCTTCTTCCTACACCACTCCCTTCTCACTCATCCTTCAGAACTCAGCTCAAATATCACTTTCTTATCCTCAAAAACATAAGCCAGGTACCTCTGTTACATGTTTTCATATCATCCTACACTTTTCTTTTACGTCTATCATAATTTTAATAAAATAAATTAAGGGTATAATTAGTTGTTTGATGTCTGTTTCTCCAACCAGGAGAAATTCCATTACTTTAGAGATCATACCAGTCATGGTCACTACTGGAACTATGCTTTAGACATGAGAGATGATCAATTATGTTTATTAACTGAGAACAAGTCCAGTGAAAGAAGGAGCCAGTACCTTCTTGGCTTATGAAAGTACTTATTTGACCTCTCACTTAGAAGTCGCTCTATTTATCCTCCTGGTCTTGTCTCCAAGAACTAGAAATTGAATAGACTGGCAATAACACCCTTTTCCATACAAAACACTTATTTCTATATGCATGTCGTTGGAGTCTAAAGCAAGCAGTACACTTGGAGTTTGCTTCCAGAAAGTGCCTCGCAGAGGCTGTAGGCCTTTGGATATCTCTGGATACTTTTGCCAGGATGTCTCCTCTAATCTGTGGTGGCAGAGCCTTGGCAGGACATAACCCTGATTTCTGTCATGTCTCACCTCTTTCAGAACTCTTTTCATCTTGGCAGCATATAAGATAAATTTGTCTTATGTTTAGAAATATCGTGTTAGGAATAGCATCATTGAAAAGAACCCAAACTAATTTTTTTTTTTTTTTTTTGAGACAGAGTCTCACTCTGTTGCCCAGGCTGGAATGCAGTTGCACAATCTTGGCTCACTGCAACCTCTGCCTCCCAGGTTCAAGTGATTCTCCTGGCTCAGTCTCCAGAGTAGCTGGGACTACAGGCACACACCACCACGCCCAGCTAATTTTTGTATTTTTAGTAGAGACTGGGTTTCACCATATTGGTCAGGCTGGTCTTGAACTCCTGACCTTGTGATCCATCCACCCCGACCTCCCAAAGTGCTGGGATGACAAGTGTGAACCACTGCGCCTGACTGGACCTAAACTAATTCTATGTTAACAAGAAGATAGAGTTTATTGGAATGAAACATTCAAACGGCTGTATTTAAATGGAATTTGTAATTTTGAAAGTGTTGAAATAAATTAGAAAAAATGAGGTATCAGTAGTATCTGAGAGACAGGAAACTGATGTTTGAGTTCCCACTTAACTACTAGGAGCTGCTGATTTTGTTCAAAGTGGGACTTTGTTTTTAATTTCACCCCAAAGTTTAAAAACCAGAGTATTTTACATAAAAACCCACATATCCTACCCATCTTGTAAAACAGAATGATCTGGCAACAAAGAGCTCTCATTTCCACCTGGCTAGAGTTGGCCAGAGCTGGATGGTGGCTGCCACATTAGCAGAGGCAAAGAGGCTTTATTGTGCCTCAGTTTCCCAACTCTCCATATTGTCTCCACAGCACTAGAAATGAGTGTTTTACTTACCCATGAATTCATACATTTATTTTTCTAAGAGTAGAGAAACATTTCTTTTTGTCCATGATTCTCTCGTGCGGAAATAAACAAAAGTAATAAATTCATAAATATATAAATGTATAAAGATACACAAATGCGTGGATGAATGAATAAAGAATAGATACAAGGCATTTTAAAAGCACCCTGTGATGACAGAAAACAATGAGAAATGAACCTGGTATTTGAAGGAAAAAGGTTATTCCGATGTGTTAAATATGTAACCCTAAGCCTAGTTTTCTCATTATGTTACTTGCTAGGTCTCAGGAGGCACTTGGTTGAGTGACTCATGGAATAAATGAAAATAATGTACCTTTAGATCACAAAGATTATATAATAACAAGTAGTCCACACATTTCAGTGATTCTAAAATAGTATTTTCATAAATTTTATGTTTTTAACATTTTAAAACTTTAAAATCATAACTCAGCATAATTGGAAACTGGCTCAAATTCTCTTATAAATGAAATGTACTAAAAAATCAAAACTTCCTTCATTGATATTATGTATTATACTTTTCACCTTATATTCTACTCTCTGTATCCTCGTGCAGTTACTAGAAGTAATTAGGTAATTTAATAAAACAAGATTTTTTTTTTTTTTTTTGAGACGGAGTCTCGCTGTGTCGCCCAGGCTGGAGTGCAGTGGCCGGATCTCAGCTCACTGCAAGCTCCGCCTCCCGGGTTCCCGCCATTCTCCCGCCTCAGCCTCCGAGTAGCTGGGACTACAGGCGCCCGCCACCTCGCCCGGCTAGTTTTTTGTATTTTTAGTAGAGACGGGGTTTCACCGTGTTAGCCAGGAGGGTCTCGATCTCCTGACCTCGTCATCCACCCGTCTCGGCCTCCCAAAGTGCTGGGATTACAGGCTTGAGCCACCGCGCCCGGCCATAAAACAAGATTGATTAAGGTAGCTTAATCTTCCTCACCGTTACTAAATTAAATACATGATGTAACCGATGCTTCTGTGATGCTGAGTTTTTTACGTGTAATAATTTATTCTCTCTTTCTCTGTCTCTCTCTATGTGTATGTATATATACACAAACTATATATACACACGTTTATAGATATACTATATATGTGTGTATGTGTGTATATGTGTATATACGTATATATAGAAACATTGCTGGCATAAACCTATTAAGATTTTATGTATTTCAATGGGCAGAGATTCAGATCACACATTAGCAACTATTTTTAAATTGTTTTCCTATATTCCTACATGTGCACATACATATTTTACCTTATATCAAATATTTCCATTATTATGGTATTTGTTTCCTCTTTTCAAATATTGGTTATGGAGATAGCCAAATGAATTAGGGCACATAAAACATCTTCTTACTCTTCTACAGAAGAAAAGTAGGCTCTACTGAGTCATTTGTAGAGGAAAATATGGGTATCTTTGGTCTGCAGTTGGAAACCACAAATTTATTTTGTGTTCTGAGACACAAATTATAATTACAATCATAGCTATAATTATAATTAGAATAGGAACCATATGCAGGCATGCAAGGAAAAGATTCAATTTGGTGCTCTTAAAGTGATCTTTCTATTTTTATAATAAGTGAAAATGCGCATACTTGTAAATTTAATTGCAAGACCACAAGTTTGGAGCAGGAAGACTAGCAGAAAGGTATTGTTAGCTTGCTAAGTTATGTGTGGTGAGCTCTGTAATGCTACTTGTTGAAATTTTTCATTAACCAACTTTATTATATTAATTTGGCCAGGACAGTTCTCATGTTTATCCAGTTATTAATGAAATTTATACCATGCTTAATAAGGCTAAGTTTAATAAGATACTGAGCATGGTAAATGTGTGCAATTCCTAATAAATTTATCCTCATGTTAAAATGAGTAAGTGAATGTCCTAGAACCCCTGAAAAACCCCCTCCCATCCTCTGTCATGCCTGCAATGTCTTTCTGGCTGTTTCTCGTCTCTGTGCATTGCTGATATTCTTGTCACTTACTTAGGGGCCCCTCATTCCTGTTCCTTCTTTTTGTTTTTTTTTGAGAAGGAGTCTCACTCTGTTGTCAGGCTGGAGTGCAATGGTGTGAATTTGGCTCACTGCAACCTCCGCCTTCCGAGTTCAAGCGATTCCCCTGCCTCAGCCTCCTGAGTAGGTGAGACTACAGGTGCCCGCCACCACGCCCAGCTAATTGTTTGTATTTTAGTAGATACTGGGTTTCACCATGTTGGCCAGGATGATCTCCATCTCCTGACCTCATGATTCACCTGCTTTTTCCTGTTTTTGGTCCATACTGTGGGGACAAGATGACTGGTGGTGAAAAAGAAAAGCCTAGGAACATAGATAAGCCAAGCCCCATACCTGGTTTCTTTTCCTTTTTGTGCTACAACTGCCTAAATGCACATCTCCCAACATGACCTCCTCGCCTCTCCCTCCTGCCTCCCCAGCTACAGGTGTCCTTATCTTCGCTTGATGCATAAACACCCAATACAACATCTTGTTTTGAGACTACACGCTATTGTAGTCTGTTAAAGATAAGACTCTGGAAACATCTTTCAGCTACACTACTTACTAGTGGTAGGCGATAGGACATGTTTACGGAAATGGGGATGAGAATACGTCTTTCCTGGGTTTGTGAGAATTAGTGAGTATTTATGACTTAGTAAAGAATTGTTTGATTGGAAGGAACAGACCATCTGCTCAAAGGGAACATTTATTGCAAGTGTTATTCAGCCTTTCTCTGCCTGTCTCTCACTCTCTGTTTGAGCCACATGATTTCTGTCTGTGACCTGACCCTGTTTTTTCACCTTGAACACTGGCTTTATTCTGTTTTGTTTGTTTTGAATTTTTTCTCTCCTTGCATATTACCCAAGTATGGCTGGTTGTGACTGAGTTTAATGACCTCCCAATCAAAAGCCCTAAAGAGACTCCCCAGAAAGCACCCAAAGCTGAAGGTGCACTGGGAGAAAATGAAGTTGTGTGGGGGGCATCAGAAACAGGAGGCATGGCCAGGAGCAGCGGATCAGGAGGGTGCAAATGGAAGGAAGCAGCAGGTCTACTTAAGCAAAGTATTAGATTTTCCTGTAGAGCAAACCCAGAGTTGTTTGAAACCTCCCTTTTTAATCCCCTCTGAAAGCCTTACCCCATCTCTGCTGGAACCACTACTCAACCACCCTCCTGAACTTCATGGAATGGGTGGAGAGAGGACACAACTCTTTGGTCATATTAAGTAGTGAGACTTGACTGCAGCACTTACAACTCAGAGATCATTTTTCCTGTTAAATTTTTCAATCTTACAGGACTTGAGAAGTTTGTTAAGGGCTAAAGAAATAGGCTATTACAATCTCACCTGAAGCTCAAATCATGCTGTATAAGATAGTTTCTTTAGAGAAACACCACATAGTTACTATACACTTACAAATTCACAATTTGTAAATTGGTGCTATTTTACAATATAATATTAAGTCAATTTCCTTGCATTTAAAAAAAACATATTCTGAAATAATTTAGAAACACAGATAAGAAAAAATACTTGTATGTCTGTCAGAAATAATAATAGCTAATATTTATGGATCACCCACTATGTGTTTTATTAGGTTTTCAATTATTTGATGCTCACAGCACCATAAATGTAGGTACTAATATGATCTGTTTTACAAAAGACGAGGTTGAGGCACAGACAGCATAAGGAATTTGATGGTCACATAGTTACTAAATGGGGATTTCATCTCAGGCAGTCCACCTTATATGTTTAACCACTTCATTTTCACCCCCGTGTATTACCCTACTGTAAAAATATCTCACAGTTTGTTCATTCATTTATTCATTCCACTATTGATGGACATTGAGCTTGTTTATTATTGTTTTGCTATTGCAGACCATCTAAGACCTTTCTTATCCATGCCTTTGTATGCACACGTGAGAGAGCTATTCTAACATAGATAGCTAGGACAGCAATTTCTGGGTTAAAGGATATGAACACCTTTGACTCTCAGTTATGGCAAATGGCTCTCTGGATGATAGGGCTATTTTGTATGCCTTTTAGAAACTTCTAAGAGTGCTCATTGTCTACATCTTCACCTTCACTTGATGTTATCAGGCTTTTACACCTGATGGCATGAAATGGTGTCTTGTAATGTAAATTTGCATCTCCCTGATTACAGCCTATGGATGTTGAAGGTTTTTGATAGGTTCAAGGGCCACACATTTTCTGTAGATTGCTTGTTTATCTCATTTGCCCATTTATCTGTTGATTTTTCTACGTGATGTTCAGGAATTCTGAGTGTTTCTAAAGGGTATACTGTTTCTTTCTAAATAAAAATTTGAGATATTAGATATAAGAACAAATCTAAAATATTAATGCTTGACACATGTACCTATTTAATCTCTCCCATCTTTAGTCAATAAGGCAATTCTTTTATGTGGTATTAAAGAAACCAATTAGAAAATTTCTTCATTGTGTGCTTAAGTGTGAGTCTTAGAAAGGTGAAAAGTTATAATTGACTCTTTCAGCATCAAACCAAGCAGGTATCTAGCTGTTTAAACACTATTTTAGCATAAGCCACAGCTGTGGGACGGGTCACTCCAGTGCTTGACAAATAGAAGTTTATTCAGTTGGACCCTTATTTGCTGTTTTCCCCCTGCTGCCCAGATAGGAGTTTTCATCTCTTGACACTGACAGATGTGGCTGCACACTTTCGAACCATCTTCCAACACACCCCCATGCTCTATTACCATAAGGAAAGTCTCTGACAAGAGAATGAAAGTACATATACATGAGACGTGGCACAATGGATCTGTTTCCTCTCGTAGCATTCCACCGTGTGCCTCCTGTGAGGAACAGAGGGAGGTAACAGTTTCTTGCTGAAAGTTGGTCAAATGGTGGCGAAATTATTCCTGTAGTGTTTTAATGCTCTTTGAAAACATTTCCATTGAAGGCTAAGATTGAGGGGAGGTGGCCTGTGTGATGTGAGCATTTCAAGTGACGAAGTGACATCCTGGGCACTCCTGAAACTATCTTCTTCATGAACCTTCCCACAAACTGGCAGATAATTAAGAATTGATGGAGCCCATGAGAGTGTAGGTTCCCTCCAGAAGCTAACCTCTTCTATACTCACAGACCAGCGTGAGAAGGCAGTGTGATCCAGCGAAGACCATGTGGGCAAGGAGCACCTGGGACAATTTGATTAATTTCTCTAAGCCTCAGTTTCATCACCTGAAAAGTGAGGATAATAACATCTGTCAGGGTTTTGTAAGAATTAGAGATGATGGACTGTACATTCAGGCACAGTGTGTGGGATGCCGTGGGCCGCTCGATCTGTAGACTTGTCTGTCATCTCCATCAGCACACTCGCCCAGTGCTGTTCACAACCAAGGGCATCCTGTCCATTTCCAGGAAGTCGGCTCTCTCGCATGCCCCAAACCCAGCGACTCCAGCCTTTAGGGCCAGCCCTCCTTCCTTTCCAAGGTTTTAGAAGTGCGTTTCTAAATGTCCAGCAGGCATGTTTCCCAGGCATTCTCACAGACACATCAATCACCCTTCTCATCATAAAAACTAAACGCAGCTCTCTCCCCAACCCGTTCCCACAAAGAAACTAGGTTTTCCCTGCATTCCCTGAAACCTCCAAACCAACCCATTATTCTTCTCCTTTTGTCCTCTCCAAATCCAATCTGATCCCTCTTCAATTCTGTCATTAATTCAGTATTTTGAAATTTTTTGAATCATTCTCTCCACTCCATCTTCATATCCCTGCCCTCAAAATCAGGTCAACGCTTCCTCAACAGAGTGATCTCTGATTCCTTGATTATGTTTGGTCATTTTCTTTTTTGTTTCTCTTTCTTCTCTATTGCCTCATTCACGATAGGCACTTGCCAAAAATTTGCTGAATTATACGTGATTGTACACATCCAGCTGCATTCATGTGCAGAAAACACAGCCTCACATACAGCAGACCTAAATTCTTACTCTCCCCCTAGGCAGGTGTCAAATGATGCTTCCCCCAAACGCTCACTCATGCACACACAGACACACAGTCAAAAACACATGCACGCATGTGTACACGCACATATATACACACTCATACAGGCTCACACATGCTCACATATGCACACACCTCAAACAGTAACAGACACACACATGCCCACTCATGTGCACATACACACGCCTACATACTTATACATGCTCATGAACACTCACACACCTCACACATACATACAGTGACACACAATCACACACAGACACACACATGCAGACAGGCACACACACGGATCTACAAACTTACACATACACACCTCACACGTACACACAGTGACACACAATCACACACACACATATGCACACATGCACACACATGCACACACATGGCTACACACACATACACACTCACACATGCTCACACACACCTCGCAATGCACACTCAGAAACGATGACACACAGTGACACACACACACACATGCATGCACAGAGACATGCATACACATGCTTATACGAACTCACACACCTCACACATACTCACGGTGACACGGTGACACACAGACACATGTGATGCACACATATACACACATGCATAAACACACTTGTACACACTCATGCATGCTCACACACATACCTCACACACGCATATGCGCTCACACACACAGGCGCACACACACATTCATTTTCAATGTCTCGGGAATATAAAACAACGACTTGGAGGAAAAGTTTGTAGGAAAAAGTAAATACAAAAATGATTATGCTATAATTACCTGGAATAAATATTAAAACCAGGAAAAATACGATAGCTAAATGTGGGAAGGGGTAGCTAAAATGCTACTTGAAAAAGGCCTATTGTAATTTTGAAGCCAGTGGCCAAATAAACTAAACAGAGGGGGCAATTGATAAATCCTCAGTTTGAAATATCCCATATATATTTATTTAAATATATATTCAATATGTATCTAATAATCCTGATTATATTTCAAATAATAATTATATTTAGAATAGACACCAGATGACCAGGCATATTATAATAAAAAATAAGATTAAAATATTAGTGTTATTTTTATTTATTTATCTGTCTTACTGGCAATTAAACGGTTTTGCTTCTTTGATTTTTAAACCCCATTGGAAGAAATATTCAGAACATTTTAAGATTATTTGCATGCCGAGTTATCTCAAACTAAATTCCTGTCTCGTATTTTCACCCTCCAGTTTGAATCAGTCCTGTAACTCTTGAATGTTTAATGTTTATAATTATATTAGTTAGGAGACATGTACTAACGTATGCCAAGAATTTATAAAATGTCCACTGGAGACAAATTATTATTGTTGAATCTACTATGAATCCAGCCTTGCAGGAACTGAGTACTGAAGTTTAGGAATACCAGACTAAAATATACATATATATATATATATATATGTATATATACACATATGTGTATATATACATATGAGCTTTTTCTACTCTTTCTGGACACCAGGGAACATGAAAGAAAGTATTGTGGAATAACTAATATTTTTGATTTTTATTACCCATGTCCAGCCAAGTAAGCAAAGTCAACACTTGATTGTTGAAAAGCCAAGATTTTAGCATTTTTATTCTTAATTTTTCTTCCAAGTCAATAATGAAGTCATGCAGGGTTATTGAGTTCTTAATCCATAAATGATAGGTTAGTTAATTGAAAGGTTTTTGTACATGTCATCATTTACTTTTCCTTTCTCCTACTCATCCATAATGTAGGCCACAAAGTGTGAGGAAACCAGGGCATTTTGAGTAGTGTTCTATAAGATAGTTTAAATTGTGAATCTCCATCATGGCATTGTACTCTAGGAAGTACATGTTGTCCTAAACTGAAGCTTTCAGAAAGCCAATTTCCCGTGTTTTAAATCAATTCAAGGCATGATTTTATTGGACAGGATATAGGAAAAGTTCTATTTTAAATATTTCTTACTTTAACTGATATATTCAGATCTCTGTAGTCTTAGTGACAGTATCCCAATGCCCAGAAATGGCTTTTGTGTGCTCCTAGTTCTTAGTAAGGCATCATAGCTATGTGACTGCCGTGGCATTGTGATTCATAGGAGTCTCTAAACAGCAGAAAAGGACTATATATAATATATATGACCCAGAGTAGAGTAGCAAAGCAAAACACCTTAGAAAAGCCCGTAAAATAGTCTCCCGTTCCCACAAGGGTTATTATTTATGACCAGTGTATGAGTTTCCAAATACCCTACAGCAGACTCAGAGATGCCATAAGAGCTGGGGGAGCTGAGTGGTGAACAATCAAGTTGAAGTCCAGGAGTCCTGACTGTTAGCATTTGCTGCTTTCCATGATGTAAATGGCCCCATCGTGGCCAATTTCAAGTCACCAACATGACATCAGTAAACGTGAAGGTGGAGAGAGACGCGATTGCAGCTCCAGCACACCACAGCTGGGGAAAGCTGCATTCCCACTTCAGTCAGAGATGGTATATACATACATACATGTCATACATGTCTGTGTAAGCACGTTGCAAAATTTTGTTTGCAAAAAGTGGAATTTTTGATGCCTCCATCCAAAGAACCTATTTTCCAACATCACTGTAGAGTGGAAGAGAGAGGAAGAGTTTTGAGAAGGCACAACCCTTTCTCAAAGCAACACATCCAAAGTGATGCAACACTTCCATTTCTGTTCTGGTGGTGAGAACCAATCACATTGCTCCACTTCAGTGACAATAAGCTGAGTGATGTACTTGAGCTATATAGCAGGAAGAGGAAACCAGCTTGGTAGGTATAACAGCTTTTGCTAAACAACAAGGCACCCTAAAACTTAATGGCCTGGACAGACACTAACTTTTGCTCATGAATTTGTGGATCAGTTGAACAGCCCTGCTAGTCTGAGCCAGTCTCAGCTGACTACATCTAAGCTCACGCCTGCCTCTGTGGTCAGCCACTCATCAGCTGGCATCTCTGATTTTGGGTGTGGCTCACCGTTAATTGAAATGAAGAGAATGGGAGGGCCCATGGCCACCTGGCCACCATGAAACAGGCTAGGCTGCAGGGTTGATGTGGTCCCTCGGGGTTCCAAGAGCAGCAAGAGTAAGTTCTAACACACAAGTATTTTCCAAGTCTCTGCTTACCTCACCTTTGCTACTGTCTCACTGACCAAAACAAGTCACATGGCTGAGTCTGGAGTCAGTGTGGAGGATACTGCCAAGGATGTGTGGATACAGGGAGGCGAATTCAACTGGACGCCACTGGATTTTTTTCACACAGGCTAAGAGGAATTTGAAAATCACTAGCTTGGCATCATAATCGATCCTGCTTAGCGGTGATTTCTTTCACACCAGCCATTGGTGGTGCATTTTTCCTTCTTGTTAAAATCTAGCTTGTGTTGTAAAGTCAAGAGGAGCTGGTGATTGAAAAAAATAACATCCACATTTGTTTGTTGATTTGTAATTTGACGTCTAACTTTACTCTTACAGAGTAGAGTGAAAGCTATACTCACATGGCCTAGAGATAAAGGGTCTATTCAGGATTCCCTTACTTGGCTCTTCATTCCAAGAAAGAGAGCCAGCCACTGATAGGGCGTGGCAGCTGGCAGGGTGTCCACCAATATCATACACTCTTGGTACCTTTGTGGAGATTGACTTGTGGATTCCCTTCTGTCCTGACTCTCTAAGGACACGTCAGGAACAGACAGATGGGAAAGGCAGTCTCTAAGGACATCCACTGGTTCCGTTTTCAGTGTTGATACAAGTGTTACCTTTTTAATATAAATTCTTTGTATTAGACAGAATAATTGTGTATATTGATAGTAGAAGTGATGAATATCCAGATGTGTTCTAAATAAGGGAAGCAAAAGATGTCCCACTTGCAAATGGGAGATTTATTTTAGGTTTTATGCATTTGGTCTTTTATATTGTGTCCTTGTTCTTATGTTCATGGCTCATATGCAGGATGGTTTCTGAGAATTTCATCGTGTAATTGCATTGTTCTCCAAATATGTTTATTTTGAAATCCAATTAAAACACAACTTTTAGTACATGGCTGATGCAGTATTCAGTGGCAGAGACTTGGTTTTACTAAGGTGAGTTATTTCACTCACTCAAGTAGCAATTTAAAGACGAATTTCATTTCTGAGCTATACTATTAATTATCCTAATTTATATTTATTGCAACCTCTAAGACCACTATTTTGTCTCTTTGTCTACAGTCTTCATAATCTTTAAGTTACTGTTTCATAGGAAAAATCCTGGAGAAATTTAATAGAAAGAGCTTTTATGAAGTACTTGAGCATTTATACCACAAATAAAGATAGGATAGCTTTAGATCATTTTGAAAGTTTATAAATTTTCGCGGTCCATTTCAAGATTACTCATCTCTTCCACCTGATTTCTCATGTTACACCTTCAGATCTTCCCTGTAAGCAACTGACTGCATCTCTACTTTTAAATCCTTAGAGTGTTTTCCAAGACTGAAATATGAGAGTTACAGAGCACACTGTGTCCACTACAGGCTAGACTCTACACTAAATTCGCTTATTTTCATTTTACAGCCAAAAGATGTAGATGTCATCATACTCATTTCCTCTATGAGAAAACTGAGTCACAGAGAGGTTAAATCCTGCACAGAGACAAGATTTAAACTCAGCTCGTCCTGTCTTCCAAATTGACATTCCATTAAACCATGGCAATCTTAAATATTTCTGTGAAGAACAGATTGTCTTCAGCTTTCAGATTTAGGGTTCATGTACTCATACCTTCTATCCAACCACAAATACTTGGTGAAGAAGCTGCTGTCACTCTTTTTTAATATATAGAGCAGTGTTGACCAATGAATTTTGACTGCCTGATACAAGGCAAGAGACTACCTGGTTTGGGCTCAAAATGTCTAAGATGTTTCTATCTCTGTGGGCCTAGAAATCGACTTAGACTTTCTGAGCCTGTTTCTCCATATGTAAAGGGGAAGGCAAAAGTATCTACCTCACAGAGTTGCTGAGGATTAAAGATGTTATTACATGAGCAAGCAACATGCTTAGAATGAATCTTGGCACAAACCAAGCACTCCAGAAAACAGTAGCTCTTATTTCAATAATCTATCCTGTTGGTGTCCATTTTAATTGTGTGAGGAGCCCTCCCCATGTTTGGCTTAAACTTCCACAGTCTCCTGGGAGGTTTGCTTTCACGGCAGGACTCAGAATCAATGTGGGAAAAGTGACCTTTCTTGTTCTTCTGCTTGAGGTTGGACTCAGTCCCGTTGTTCCAGACTCATTGTTTCATGACACTTTCTGACACAAAGCAAGATGAAAGCGTTGGTTGCTATTAAGAGTTTTATATCTGTAGCTGTCAATGTTACAGAGACCCCTCACTGGCAAGTCACCTTGCATGGAACCCTATGGTCAGGTACCATTTTGTAGCCCTGGGCACTTTTATACAGTCATGTTTCATAGAAGGTGATTTGAGCTGGTGTACAGGACGATTTGAGCTGGCGTCTGTCAAAATCGTTGTTAGTTTCCTGTTGCAGCTGTAACAAATAACCACAAATTCAGTCACTTAAAACCACACACATTTATTCTCTTAGAACTCTGCAGTTAGAAGTCCAAATGGACTTCATTAGGCTAAACACAAGGTATCAGCAAGGCTGCATTGCTTTTGGAGACTCTGGGGAAGAAATGACTTCCTTGCCTTTTTCACCTCCTAGAGGCCACCTGCATTTGCGTTTCTTAACTTTGTGAGAGTCTGTAATGGTGTCTTATAATGCCGCCAAATGGTTGCAAAACTAACACATGCTTTTGTTTTTATGAAGCCAAATGGATTTAGTTGATTTTTGACCATGGAGTTGGGGTACGGGGACAAGGTTGGCAGCCATTTTTGTGTTGGTGTAGTCCAACATATTACATTCCAGCCAGTATCTGTGGTATTCTGTTCTAGTCATTATAGACTTTTGGAATCATGAAACTGTGAAGCTGTAAACAATCTTATAGGTCACCCAGTACAGCCTGCTATTAAGGAATACCCTCTACAGTAGTGCTTCTAAAAATTCAATGTGCCCTTGTATCACCCGGGAACCATGTTAAAGATACAGATTCTGATTCAGCAGGCCTGTAATGGGGCCTGAGATCCTGCATTTTTTTTTTTTTTTTTTTTTTTTTTTTTTTTTTTTTTGAGACGGAGTCTCGCTCTGTCGCCCAGGCTGGAGTGCAGTGGGCGGATCTCAGCTCACTGCAAGCTCCACCTCCCAAGTTTACACCATTCTCCTGCCTCAGCCTCCCGAGTAGCTGGGACTACAGGCGCCCGCCACCTCGCCTGGCTAGTTTTTTGTTTTTTTTTAAGTAGAAACGGGGTTTCACCGGGTTAGCCAGGATCATCTCGATCTCCTGACCTCGTGATCCGCCTGTCTCGACCTCCCAAAGTGCTGGGATTACAGGTTTGAGCCACCGCGCCCGACCTGATCCTGCATTCTTAATAAGCTTCCAGGATGCTGCTGGTCCAGGGACCACACTTTGAGTAACAACGCTCTAAAGCATTCCTGACAGATGACGCTGCCTCGGGGATTAATCTAGTACAGATTCTTTGTATTTTGAAAATTCCAACTGTCATATACACAGATAAGTAATTCTTGGATCAAAGCCAATCTAAAAACATATCCAAAACTCCTCTGCTTTTAAAAAATGCAAACCAAAATGACATTGCAATTAAAGGAAACTTTAAAAAATTGAATGTGTGTGTAAATCTGAAGGACCTTATATTAAAATATACAAGTAAAAAAGAATATGCACACACATATGTGAATACACATATGTACACACATACACATATTAGAGATGTATGTGTTCATCTGTCTACACAGATAGGTAGAGGGATACATCATGCATCCATATTAAATAATGCAATTGTGAAGACCTCAAGTCATATAATATTTTGTGGCACTGACTCAACTTTAACATTTTCCTTTATATTATTTTTTATTAGAAAATAAAAAATTGAAAAGTACCAATTTGGACTTTCCTGTAGATACAAGCATAAATCTAAATGTAATGTCATCATCCTTTTTGCATTAAAGAAACTGGCACCCAGTTTCAAGCACTGGCTGAATTGAATTGAGTTGAAGTGGGCCATGCCACTAGCTCTAACTTTAACGCTGGAGTTACTGATTTTAATATTTAAATGTAGGTACTGCACATATTTATCACCTTAATTCTTATTTAATATTTGAAAGTTACTGCTTTGGAGAAAGTCAGCTAAACGGTGGTGATTATAGTGTATCAAAATCCATTGTAAGTGATTATTTTAATAACTCTGAACCAACAGGGACACGTAGACATTCAGACAAAAAACAACCTAATTATAATGACAGCACCAAAGTGAAGCTGTGACAGTTACAAAACCAATTTAAAAGTTTCTTGACAGCCATGGCTAAAAGCTTTGTTTGGATCTTTCAGTAATCACAGTTTACTTAAGACATAAATCCACAGTTAAGGAAAATAGAAAAAGAAAGTTGTGGCTTTTCTGCCATGTCAATGAAATGGAAATCAGCAGAAATGTTTTTAATAGAACATTATGCTGAAAGGAGTATAGAAAAGGAATAATAGTTATGGAATTTAACTCTCACAATGCAAGAAAGACTAAATAACAATAAATATTTTAATGCACATAGAAACGTGCCAGATAATTTGCCTATCTGTGTTATGAAGGTCAGTCATTTCTGCAGGTAAATTGATGTGCGTATAAACATGTTGATTGGCAGCTCTAGAATTTGATTTTGTATTACCTGTAAAATAAAGTCAAAGGCAAATGAATATGCATCAATAGCCACGGTGACAGGAAGCCTTAATAAAAATCTACTTTCCCAATGTCACTGGCGTGTCTCAAATTATTAGATCCTTGTCAATGTTTCTTACCTCACTAGATTCTGGGCTGCCACATAATTAATTCTTCGACCTCGGGTAATTAATTTCTCATTCCTGAACAGAAAAAATGCTTGATTCACAAAATTGATTCCTTTTTTCTGTAAACCTTTGTAGAATATTTGTAAGTATAATCACCATTCTAAGCCCTTTACAAATATTGACTCATTTAAAATTAATAACAACTCTTTGGAGTAGGTACTATTTTCTCCACTTTATCAATGAGAAAACAGAGGTTTAAGTAACTTCCCTGGGGTCACAGTGCCAGTAAGTGGCGGAGTCTCAGCTTCAGGCAGTTTGGCCCAGAGCCCATGCTGCAAGATAAGGAACACTCCAGGAAAACACATACATAGAGTCATAGAGACATTGGCAGTGCTCAGAGGAGGCAGTTCTTGTTCTCTTACCCCATTTTAAGGGTGTACTTTAGCTAGGCTCTTTGAGTTGCAAGGACTGAAGGATTCTCAGGTCAGATCAGTAAGGGCATATGTTCATAAATACCCAGAAGAAATGAAACCTCAGAAAGAGGATGTGTGGTGGCACTAGTCCCTGGGCAGATGTGGCTCAGCGGTGTGTTGTTTGCACTCAGTTCCTTCCCATAGGTCTGCTTCTCTCTCCTCTTTCTGCTGCCCAGGGCTTTCAGCCTCCACTCTCTCCATGTAAGTATTCTCTACCCCACAGTGGGCAGTGGGCCCCAGAATGGACTTTAAATAGACTAGGGTAACAGCCTGATTCTGTTGTGTACTTGCTGTGTGACCTTGGAAAAATGACTTAGTCTCTCTGAACTGTGTGAAATGTGAGTAATGTATCTCACCATACAGAGCTATGGTGGATATTAAAGTAGATAAAACAAAGAAAATATGAATAATATGGATTATGACCAAGTGGGATTTATCCCTGGGATACAAGGATGATTCAACTTATGGAAATAAATCTATGTGATACAGCCTATCAACAGAATGAAGGATAAAAACTATATGATCATTTCAATTCATACTAAAAAAGCATTTGGCAAAATTCAACATCTCTTCATGATAAAACCCGTCAACAAAACTGGGGATAGAAAAAACATATGTCAACTTAATAAAAGCCATATATGACAGACCCACAGCTAGTATCATACTGAATGGGGAAAAACTGAAAGCCTTTCCTCTAATATCTGGAACATGACAAGGATGCCCACTATCACCTCTGTTATTCAACATAGTACTGGAAGTCCCAGCTAGAAAAATAGGACAAGAGAAAGATATAAAGGACATCCAAATTGGAAAGGAAGAAGTCAAATTATCCTTGTTTGCAGATGACACGATCTTACATTTGGAAAAACCTAAAGACTCCACAAGGAAACTATTAGAACTGATGAACAAATTCAGTCATGTTGCAGGATACAAAATCAACATACAAAAGTTAGTAGCATTTCTATAAGCCAACAGCAAACAATGTTAAAAAGAAATCAAGAAAGTAATCCCATTTACGGTAGCTACAAATAAAATAAAATTCCTTGCAATTAACAAAAACATTGAAAGATCTCTATAATGAACACTATAAAACAGTGATGAAAGAAATTGAAGAGGACACCAAAAATGGAAAAATATTCCATGTTCATGGATTGGAAGAATCAGTATTGTTAAAATGTTCATACTACCCAAAGCAGTCTACAGATGCAATTAAATCCTTATCAAAATACCAATGATATTCTTTACAGAAATAGAAAAAAATTCTAAAATTATATGAAACCACAGAAGAGCCTAAGCAAAATGAACAAAGCTGGGGGAATCACATGACCTGACTTCAATTTATAATTCAAAGCTATAGTAACCAAAACGCCATGGTACCACCATAAAAACAGACACAGCGACCAATGTAACAGAAGAGAGAACCCGAAAGAAATCCACACACCTACAGTGAACTCCTTTTTAACAAAGATGTCAAGAACATACACTGGGGAAAAGACAGTTTCCTCAAAAAATGGTCCTGGACAACCATATGCAGAAGAATGAAACTAAACCCCTATCTCTGTCAATCAAATCAAAATGGATTAAAGGCTTAAAGCTAAGACCTCAAACTATGAAATTACTATAAGAAAACACTGGGGAAAATCTCCAGGACATTGGACTGGGCAAGGATTTTATGAGCAATACCCCCATAAGCGCAGGCAACCACAGCAAAAATGGACAAATGCGATTACATCGAGTTACAAAGCTTCTGCACAGCAAAAAATACAATTAAAACCAAGTGAAGAGACAACACACAGAATTCGAGAAAATATTTGCAGATTACCGCTCTGACAAAGCATTAATATTCAGAATATTTAAGGACCTCAAACAACTCTATAGGAAAAATCTAATAATCTGATCAAAAGATGGACAAAAGATTTGAACAGATATTTCTCAAAAGAAGACATGCAAATGACACAAACAGGCATAAGAAAAGGCGATCAACATCACTGATCATCAGAGAAATGCAAATGAAAACTACAATAAGACATCGTGTCACCCCAGTTTAGCACAACCACTATGGAGAACAGTTTGAAGGTTCCTCAAAAAACTAAAAATTGAGCTGCTGTAATTTCACAATCCCACTGCTGGGCATACACCCAAAAGAAAAGAAGTAAGTATATCTAAGAGAAATCTTCACTCCCATGTTTGCTGCAGCACTGTTTACAATAGCCAAGATTTGGAAGCAACCTAAGTGGCCATTAACAGATGAATGGATAAAGAAAGTACAGTACATATGCATAATGGAGTACTATTCAACCATAATAAAGAACGAGATCTAGTAATTTGTAACAACATGGATAGAACTGGAGATCATTATGTTAAGCGAAGTAAGCCAGGCACGGAAAGACAAACATCACATGTTCTCACTTATTTGTGGGGTCACAAAATCAACATAATTAAACTCATAGACATAGAAAGTAGAGGATGGTTGCCAGAGGCTGGGATGGGTACTCGGGGGCCGGGGGAAAGTAGGGAACAAAAATATATATAAAGAATATATTAACCATCTTCCTAGTCATTTTTTAGCTGCCTGAAAGAAAGGTTCCCTTGCCTGCGCAGTTCAGCAGTACGGGACATGGATGGCTTTATCTTGGAAGCCCTGTTTTGCAGAGCAGCACATCACGAAGGTGCTGTCAGCCAAGGCCTAGGCCCGTCCATTACATTGAATCATGAGGTTTATTTCTTTGTTAAGAGTCTGTCTGTTTTGCCCCCTCAGAAAATGATGCGATCATCGGTTTTCCACATGTTCATCCTGAGCATGGTGACTGTCGACGTGATCGTGGCGGCTAGCAACTACTACAAAGGAGAGAACTTCAGGAGGCAGTACGACGAGTTCTACCTGGCGGAGGTAAGCGGCTCTGCGCCGGGAAGATGGCTGGGCAGCGAGCAGGCGAAGCGCGGACGGTGCCTCTTAGAGATGCGAAAGTGAAGTGTAGCCTGTGCATTACTTGACTTTCACCAAAGCTGAATCATTGTCTGCTTCTTAAGTGGTTCCTCTGGTCATGGTGTGGCTTGATGCATTTCCTGTCGCTGTGGGCCTGAGTCATTTTCCTCACAGTATTTCACGTTGCCAAGGTAACCCTTTTCCCCTGGGCCTTTCTCTAGGATCTTGCTGTTTTCCTATCCACCTCTTATTATCTCTCTCTTTCTCAGCTTACATTAGTTTGTTTTCTACTAAGTACAAGCAGGCACAGATTCAGAAGATCATAAGCAAGCAGGTCAGCTCAACAATACCTAGAAGGGGGCTGGAAGGAAATATAGGGAGATGATAATGATAATTACTGCTCTAGAAATGGGTGTTACAACCTACATTAAAGACATCAATTAAAGGCAGGTTTCATGATTAAATAAGTAAGCATCTCCCTAGCACTCTACATATCATATTAGAGTTTTGGAATAGTACTTCCTATTGATCAAGTAATTTAGTTAATACCTGATTCTTAAAATATTTTAATTTTTATTTCTTTCAATAAGCATTTTGCATTTATATTAGAACATTTTAATAATTTTCCAACTTCTTTGTTTTTTTCAATGTAAAAAGTTACCTAAACTATATCTTAGAATTCAATGGTTACATATTTATGAAAAAATTGACAACATAGAAACCCATTCATCGTGTGAGTGAGGTATACATATACAGTTGTACAATGCTTCAATAAATCCAACCTATGAAAAAGTAAACTGAAAAAGCAGAAGAGTCACAATTTGATTATTTCATATTACCAAAGCATTTTTCACATAAAAAACATCAATTTGTCATATAATTAAGTGTTATTAGATTCCTAGAATTCTCTCAGTACATTTAAAAACATGTTTGGTTAATAAAAGTTTAGTCTACCCACACACAAGCTTTTCTGAAAAAGAATTGATTGCATGTACCTATTGAGTGTAGACATCTATGTGGATATCAAGAAACTTTTAAGTAGTCACTTCTGAGTTCTCCTCTTCATGGAAGTGTATCTCCTGAAACAAAATATCATTAATACAAAACTTTTACTGGGCTACAGTCTCTGTGATGCAACATTGGCCCAATAGCTACCTGGTATATGAAGCTTACAATCTAGCAAAAAAAAAAAAAAAAAAAAGTAAACCAAAAGAGTTTTGTGCTATGGAGAACTAATGACAGGGGCTGATGAAGAAATTATATCCAGCCCAGCCTCTGAAAAATAGGTATAATTTTGCTGAAAATCAAGCACACAATGAATGGATTGTCATTAAAAGCAGAGAGAAGGTCAGGTATGGTGGCTCACGCCTGTAGTCCCAGCACTTTGGGAGGCCTAGGCGGGCGGATCACAAGGTCAGGAGTTCGGGACCAGCCTGGCCAACACGATGAAACCCCGTCTCTACTAAAAATACAAAAAATTACCCACATGTAGTGTCAGGCGCCTGTAATCCCAGCTACTCTGGAGGCTGAGGCAGGAGAATCACTTGAACCTGGGAGGCGGTGGTTGCAATAAGCCGGTATCACACCACTGAATTCCAGCCTGGGCAACAGAGTGAGACTCCATCTCAAAAAAAAAAAAAAAAAAAAAAAAAAAGCAGAGAGAAACCTGGACTGATACTAATATTTGCAGGTAAATTTCTAACACAGGGAATGAACAATGAAGGAAGCCTCATCAAGTTATTTCTTTTTTTCCCAGGAAGTCAGAAGCAAGGTCTGCATCTGGCCAGATAATGAGATAATGCAGTGGGTAGCTGGAGAAGAAAGGGGAGAGGAAAGAGGTGCCTGGGGATAGGCAAAAAATTAACAGTACAGCAAATGCAATATTAAAGATCCATTTAGGATGACAACGAGACAGATCTGCAACTTTTTAGCCCTGTATAAGAAGAGGGAAAAGCAACATTTAAATCAATCCAGCTTTAGGGTTTTTTTTTTCAGGCTGGGGGAACTGAGAAACAAAGGGAAAAGATGGATTGCTGGCAGTGATGGCAATGATGACCCTGTGGTCTCTGTTGGATGTGGACTGGAGGAGTGAAGGTGAAGGATCAATGGTCTCTATACGGTTAAAGAACAGGTACCACTGAAGTGATGGAATAATAGAACTAGAAAAGGTTGTGATCAGTGAGTGGAGTCCAGGATTTTACAATTTGGTAGTAATTCTGAGTAATGTAATACAAAATCTAGGGTGTCACATGGATGTGGGTGGCTTAAACATATTGATGGAGTCAAGGAAGAAATGGAAAGGACTGTTGAAGCTAAGGCACTGGCTGAGTCTTCACATGGACACTGAAGTCACTCAGAGTGAGGCCAGTTCTTAGAGAGAAGAGTGGAGTCAGGGAGCAAAGTCACGGGGAATGAGCAAGTGACTGATGAACAGATTGACAGAAGGACAGAAGGCAACACAGGGAGAGTGGGTGCCTTCTGTCCTTCTGTTGGTGAATTCATGCATTCCATGAGGTATGTTTTAACTTCATGGAATACATTGCAAAGAAGTATCAAGGAGTAATGGTTGAGGCACCTCTTCCTCGTCCACATATTCTACTAGAAAGGGCTGGAAAGGGCTGCAGGGGCAACTCATGCATTTGGGAGAGAAGCAGTTGAGACACAGACAGAAAGTAGATTCTGGGAACAAAGATTGAGAATGTAGAGGAAATTATTTAACATAGAAGAGACTCAAAGATTACTTCAAGGCTCTGAGGAGGGAGAGGTGGAAAGATCGATGAGATGGAAGAATGATACAAGAGTAATGGCATCAGTAGGTAAAGAGCTGCTAACAAAAATGCCAGGGAACAAAAGCAGAAATGACCACAAGAGATTACAATTATGTTCATCTCTCTGGGAGGAGGAATCTGCACCTGCTCCTGAGGGAATCCTGACATTAGAGATTACAGTAACATTGCTTTTGTGATCTAGCCCAGGGTGGCCAGGTGGTCACACTAAACCAATCCTGGAGCATAAGTGAAGAGGCCCTCCACAGTGGCAACAGCAAGGGATGGGATTCTTTAGTAAATTTTACCTAACATTTTCACATACAAAATCGATCCTTTCCTAACGTATTTATGTATGGTAGATGATTTATCCTCATACTATAAGAAATTCCAACAAAATGTCAAATAATTGAATACTGTACAGTTGACTGGTTATTATTCAAGTGTATTGTAGAGTCTAGGAGTAGTTGGTAAATCCTTGTCTTTTATATAATATTAAAACTAAAAACAACCCGAACAACAGACAGACAGGACTGGATGGTGGAATTCAGTATATATTATGTGTCCAGTAATTGTTGTCACCTGACAATAAGAAGAAGAAAAGGGGTGGGAGGAAACTTTGAGAGGTGGTGGATATGTCAATGGCATTGATGGTAATGGTTTCACGGGGGTACACTTATTCCCAAACTTATCACACTGGTTTACATGAATGCAGCTTTTTACATGTCATTCATTCTTAACAAAGTGGCAAATCAGTTAACCATCTAACAACTAACTCTTTGAAATCCTGGAAAAAATGAATAAATAAATAAACTAGGTAGTGGTGGTTTTGTTCACTTGAACAACCAGATAGACCCCATCAGTTTACTCTTGAACTACTTAAGCATTCTGAATTTATTCCACTCTAGGTTTTGGGGGTTTTGGTGGTTTTTTTGTTGTTGTTTTCTTCTTCTTTTTTTTTTTTTTGAGACAGTCCCACGCTGTCACTCAGGCTGGAGTGTAGTGGCACCATCTCGGCTCACTGCAACCTCTGCCTCCCAAGTTCCAGTGGTTCTCTTGCCTCAGCCTCTCAAGTAGCTGAAATAACAGGCACACCCAGCTAATTTTTGTATTTTTAGTAGAGATGTGGTTTCGCCATATTGGTTAGGCTGGTCTTGAACTCCTGGGCTTGAGCGATCCACCCATATCAATCTTCCAGAGTGTTGGAATTACAGGCATGAGCCACCACTCCCGGCCGTTCCACTCTGTTTTATTTTGTGTATTTGGCTTTCCCCAAGTATGTTTGGTTTTAATTCAAATTACATTGCCATTTCTCTTTGTATTAGAAACTTATACATAAGACAAAGTTATTTGTTTCCAATGAGTGTGAAAAAGTCAATTTAATTAAACTTACTTTTTCATAATATATTCTATTTTTATAAGGTTTATAAAAATGGCTTGAGTTTAGGCCAGGGGTCGGCAAACTCTTGCAGACCCAGATAGTAAACATTTTGCCTTTCATAGACCACCCTCTCTCTGTCTCAATTACTCAACTCTGCAATTGTACAAAAGTGAGTGTGATCTGAGAATGGTTGTTTTCCAATAAAACTTTATTTACAAAAATGGATCTTGGTTTAAGCTATAGAAACAAGAGAGCATGTCAACTAACACTCTCGTATTAAAGTCAAATATTTTAACATTGACAACAATAAAGCTACCATTTTTTGGAGGGCCCATTATGCACCAAGTGCTTTAAAAGAATTCATTGTTTTATTTAATTCTCAAAATAGTTATAATAACAGCAATTCAAGTTTGTAGTCTATAATGATGCAGTATTTAAGGCAATAGCATTATGTAATATTTTGAAAAGTTTATTTTTAAAATAGATCACAACAGGTCATGAGCTTTTAAAGAAGTAATTTTTTAAGTTCCTACATATTCCAGAATAAATTATGTAGAAAATCTAAAATAAATCACTTTACCCATTAGGAGCCAACTCCCAGTCTAAAAATCACCCTTTAAGAATAAATTAAGCTGCTTAGCTTCTGTTGAGAAGCTGGGGACTTGTTTTGTTACTTTGGATTAATTAACCTAAATTTAGAATTAGGTAAGAAACAGGAAAAAATTTACATCTTTTCTAGCCTATGATAAATTGAAAAAGGTAAAGTTTATTTTCCTCTGTAAGAATTTTAACTTTTCATTTTGATCTAAGAGAATATATTATTATTGCACATAAAGTCATATTGTATAATGAACATAATTACATTTTAAAATATATATTCTTGTTTTCTTAAGAAATAATAAAATACAAGCAATATTTTTCTTATTATTGTTATATATGAATGTATTTGTATCCATTAGGCTGTACATTAAACAAAATTTATCAGCACAGCACAGGAGATTAACAACTTTAACAAAATTCTTCTTTTGAGAAACTCACAAACAGATGGGAGATATACAACAAGCAAGCAAACGATCCTACAGAGGCCCAAAGTTAGCTCTTTGTCACCTCCTAGCATTATCCCCAGCTATGTTCTCTGATTTCCTCCAGACCTATCTGAATGGGGAGCTCGGCCCTCTTCCACCTCCTGGTGTTAAATTTTAATGAGCACAGTCATGTTTTTTAATGAACCCAAAGGGGAGAAGGAAGTCCCAGGACTCTGTGCTACATACTCCACAGTAAATTAACTAAAACTCCTCTTTCTCTCAACTCTGTCTGTCCCTCCTACCCAGCCTACTCCCACATCTCCCCAACTTGTCATCAGCCAGGCAGGCTCTTCCCCTGCTACTCATGCACAGCAATTCCACTCCACCCCCAGACTTGCATCTTCACTTGCTCTTTGTTGAGCTAAACAAAGAGGTCTGCTATTAAGAGGATCTAGATTCATCAGAAAAGAAAGTATCATCTATTACTTAAGCCCTCTTAGTCCCTCACAGGAAATATTTCTTTTAAATGCATTCAGAGTTTCTCTGCAAAGATTTCACAGGGATATAAAATTCTTCATCTCATCTTAATGATAAAGACAGAGAACAGAGAGGAAGAAGGGCCTAGTATCCTTTCTTACATGGCAGTTGTGCTTGGTGATGGGGAATCAGAGGTAAATAAATAAGGCATGGCCATGGATGTGTGACTCTAGGGACCTCTTTCTACTCTTAGGAGCTATAGTTTTGTGAGAATCTGAAGAGATTATTGGGTATAATCTTGAGTGAGGTTTATACCTAAAATTTGTAGCAATAACATGATTTATCAAAGAAATTTTAGTGAATCTAGAAGAAGAAATTAAGAACAATTTCCAAGTCAGTGTTTATCTCAACACATCATATCCGTATGAGCAGTTTCAGTTATTAAATCCATGTTTCCAATAGATCTAAAAATCATTCTCTATTGTGGTAGAGAACAAAATTATGTATTAAGTTGTCTTGTCGGAGGGAATGAGTCATAATCTGCCAAGATGCTAGTTCGTTAAGAGAAGTTACAGCTTGAGAGAATGTTGTTTCTAAAACAGATTATTGATGAAGCAAAAGGTGCTGAGACTAAATTAATTTTACATAAATAAGATTTGGGCAGGATTATACCTATTTATGTCAGACACCTATGATGTCAGAAGCAACCATTAGCCTTTGCATATTAATGTGATTATTTTGCAGGATTCTTTTTCTATAGTTATTTATTTTTCCTTCTTTTTGAAATTTCTATCCTTTGAAAATATGTGACTTTCTTTTACTTCCTTCTTAATTAGAAAGTATTTCATAAATTCAACCCATAGAAAAAATATTATAACCAATATTTGTGGGTCCATCACCCAGATTTTTAAAAAATTAATAGTTTTTCATGTTTGGATTAGGTTTTTCATTCAGAAATAAAATATCATTAGTAGAGTAGAAGCTCCCTGTGTACTACTTCTTGATCTCCTCCTTCTCCCTAATCTACAGAGAACTATATTCATCATATCAATGCATGTTTTATAATAGTACGAAGTATTAAGATGCCACTTTTCTCTTTCACTCGTCATTATATTTGGGAAATTGATTCATGTCAATTTAAGCATGCATTTATTTGTTCTGCATATAAGGGAAATGGGTATTTCAATTGCTTCCAACTTTTTGCTGTTGAAAACAATGCCTCAGTAAACATTCTCATTTGAGTTTCTGTGGCACATTTGGGAGAGTTCTTTCTAAACATATCCCTAGACTTAAAATTGTGAGTTTGTTAGATATGCTCACTTTCAGCTCTGCTAAATATTGTTAAATTGAACTTCAAAGTGCTTGCGTCAATTTACGTTCCTCCCAGGATATATGAGCAGCTCTACTTCATGCTACTTTTTTATGTTCAGGATTTTAAATTTTCTTATAATTTAATATAATCTTTATAGTCTTAATATACATTTTCTTGGTTACTACAGAGATTTGACCTTTTTTTCATATTCTGTCAGTCCTGAGTTTCATCTTCTATAATTTTACCTGTTTAATCTGTACCATAATTGATTTTTCAGTTATCTAGTAATATGCAGTGCAGACATCTCCCAGCGTTCAGCTTGTCTTTCAACTTTTATTTGCTGTCTTTTCTTCGATAGAAGTTATTAATTTTGACACTGCAAGATATAGTCATCTTTGATTTTTGGTCAGTGCTTTTTGTGTCTTATCTATACCACAGTTACGAAAGACATTCTCTTATAGTAAAGGCTAGAGTTTTCAAGTTGTGCTTTTTCGGTTTTAGACTCCAATACATTTGGAATAAGATAAGGACTTGAATTTTTTTCCCATATATAAACAATTGTCCTTCAAAGATTCATTGAAAATTCATTCTTTCCTCACTCCTGTAGTGCCATTTCTGTCTTATACCAGGTTTACACATGTGCACGATTGTTATTTCTGGACACCTCAGTCTGTGTCTATACATCAAAGCTTTAGTTGATAAGATGTTGTCATAAGTGCTATCCTTTATAATAAACCTTGAGATCTATTAGGGCATTCTCACTGATGTTGATGTTCTTCTTCAGATTTGTTTTATCTGTTCTTGGCCTTGCTATTCTTGCTCTACATTATGAAAATTTAATTCATTGTACTAATGAGATTTTAATTGATGTTAAGAACATCTCTATTCAGTTATTCTAACCTTCCTTAGCGTTTTCCAATAATGCTTCATAATTTTCTCCAAAGGTCTTCCACATTTTTTTTGTTAGATTCATGCCTACATATCCTACAGTTTCTTTTATGAATGAAATAATTTCAATTAAATTTTTATTGATGTAGGAATAATATTAAATTTTTTTATATTGACCTCATTCATAGCCAGCAACTTTACTACAATTTGTTGTTTGTGATCATCTATAGACTTGATTGGAATTTCTATGTAGATAATTATATCTTGTGAAATTAAGGTTTTGTCTTTCCATGTCTAATTATTATCTCTCTGATTTTTTTCTTCTTTTATTGTCCTGGTGTGGTTCTCTAATAAAATGTTGAATAGTGGCAGTGATAGTGGACATGCTGGGTGTTTTTCTATATTTTGATATGAATACTTATGATCTCATCATTAATGTTGTTTGTAGGTTTTTATAGATGCCTTTCATCGTGTTAATAAACTCACTTCTATTTCTAGGTTGCTAACAGTGTTTCTCATGATGAATTGAGTATTCAATCTTCTACATATATTGAGCTGACTATACAGACTTTCCTTTTTAATTTCTTAGTGCAGTCTATTAGAATAATAGATATTTTGATACTGAAACTATTTTAGATTCCTGGGACACTTGATTTTGTAGCACTACTTTTAATAAACAAATCCAATATGCTGACATTGTATTATGAATTTTCAATCATAAGGATAGTAGTTCTATGATTTTATTTTATTTTACATTGCTAGTGTGATTATGTTAGGGAAGTTACATTTCCTTTCACAAATGAAATAAACATATTTTTCTCTTTTTCTCTTCTGTGAATAAAGTCCCTCTGGAATGCCATGTAGGCCCATTGTTTGCAGTGGAATCCCTGGTGGAGAAAGGGAGAAGAGAGACCTTGATTAATGACTTATTTTATGGTTTGATTATTACGGTTTATCAGTTTGATGGTTTATTGCTTGCTATTTATAGAGATATTAATTTTAACTAATATCTCACATTTCCACAGTTTTCTCTCAGGATTTTTATAATCTCTATTGAAACTGAAGGTATAATCCTTTTTGCTGCCAGTATTGTTTATTTATAACTTTCTTTTTTATATGAGTAAATGACTTCTGATGCTAACTATCTGGATTTTAGAACAAACTTTATAACACAGGGCACAGTCCTCTACAAGATTGCCCTTACTTGAGATACCAACCGTAAGCTCAGGGGGTTCCAGGGCCTCCCTGACATATGACATATGATATGGCTAATGTGGTTGATATGACATATGACATCATATGACATATCAACAGGCTATAAACTCGGGGGTTTCCACTAGCCTTCTCAAGTTTGATAATTTGCTAGAATGACTCATAGAAATCAGGAAGGTGCTATACTTCTGATTACATTTTTATTAAAGCAAAAAGGATACAAATCAGAGCCAGGGGGAGCATCAGGATAAATAGCTAATGCATATGGGGCTTAATACCTAGGTAATGGGTTTGTAGGTGCAGCAAACCACCTTGGCACATATTTACCTATATAACAAACCTGCATATCCTGCACATGTATCCTGGAACGTTACATTTAATTGAATTGAATTTAAAAATAAAATAAAATAATAAAAACAACTAAATGATTGTGAAAAAAAGTTTGACAAAATTAATTTTATTGAGAGTAAATTCATATTTTGAATTTTAGAATTTTGTTTTCTTTCTCATAAGATTTATTTAAAATCTTCGCATGCTGCCTCATTTGGCTTGGGAGATTTTCTTATTTCTCTCTGCCTCCCTCTGTGATCACTTCTACTTTCTTAGGGATATTGCAGTTGCCTTAACCTTGAACCCACCATCCAGAGCCAGGTTTTTAAGTGTCATTTGGAGATTGCTGGCCCCTTGATATGGGTGATATCACAGTTCTTGTCACTAGTCTGTAGTCCATAAAAGATCTTGTTCTGATTTTTCAGATAAGCCGATTATTTCTCCTCCTGTCTCTGGAGGCCTGCAGCTTCCTATAAGGTCTCAGCCTTGGGTAGTTGCTCTCACTGTGCTTTCCTTAGCAAGGAAACCCATCCTAGTCCCTGTCTTTATGCGACAAAGGTTCTTCTTGTCTTTACCTTATCTAAGGTGCCTTAGTCTCCTCACCCTATAGGAAACATTTGGGTCCAACATTGCCTGATTCTTGACCTAGCATATATTTCTGTTGCATTTCTGGTCAATAAAGAGGTTAACCTCGTCTAAACGAGGTTCCTTCCTGACTCTTTGGTTTCCTGTTCTTTTCCTTTGGTCACAGTGTGTTTGAAACAGAAGGGGTTTCATAAGTCATGAATTCATTTTGCTATCTTGCAGGGAGTCCTCTTTTCTAGAACAGTGATTTCTGCATTCCTCTGAAGACATTTGGTTTTATGATATTTGTTAAAATGAAGAGTCATTTATTTTGGCCCCAACAAAATCTGACACCCACGTTTGAGTTCATTAATCACAAAGAATGACCAAATTAAGAAAAGAATCAATCTTTCCATAGCAGCAGTCTTTGACATTATTGTTGAGTTTAATTTCATTTTCTGGGAAACTTCAAGTAAATAGGTTTCTTCTGACAATTACTTTTAGTGTATGTTTCTAAAAGATTTGGACATTATCTTGTTAGGTAAAAATATAATACAATAATGACAATCTGGACTATTCAACCATCCATCTCAAAGTTTGCTCTTTCTAACATACTGATATACACTATAAGCTAAGAGTGGGTGATTGACAGACAGCTCCAGACTGATACAGGTAATCAGTAATCACTTTTTGGTGTTATTGAATCTGAATTTCATGTAAAAGAATGGGATTGCCTGAACTGATTTTCTTGTGAGCTTTGTCCCGTAACCTTCCTTTGTGACAAATACGCATTCTTTTCTCATGATATCCATTATGTTTCTTTGAAATTAGAAAACAGAGACTGCAACATAAATATTAGATAACATATTTCAAATATCTTTCCACGTATGGGCAATGTCTATCTCTACTATTTTATCTCACAGGCCTGTGTTTATGAGATTAAACTCTGCTGTTGTTACCGGTAGAGGGTCTTGACGTTTTGAATAAAGAACTGGACAAAACGCACAGAAAAGCAAGGAAAGAGTGAAACAAGGAAAGCGAGATTTATTGAAAGTGAAAGTACACTTCACAGTGTGGGAGTGAGCCCGAGCAGCGCTCAAGGGCCCCGGATACAGAATCTTCTTAGGTCCAAATACCCCCTAGAGGTTTCCCATTAGCCACCCCATGTAAATGTTCACCCCATGTAAATGAAGTGGTGGCACCCAATCAGAGGCTGAGGTGAAGTTACGAAGTTACATTCCTATGCAAGTGTCTGGTTGGGAAAAGCAACCAATCAGAGGTACTTTCAATTATCCATCTGCCACACAGAAAAGGTAGGGGCTTGCAAAGGGAGAAGCCCCTGGTCCTTTTGTTACTCGGGCATGGAAAGTTAGGGTTTTTCTTTCAGTTTAGTTCTAGGAAGTCAGCGTGAAATGGCCTTAGGTTCCTGCCTCCAGACCCTATTCCCCTGTCTCATTATGGCTACATCAAACCAGGTATATTGGTTGAGCATGCATTCTCAACAGGGTGTAAAATCACTTCTGAAGGGGTAAAAATATGTTCTTAGTTGGTGGGGGGGGTAGAAAATTCTCACTCTTTTATAATGCAGATTGCTATGTAGACCAAACAACCAAAGTAGAGTATGTAAACAGATATATAATACGTTAGAGGTATCAAAACTCCATGAGGTGGTGATTGAGAATAAAATCTCTAAAAGACCTCTTAGAAGAGGTGATTAAATAAAAAAGATTGGGAAACACTGCTTTAGGGTATTTGTAAGAAGAAATAAATATTTCTCTTCTTTCCTATGCATTGTTTCTAAGTTTTCTTAAAGTAATGCAAAAAGAAAAGAAAAGAAAAGTTTATTATACTCTTACAAATTTTGTCTTAACTCTTAAAAAGTTAAGTTTTAACTTGTAGGTACTCACACAGGTGGAATGCACCACAGAATATGAAACAGAAGAAGGGTTCTAATGAGACCTTCTTGGTGCGGGGGCTGCAGACTGAGGAGGGCCAAAGCAGTGGAGGGCTACCAGGCTCAGAGTGACAAATGGAAGCCAATCTTCCACTTTTCCACAGGCTGCCTGCTGAATGCCTGGGATTTGCAGAAAGCCCTGAGATTGGACACCTGGTCAGGTGACTTTGGTGGGAGCCCTCCAGGCGACTAGGTTCTGCAGAGAGCCCACTTGCCTTCTCCCTTTCAGATGGCTCCCAGCATGCCCCTGGCAAATTCCACCCTGTCCAGCGACCTCAAGGTTGAGTTCACTGTGATAATCTGGAGCTGCACCTTGAGAAGTGGTTACTAGAGCTTGCCTCCACTGCTTCGATTTTGGTTCTTCCGAACTATTATAGTCCTCTGAATTTAAGTCCTATACCAAACCCCATAACCTACACTGAAATAATTAGTGATCATTTAAACTAATTTGATTTTCCTAATCACCTTCTTTAAATCCTGACATAGTTCTTCTCTATGGCAGAATAACCTATACCTTCAAGTAAGGTGGGCATATTTTTATGTGCATTGTTTTTCCATAAAATGTTATCACTTTGGCATTAATATTTCAGAGAGCTAGAGTGTTGGCTTGTAAAAGTTAACAAATTATGTTCAAAACAAGGCATTTGATTCCAAGAGAAACTGGAATCAGGAATTCTAGTAGGAAAATCAGTAAGGCTATAGCTATTTAAATACAATCACATGACAGTTTGCTAAATCTTTTAGTACCTTTTAGTGTCTTTCAAAAAAATATCGTTTTCCCACAAAAGAAAATCATAATGCAAAGAGATCCAGCTGCATGTTTTACTATAAATTATGCTCATTTAAACAGTTCATTCCATCTGTCCTTTTGATAATATATGCAGTTAGTAAAGTGATTAATTGTATGTATACATAGACAATCTATTAGAATATCTTTCAGGCATTTATTAGTAGTGTTCTTAAAAAAACACTGTAAAATGGATCACCACTCTTTTTTTTGGAATGAAAGTCTCAGCCTGAAAATACAGGTGAAGGGAGAGATGATGTCATAGGTGTCTGTTACTGTTTCCTCTGCTAATACAGCAACCAGGTTAGGCATGTGGATGGGACCATCACAACACATCAGTTTCAGTTTCTCCTGAGATTCCCTAGTACCCATAGGAGAGAGAACAGGTTCAGGTCTTCCCCATATCATTGCAAGGCCAGAACTAAGAAGCCTGTGCTAGAGAGGAAGTACCACTTGCAGGACTCGCAGCAAAGTCTGAGTCCTCTGGTCCCCTGAGGCCACTGCTCAGGGCAGAAGGCATTTCATCTCCTGCAGGGGAGCTGGACCTGCCTGCCTGCTGCTTGTGGTCCAGGAGCCATCCACAGAGTCCTGTGGGTCTCAATGGGCCAGGAAGGGAACCTCACTAGAGACTGAATTACTCCAGGTGGAGAAGGGGGTCAATAAATGACTCCACTCATTTCTGGGAAATCCTGTCACCAAAAAGCCTCCTTCAGATGTTCAGCAAAGGAGCTACGGCTTTTCAGGTTTTTCACCTCCATAAACTATGGTGCCCTCTACTACCCCTCATTTGCCACTGCTTAAGATAGCATAAAAGACAAACGACAATTACATCAGAAACATATATCCATGGCGAAGGAAAGAAAAGTTAATTCACACATGAAGGGAGACTCAGAAACTGAGGATGAAACTCAGAGAATCAAGACAAATGTCTAGTGTGGGGATTTCCCAAGCAAGCAGAACTGATGGGAGAGAGAATAGTTTGTTGTTGTTGTTGTTGTTGTTGTTATGTCTCCAGAAAAATAAGTAGGGCACAAAATAAAATTTCTGTAACTCAACTAAAAATGTGCAAAAAATGAGTTGAAAAAGGGCATAGTCCTTGAGAGCTAGTTTTTAATATGGGAGATGAAGTGAGAAAAAATAACTCAAAAAGTGGTAGAGATGTAATAATAAGGGCAAAGTAAAATAGCCTGTCCACACAGCTATGAATAATAGGAGTCTCTGAAGGAAAAAGGGAACAGATAGAAGAAAAGTTGTCATAAGCAACAGAAGAAAGCTTTCCTAAATGAAAACAAACAAACAAACAAAACATAAATCTGCAGACTGAAAGAGCTCATTACATTTTAGTGAGATTAAATGAAAATAGATTCTTACTCATGTCCTGGTGACCTTGCGTGGTTGCAAGCATAAAGAAAAAACCTTGTTCTGCCTCTGAACAGGCAAAAGTAACCTGAAAAAGTAAAATAAATTTATTGTGCAATGGATGACTCATCTACAATATTGGAAAGTAGAAGGTAGTGAATCAGTATACATAGACTACTGAGAGAACAGAACTGCAGCTCCAGAATCTGTGCACAGACAACTTGTTCATCTGTCAGTGCTAAAAATGCATTTTATATATAAAAGGACTAAGAGGATACAACCCTTGATATTTATTTAAGAAAACTACTTTCAAGTGTGCTAATCACAAGATAAGTAAATTGCAATCTCAGTGACTAGATAGAAGAAGAGAGAATTGATGGGCATTGGATCTCAATAGATAATATTAAATATGTCAAATAGGGATCTTTGAGAAAAAGAGAAATGACAATATTCAAGAAACTAGTAATAAATTTGTAAACTATTTCAGCAAAACGAGGACTTCAGAAAGGGTGTGATATCAATGGAGAGTGGGATGGTAGAAGTGTACTGTGAAGTTTGCAGATGTGTGGGGTGGAGGGATGAGTGAGCCAGCAATTTAATTTTGAAGCAATAAGAAAAACCTGTAGGTTTGATGTCTAACCATTGAGAAGTAAACCAGGGGATTAGAAAAACCAAGTCGAGTGCCCAAATTAATGAAGGGAGAAAGAAATTAGCAAATAGTTGACCAAGTTAAAAAAAAGACAAGATAAAGTTAAAAATGAAATAGCAATGACATAAAATAAACAGGAAGCATAAGACCAAGTATAACTTTGGTACATTCTGTTTGAGTAGGTTGAATTTTCCTATCAAAACCCTAGAAAATCTGGGTATGTTTAAACACAAAATAAAATTGTACACTGCCTATAGGAAGCACGTACAAAGTGGCCCTGAAAGGTAGCTAAAAATTGTTTCCACAAAACACCTAAAATATTAAAACATTTTAAATGTTCAGCAGAGTGTGCAAAAAATTAAGGAAAATTCTTGAGGCCAAAAATTAAATGTGACATGAGTCCAGAATACCAGATGGGCCCCAAGGCAGTGGCTGCCCTGAGGACATTTGCATATCCTAGTGACCAGAACTTGCAGTTTTCAGGACTGTGTCCAGGACAGAAGAGACTAGAGGCCTGTGCAAAGTGAAGAGGCAGAAGAGAGGGCCCACATAACCTCAGGAAGGAAAAATTCCATCCCTGAGAGGGAAAAGATGAGGGAACCATCAGTCTGGAGCTTGACTCCTGGCAGATCAAAAATGTTATCTCTGGCTGGGCATGGTGGCTCACGCCCATAATCACAGCACTTTGGGAGGCCAAGGCGGGTGGATCACTTGAGGTCAGGAGTTCAAGACCAACCTGACCAACATGGTAAAACCCTATCTCTACTAAATATACAAAAATTAGCCAGGTGTGGTGGCATGTGCCTGTAATTCCAGCTACTCGGGAGGCTGAGGCAGGAGAATCACTTGAACCTGGGAGGCAGAGGCTGCAGTGAGCTAAGATTGATCACACCACTGCACTCCAGCCTGGGTGACAAAGTGAGACTCTGTCTCAAAAAAGAAAAAAAAAAAAGTTATGTTATCTCTACTGAATTATGTAAGACAGGCTGCCCACTCATGGGGTTGGAGCTCAAAATCCCATTATGTCCAGAACCTGAGAAACAGCAGCCAAAAATTGGTTTAAGGGGGACCCAGATTTCTAAGATGACCCAGGTTCCCTGGAAGAACCAGTTCTTTCTGGAAAAATATGTACTGTAAATGCAGATCTTGAAAATCTAGAGACAACTAATGACTTCCTGGCAAAATACAAACTGCCAAATTGATGGATGAGATAAGAAACCTGATCTGAGCAGCAGTGGAAAGCTTTGCTCCACCATCACCAAAAGAACTGTGCCCATGTGGGTTTCCTGGTGCTTTCTGTCTGCTTTTAAAGGTGTGCTAATTCTTATTTTATTTCAGCGATTATCATACACAAGATAGAAAACTGTGCAGTACAAATGATAAAGCTAGCGTAATCTTAGCCAAAACCTGATAATGATATACAAATAAAATTATAGGCCAATTTCACATATAACAGTAACTGTGAAAATTATAAATAAAATATATTACCCAATAAAATCCAACTTGTTAGCATTATCATCTAGAGTTTTTTTCCAAAAATAAATAAATGGTTAACATCAGGAACTCTTGTGGTATATTTCATTGCCTCAGGGAAATGAAGGTTGAATCCTTTGAAGGAGAATAGGAAGAAAAGGAAAGTCTTTAAACATGGTAAAAATTAATCACCAAGACTCATTTCAACCACTGTATGAATGCTGAAGAAACTTTCATTGAAAACAAGGAGCAAGTTATGGATTCCTATTATTATCATTTTGTATTTAGTAACCTTTATACAACTGTACCTTTATAACTAATGCATTCATATTATTAACTCCAAAAATAAATCTTAAAAATGAAATAATCTTATTTTATTTCCAGATGAAATGTGCATATTTCTATAAAACTCATGAGACTTTATGAAAAATATTAGAATTAATAGAAGAATCTAGTAAAGTGGGTATAGAAGGTCAATATAGAGAAATCAATAGCTTTTCTTCCCACTGGAACTAACTAGGTAGAAATAGTAAAAAAGAAAAAAGATAGATAGATAGGTAGATAGATAGATAGATAGATAGATAGATAGATAGATAGATAGATAAGATATTTATATGAAAAAAATTATTAAAGAATATAAAATATAGTTCAAATAAATAGGAAAAGAGTGTATTCCTGGATATGAAGACTAGTGTTAATCTTCTTAAAGTTCTATTTTGTATGTAAAAGGTAAAGAAAAAAATCATAAAGTTGTAGACATATGTGAACATGTAAATTTTATGTTTGTAGCACTAACAGTATCAAAGTTAGAAACCAGACTGTTGGCTAGGGAAAAAATGTTTGCAGTGTATATAGCGAAGATTGTTGTCCTCGACACCAGCAATTCCCAAAACTCACAAGAAACACAAAATAACACCATACAATAGTGTCAAGGTTATGAACAGAAACATTTAATTACTTTAAAAAGAAATTAAAGGGATTAATAAACGTATAAACAGATAAGCAACAATAATAATAAGTTTGATTACACTGATACTGGCATGGATTTGAGACAAGAAGACTTTCCTGTATTGTGGAAGGGCAAATAATTTCTTATAATATTTTGAAAGTAATCACTTTAATATTTTCTAAATTTCAAACACATAAATCTATCTTTGCCCCAGTAATACCAACTTTGGAAATATATTAATAGATATGAAAGCCTCAATACATACTGGTATTGAGGGAGGATGCTTAGTGCAACCTTTTTATTGAAGTAGCAAAGTGCTTAACCACCTTTCCTGATGATTTCTGCAAATACCACCCATCAATGAATTAGTAGAGAAAATGTTGAGTTATATAAACTTTGAACACTATGGGAAATTATACAGCTGATAAATAAAACTTAGGATCTATATCCCTTAATCTGGAGGAACATCCACGATTGTTAGTGAGTCAGAAAAGCAAGTTGCAGAGTGACATATACTCTTCTTGCATACCCAGATCTTTATCATTCACAGTTCACATAACTTTAGGTAATACCAGGAATGCCTATTTGTCTTCAGAATTTTTTTTCATTCCAGAGTAAATACCTGTCACCTTATTTTTAACAACTTCATAGAACTGTATGTAATATTTATACATAATAATTGTATAGAAAGTATGAACTTGAGAGAAGACAATGACATCTTTAAAATTAGAAATAGTGCTTTCATAAATTGTAACAATTGTTTTTACATCTCATGTAAAAACATGTAATTGCAAGCCTGTTTATGTGATTGCATATGTGTGGATGAAGATGCAGATGATCAAGGAAAGAATATACATGACATGAACATGAAATACCTGAGAAACGTGGGCAAGGGAGTTCATCCACGTGTTTTGTGGACTTAAGATCATTTCAAATTTAAAATATATTACCTTTTTACATTTTTGAGGAGGGAAATGGCAATTAAAATTAAAAAGCAACTAGAATCTACAGAAATGGTAGATTTGAGAAGTGATGCTAATTTCCTCTTCACATCTAAATTAACTATCTGCAGTGCCTTTAATGTTTCATTTCTTGAAACAATATTATTAAAACTGCATTTTCCCCACATGTTCCATGTGTGAGTGGAAGAAAATCCCTTCTGATACTCCACATTAGCCTAGAAAAAGAGAAGCAAGCAGCTCTGCTGTATTCCTATCTTCAATAAATCATGTAGTGTCTTCTCAGAGGGACCTATTATGACTAATCCCAATAGTCACCCTCATAGTCTTTAATTAGAAGTTAATCTTTTATTGAAAATTTTAATTCCAGTTGCAGTCTCCTTTACAAAATGAAAATTCTTGTTCATAGGACACGTAAAGGAAAATAACATGCTGTCTTTATGCGTGTGTTTTATAATATTGTTATTTGGAATAGTGAATTCATAGAATGCATGTGAGAGGTTAAAAGATCAAGTAAATGTGTTAATATAGTAATACCGATCATTAATTTTATTGATAATGAAGTAACATAATGATTTATTTGCAAATGCACACATAGATAAATTGCTTGATATGAAATCCCAATTTCTCTTTTGCCATGTGGCCTAAAGCATAAAGGAATAAATGATATTTTAGCTTTTAAATTTTGGTTTAATTGTGGTTAGCAATATGTAAGTTGTTATTTTATAATATGCCGTGTACATTAAAGAAATTTTATCTTTAAAAAATATAACACAAAAATTTCAGCCTTTTGTGCACGTAGAAAGTCTTTAAATAATAATGGTTTTAAAATAATATCAAATATAGATGATAAAGAAAGAAAGCCACTTACAAACATTCAAAATTGTAACATGTTTTTATAATTGTTTAAGATTGTTTTGGTCTACTGTGTTCTAGTTGGTGTATTTCAAATGCACTTTAAAAGTAAAATGTCATTCTTGACCTTATGGGGCTCCTTAGTGTATATGATAGTGGCAAAAATTCATACACTGACAAATATGTGAAATAATTTAGAATAAATTATAGTTTTGAATTTCAATTTCAATGTTTCTTTGTGTCTCTAGGTGGCTTTTACAGTACTGTTTGATTTGGAAGCACTTCTGAAGATATGGTGTTTGGGATTTACTGGATACATTAGCTCATCTCTCCACAAATTCGAGCTACTACTCGTAATTGGAACTACTCTTCACGTATATCCAGATCTTTATCATTCACAATTCACGTACTTTCAGGTAATACAAATAATACCTATTTGTCTTTAGAAATTTCTTTATTTCCAGAGTAAATACCTGTCACATTATTTTAACAACCACATAGAATTATATATAATATTTACATATAATAACTATTATGATATGAACTTGAGAAGGCACAATGACATCTTAAAAATTAGAAATAGTGCATTCATGAATTGTAACAATTGCTTTTAAAACTCCTGAAAATTCAAAGGAACAATATAGATATTTTACTTACTTTTCCTAAATTAGCAGTATATAGATACACATATTTTTGTATATGGATAACATATATCCCTATGTGCGTATCAAATTTTAAACTACATAAGATGTTGGCACAAACTTTAAATAGTAGGAAATGTTAACTTAATCCAAAGTGTTTATCTTCCTTGTCAATAAGCCTAAGTGTTTGCTCAGCAATGATTTATAATGAAAATATTAAAGGTTTATAAAACTTACCTTTACAGATTGTAATTAGTCATACAGCATTATTTGTAAATGCCTGTTACTTACTTTGTGATAGCACTTATAATTCTTATTTAACTTATAATAATTGGATATCTTTTTAAAATGTGATATATTTAATCACATTGCTTTCTAATTATGCAATAAACAGTAATTATTAGTTACATTCTTTGTTATTATTGAATATAGCAACGTGCTCACTGTCCTGGTAAATACTTAGTCAAAATGATAAAATATGTGTACATGCTAGTCTAGTAAAAGACACCTCAAATATAGTCATTTTCCTGATTCAAACTTGGTCATTTATATAATTTATCATGGAAACACCAGAAAGTGCATTGATTGTTTTCTAAATAGATACTGTTAAATAGTTGGGAAATAAAATGGCAATAGAATTTTAAAGAAGTGATTCTGAGAAACAGGACTCTAACCCCTTAGGAAAGAGAACATGCATTGCAACTTTATTGATTTTATTTATTAGTAATACCAAAGTATTATTCTCAGAACAATATTCACTTTAGCTGCCAAATCACATGTAACTAGACACTTTTAGTACCTGGGGCGAAGGACATGCAAATATAATTCACAAAATGTAAAAAGCAAAACCCTCCACAAACCCAGGCAAAAAGCTGAGCCCTTGTAATCACAGCTAAGCATATTGAAACCACAGAGGATTTTCATGGTTCAAGCGCTCACTTCCATCAGTGTCTGTGGATGTAAATCTCTCCTCATTTGTTGAGTTATATCCTGAAGCTTGATTATCATAAGTGACATGGCTGGGGCAAGAGATATACACGTTTAGAATTCTTGATACAAAATGTGCTTTCCAAACATTCATGTGATTATAAGCTCTTGTGCACTGCTATCTAGATTCACAAAGTTATCATGGCCATTGAGTACCTACCTTAGGGCATCATTGCACATAATTATAGAGAATATGCTTTATATCAAAACAACAGGATACCTTTTTTACAAAGCTATTAAAGTAACCAAATTAAGAAAATTGGTGTTGCCTATTTCAGCAAAGGTACAGTATAAAATATATTCAGGGTCTTAATATTGCTATAGTCTCTGACATACTATTTTTCAGTAAAAAGTTAGAAAATATCAAAATTTTGTGTGCAAAATATTTATTATAGAATTGTTAATGAGAGAAAAAATGGAAACTGTTTCAATGACAAACATTTGAGGAATAGCTTAATAAGTCGTAATGCAAATTTAACCATAAAATTATAATTATGATGAGTTTTTTATACTTTAGAAATATGACTGTTTTATTTAAATGATAAACAGTATAAATTATATATATAACTACATATATGTTTATTATATGTGTATGTAAAATACCTATAAAATGGAAAAAAATGACTAGAGAGAAATAAACCAATTTATAACAAATTATAATTGTCTGTAGGTTCCTACTCTTGTCATCATGTCTTTTTTCCTACTAGTCTGTTTTTTACAAAATATCTAAAATTAGCCTGCAAGGCTGTAACCATTTTATAGATAGATAGATGATAGATAGATAGTCAAATTATAGTGAAATTTGCAATTTCAGTGCTGTCTTTGATTTGGATTATCCTGTAATTGGTTCTGTTTAATTTATGTTAATGATTAAGTGATTTTCATTTGTATCTCTCTACACATGGGCATGCTTATCTTTTTCTAATGTATTAATAATGAATAAAAATGATCTCAGTTAATGTGTGGCTAAAAAGTAAATCTCTTGAGAAACTTAGGTGTCGCAAGGGTTTTTGCAAATTTGCATGTGGAGAATCCACTGTACCAGACAGAGCAGCCCTTTATATCAAGGCCCACATTGGTCTTCCCTGTTGGTCCTCACACTTCTCATTTCAATCAACCTTTCTTTACTGTGTTGCCAACAAGTCTTTCCTTAGACAATTTCATATTTCTCACATTTAAATAAAGTAATGTTTAGTGCAAAGTGGCTTCCTTTAAAATATTAGTTATCATGTGTCTGTTGGCTGTATGCATGTCTTCTTTTGAGAAATGTCTGTTCATATCCTTTGCCCACTTTTTGATGGGGTTGTTTGTTTTTTTTCTTGTAAATTTGTTTGAGTTCTTTCTAGGTTCTGGATATTAGCCCTTTGTCAGATGAGTAGATTGCAAAAATGTTCTCCCATTCTGTAGGTTGCCTGTTCACTCTGATGGTAGTTTCTTTTGCTGTGCAGAAGCTCTTTAGTTTAATTAGATCCCATTTGTCAATTTTGGCTTGTGTTGCCATTGCTTTTGGTGTTGTAGACATGAAGTCCTTGCCCATGCCTATGTCCTGAATGGTATTACCTAGGTTTTCTTCTAGGGTTTTTATGGTATCGGGTCTAACATTTAAGTCTCTAATCCATCTTGAATTAATTTTCGTATAAGGAGTAAGGAAAGGATCCAGTTTCAGCTTTCTACTTATGGCTAGCGTCATCACTGGCCATCAGAGAAATGCAAATCAAAACGACAATGAGATACCATCTCATACCAGTTAGTATGGCAATCATTAAAAAGTCAGGAAACAACAGGTGCTGGAGAGGATGTGGAGAAATAGGAACACTTTTACACTGTTGGTGGGATTGTAAACTAGTTCAACCATTGTGGAAAACAGTATGGTGATTACTTAAGGATCTAGAACTAGAAATACCATATGACCTAGTCATCCCATTACTGGGTATATACCCAAAGGAATATAAATCATGCTGCTACAAAGACACATGCACACGTATGTTTATTGCGGCACTATTCACAATAGCAAAGACTTGGAATCAACCCAAATGTCCATCTGTGACAGACTGGATTAAGAAAATGTGGCGCATATACACCATGGAATACTATGCAGCCATAAAAAAGGATGAGTTTGTGTCCTTTGTAGGGACATGGATGCAGCTGGAAACCATCATTCTCAGCAAACTATCGCAAGAACAGAAAACCAAACACCGCATGCTCTCACTCATAGGTGGGAATTGAACAATGAGATCACTTGGACTTGGGAAGGGGAGCATCACACACCGGGGCCTATTATGGGGAGGGGGGAGGGGAGAGGGATGGCATTGGGAGTTATACCTGATGTAAAGGACGAGTTGATGGGTGCTGACGAGTTGATGGTTGCAGCACACCAACATGGCACAGGTATACATATGTAACAAACCTGCACGTTGTGCACATGTGCCCTGGAACTTAAAGTATAAAAAAAAATTAGTTATCTGTTAGACTAATTACTGATGTTATTAATGTATTTATTCAAGTGATATTTACTGAGCTTCTACTATGTGTCAGCCACTGTTTCAGACACTGAAGATGGAGCAGTGGGCAAAGCAGAGAGGGTTCCCACTTTATGAAGCTTAAATTCTAAAGGCAAGCAGTTAACAAAGAAGTACACAAAGGAATGTGAAAGTACTGGAAATGTCTTAAGGAAGAAGTGTGCAGGGTAAAAAGTATAGAAATTGTGTAGTGGGGGGCTATTTTAGATTAGTTGTTCATAGAAGCCCTTTCTGAAGAGGTGAGGTTTGAGCAGAGACTGAAGTGAAGGAGCAAACTGTAAGGAGGTCCGAGGGGAAGCATTCCAGATGGAGAGAATCACATTGGGCATGTCCTTAGGTGGGTGCATGATTGATGTGGTTCAAGGAATAGCACAAAGGCCAGTGTGGTCGGGCTGCAACCAATGCAGGGCAGCATGGCCTATGGGAAGTCATAAGGTCTTACAAAATGCTGTGGTTCTTACATACCTGTATCATCATGATGATGTTGACTGGTGTTTCTTGTGAATTTTCTGTGTGTCAGGCACCTTGTTGAGTGCACTGTCTCATTTGTTTCTCATAACAATCCCTGAGATAAAGACTACGTGTAAATTGAGGTCTGAAGAAATCTGTTGACTTGCCCAAGACCGCATACCTAGCAAATGATGGAGCTAAAACTTCTTCCCAAGAACTTGAATTTCAGAGTTCATATTCTTTTTTTTTTTTTTTTTTTTTTTTTTTTTTTTTTTTTTTTTGAGACGGAGTCTTGCTCTGCCACCCAGGCTGGAGTGCAGTGGCCGGATCTCAGCTCACTGCAAGCTCCGCCTCCCGGGTTTACGCCATTCTCCTGCCTCAGCCTCCCGAGTAGCTGGGACTACAGGCGCCCGCCTCGTCGCCCGGCTAGTTTTTTGTATTTTTCAAGTAGAGACGGGGTTTCACCGTATTAGCCAGGATGGTCTCGATCTCCTGACCTCGTGATCCGCCCGTCTCGGCCTCCCAAAGTGCTGGGATTACAGGCTTGAGCCACCGCGCCTGGCCTCATATTCTTAACTATACAATCTCTACAGCATCTCACTCAAATCAACAGAGTGGCCTTTAAGAGAAAGACAGAAATGTGACCAGGAAAATGTGTTTTGGAGACAACCACAAAATGTTCTGAAGTACTTATCTTTGAGAGTATGGTTTACTTTGTGTTGTATCTCTAGGAACACAAAATCAAAAAGCTTCATAGGGTGGATAGAGTGTGAAAAACCTACTGATCCCTGAATAAATGAAAAGGCACAATTAGACTCACTGACAGGGATTTTTCCTTTCTAGGAATGCAGGTTTAACCCTTTGAAAATGCTGATCAAATCACCAGTGTGGAAGTTGTATTAAATAGTTCCATTTTTTTCAAGCTAATGAAATATTAATTCATTAAAATTGCACAGATGTGCACAGGCTGTTTTTATTAGAATTTGGGATGGGCTTCAAAATTAGACAATCTTTCAGTTATGATTTTAATACAACTCAGGAAAACTGCTGAAATTTGAGCTCTAAGCTAGTAATTGATGCTGTAAACTTGTCTAGATTCAGCTGTTTACAGTTAGGTACCAAATTATTTACAGTCTGAGAATAGACAAATCTGATAAAAATGTGAACTCTTTCCAGATTATTATTCTGGATATTAATATGAATGTTAATACTTTAATCGTTCTTATGATAAAGCTGTTTGCTTATTCTTTGTAGATAATACTGAGAGTAATATGTTGTGATTTGGGAATGTGTGTCAAGAATTACAGCAGGAAAAATTGGTAGCTTCACCATGTAGTATGATGCTTCATTTGAACAACATGATTTCTTACATATGTTTAAAAATTTCAAACTAACATGAAGGAAATATGCATTTCACAACTTTAGTAATTTTTTTTCAATTGGTTTACTTACATGCCGTAAGCCATATCATTTGCATTCTGCGGACAATAGGAATAAGACTGACCATTGATATTTCCTGTTAAATCAAAGTAAATGCAGTAAACGTGGTTTCAAGTATGGCAAAATTCAGAGGCTAATATGGTCTCAGGGGGCTCAGTGTGTGTCTTCACCTACCTTTCTTCTGTTGGTGTGTCGCTGTCATTCTTAAGCTGGCTTTCTCCATGTGGAGGCAAAGATGGCTCCTAGGAGCGCATAGTTGGTGTGACTCTTACAGCAGTGCCCATTGGGGATAAAAAAAAAAATAGAATATTTCTTTTTTTTTTTTTCGGACAGAGTCTCGCTCTGTCACCCAGGCTGGAGTGCAGTGGTGCCATCTCGGCTCACTGCAAGCTCCACCTCCCGGGTTCATGCCATTCTCCTGCCTCAGCCTCCCGAGTAGCTGGGACTCCAGGCACCCACGACCGCGCCCGGCTAATTTTTTGTATTTTTAGTAGAGACAGGGTTTCACCGTGTTAGCCAGGATGGTCTCGATCTCCTGACCTTGTAATTCGCCCACCTTAGCCTCTCAAAGAGCTGGGATTACAGGCGTGAGCCACCACTACCAGCCAAAAACAATAGAATATTTCCTATTAAAGGCATCCAGCCAAAGCCCTGAGGATGACTCAGATGGTTGTGAATACTCTGGCCAGATTTGGATCATGAGGGTTGAGGAGTCCTTCTCGCACCTCTGTGCTAAGACCGGGGCAGGAATGATTTGCCAAAGGAAAATCAGGCAGAGTTGAAGAAGCCAGACGCACTGGAAAGCCAAAAACAAACATATGTTATTTTAGACATGTAAAAATTAAAATTCAATTTTTTTTTTTTTTTTTGTACACAGAGTCTTGCTCTGTTGCCCAGGCCGGAGTGCGGTGGGGCAATCTCGGCTCACTGCAAGCTCCACTCCCGGGTTCACACCATTCTCCTGCCTCAGTCTCCCAAGTAGCTGGGACTACAGGGACCTGCCACCACACCCGGCTAATTTTTTGTATTTTCAGTAGAGACGGGGTTTCACCGTGTTAGACAGGATGGTCTCAATCTTCTGACCTTGTGATCCGCCCGCCTTGGCCTCCCAAAGTGCTGGGATTACAGGTGTGAGCCACCGGGCTCGGCCAAATCTAATTTTTAAAAATGCATTTTCTGTTTCTTATTGTATTCCAAAGACACTATTCATCTTTCACAGACAACTCAATCTCTTATTGACATCAAATAATCTTGGATGATCATTATATAAACGACATTTCATTTATGTCAGGAATGCAATTTTCCTATGTTAATATCTCTGAATTTGGGAGCTGTTATAATCAGTGATGTGTTATACTTTAATTGGCAGCAGTTTTTTATTTCTTAGAGCTACATACAAAATTGATGACATCTTAGACTTAATGAAAAGTTGTATTTTTCACACTACATACTTCAGCTTTTAATTATGTACTAATTTATACATACTAATCATATAAATGTGTCCTTAAAAGCTGTGTCTTTGTGTTATACTCACTTTGTAATAGTAGCCATTGAATCCTATTTGTCCAACACGAAGTTTGGCACATAGTAATCAATAAATGTCTGTTAAACAAATGAGTGAATAAATTTGTCAATTAATTACTTATTTTTCTGCAAATGTATGTATACAAAACATCTAAATATATCTATATATTTAGATGTGTGTATGTGTATATATACACAGCCATGCATCACTTAACAGCAGAGATACATTCTGAGAAATGCGTTGTTAGGCAATTTTGTTGTCGTGTGATCATAGAGTTTACTTACACAAACCTAGATGTATAGCCTACTATACAAACATATACAAACATATAAACCTATATGTGTAGCTATATGGTATGGCCTATCGCTCCCAGGCTACAAACCTGTACAGTCTATGACTACATCGAATACTGTAGGCAGTTGTCACACAATGGTAAGTATTTGTGTATCTAAACATAGCTAAATATAGAAAAGGTACAGTCTTATAGGACTGCCATCCTATACGTGGCCCATACTTGACTCAAAAGTTATTATGCGACGCATGACTAAAATATATGTAAATATATACAGACACACACATATATGTGTGTGTATATATAGAGAGAGAATAGTTAAGTACATGTAACGAAGATCCAAAAATACAAAACGTACATAAGACAGAAGTTTATTTCTCTGCAGCAGTTGGTGAGTACGCGGGGAAAGCAGGTGGCTGTGCCTCCCATGGTCACCCCAGCCTGTTGGGTTGGACAGGACCCGTCGTATTCTATGCAAGCCTTCTATTTCTGGTCCAAAGGGGCTATGCTATTTGTTTCCATTTCCAGGCAAGAGGAAGGTTTTTTTTTTTTTTTTTTTTTTTTGAGGTGGAGTCTCGCTCTGTCGTCCAGGCTGGAGAGGAAGGTATTTTTTAAAGGATTCGGAGAAAGTTTAACTTAATGCACCAAAACTTGTACAAATCATTTCATCTCACATTCCATAGGTCTGAACCCAGTCCACTGGAGACAGCTAGCTGCGAGGGAGACTGGAACGTGTAGACTATAGCCCCAGGCAGTCACTTGCTAGGTTAAAATTCAGAGAGTTCTGTTTTTTAAGGAGGAAGGAGAAAATGGATATTGGGGTGATAATCTCAGTAAGAAGTAAAGGTTCTTGACAAAAGTTTGCTTCTTTTTCCATTTCCTTATGATTTTCTCATAATACCTAGGAAAATATTTTATGAGACAATGAATATAACTAATACAGGTTGAGTATCTGTATCCCAAATGCTTGGGACCAGAAGTGTTTTGGCTTTCGATGTTTGTCGGATTTTGGAATACTTGTATATATGTGCATAATGAGATATCCTGGGAATAAGACCCAAGTCTAAACACAAACATTATTTATGTTTTATAAATACCTCAATTACATTCCCTGAAGGTAGTTGTATACAATATTCTTAATAGTTTTTTATGCGTGAAACAAAGTTTGTATACATTGAACCATCATAAAGCAAAGGTGTCAGGTGTAGAATTTTTCACTTATGGCCTCATATCAGCACTCAAAAAGTTTCGAATTTTTGAGCATTTTATGTTTTAAATTAGGAATGTTCAACCTGGGTTTCCTTGCGTATTTGAACATTAGAAAAATATTAATTTTATTTCAACAATATGTACTAGTGAATATCATTTTGTATAATCATATAATATGTTAAAACAGTTCATCCATTCATTTGGGATTTATTGAGTTCTTGTTATGTGGCAGGCATTGAGCTAAACCAATGGTTATTCTATTATTATTTTTGGTCACTAGGTGTTCAAATGGAGAGGTATGCTTTTCATAAAGCACTATAAAATAATCTTTCAGTATGAACATATTTAAGATGCAGTGTAAATAAATGGTCATAATGTATCAATAAATGTTTCTCTCTCCCTTGATAGGTTCTCCGAGTAGTTCGGCTGATTAAGATTTCACCTGCATTAGAAGACTTTGTGTACAAGATATTTGGTCCTGGAAAAAAGCTTGGGAGTTTGGTTGTATTTACTGCCAGCCTCTTGATTGTTATGTCAGCAATAAGTTTGCAGATGTTCTGCTTTGTCGAAGAACTGGACAGGTTTACTACGTTTCCAAGGGTAAGTATTTTAAAAATGCAGTAAGTTAAATTCATTGTTCTTATTTTAGTAATAATGATTAACATCAAAGTAATTTCACTTTAGCAGTGGTTCAGAAGTATTGTCCTATTTTTGATAACTTGGGATAATTAGATTTTAATATTTAAAATGATCTCTTCTGCAGCGTGTAGGTGTTTGAGACCATTTTCAGCATTGTCAGATTATATATCAATTCTAAAATTCTGGAAATAATCTAATACAGTTAGATGCTGAAACCTGAATGGTAGGGTTCTTAGCACCTATAAATTAAAATACAGCAGAATTTTAAAATAAATCTTGCATTTTTGTGTTCAAAAGAGTTGACATATTTTTAATGTGTTATAGTTTACATATTATGTTAGAATCTAAAAGGAAGCTTTTGATTTTCAATAAAATAAAATTTATAGGTTCTTCAGAATTTAAATGTCTCTCAACTTTCTCATTAGAATTCACTTAGGCTAAAAAGGAAGTTAGAAATTAATGGATCCATTAACAAAACTCATGTAGGAGATACAAAAGGACCTTGAAATTTAACTCCATGTGGACTTAGAAACGTAAAAAAATACAATGACCAGACAAAGAATGTATATGTTTTTACCCTAAGTTGAAATAGTAAGGCCTATTATATGGTGTATTAGTCCATTCTTAGACCACTGATAAAGACATACTCGACTAAACTGGGTAATTTATAAAGAAAAAGAGGTTTAATGGACTCACAGTTCCACATGGCTGGAACGGCCTCATAATCATGATGGAAGGTGAAAGGCGCATCTTACATGGTGGCAGGCAAGAGAGAATAAGAGCCAAGCTAAAGGGGAAACCTCTCATAAAACCATCAGATCTTGTGAGACTTACTACCATGAGATCAGGATGGGGGAAACCGCCCCCATGATTCAATTATCTCATACCTGGTCCCTCCCACAACACCTGGGAATTATGGGAGCCACAGTTCAAGATGACATTTGGGTGGGGACACAGTCAAACCATATCATGTGGAAGAATAATATTGGGGTAAAAACAGCATATATTTTTAAAAGTTAAACTTTGACAGCAAAAGGGTCTGTACTTTTAATGGATAGCTTAGCTTTATTTTAGGGATTTTTTAAAAAAATTTTTGTGCTAAATTTATTATTTGAGCTACCAGTGTTGGAATTCATCCTTTTATAATGCAGATTCTTCATTCATGTGCCGTCAAGGATTTGTCAAGTGCCTTTAAAGAGTCTGGTCATTTAGGTGATCTTGGGGACATAAGTCCTCAAGAAATTCTCAGTTGAGGGGAGGAAGCAGTAGGTAAGCACAGGGCACCACAGGCCTTGATGAAGGCAGACACAAGGTGCTCTGGGGACCCAGAGGCAAGGCCAATTCCCAGGCATGGGAAAGTCCAGAAAGGCTTGTGGGAACAGGTGGCTCCAACGGCTGCATGTAACCAAAGGAAGTGCAAGGGAACAGATTCCCGTCACAGTGACAGCATGTACTAAATGTCTGTGGTGAGCAAATCCTTGTTCCAGAACTTAGAGAGCAAGAACCATCAATGGTAAGAGGAGGACAGAAGGCCAAGGAACTCTGAAGTCGGTTGAAAGTGTAGTCGTATTTGTCATGCCAAACTCCTATCAGCTCTAATAGGGAAGGCACCAGATTCAAGAGGCTGAAGAAGAGACCCAGAGCCAGGAGACAAGACACGGGGTTTTATTGAGGGCTTGCATACAGCGGGGGAGTCCAATGGCTGCCAGCTGTTCAGGAGAACCAGACCTGCTTGCAAAATGCATGCAATTTACATAGCATTTTTACGTAGCACACTCTCTCAGCAACCTCCACGTGGAAATCTTAATTCACCCCAGACTCGGGGCCTCAATTCCCTATATAGCCAGTGTTCCACGGGAGAAGATGGGGACTCAGATGTTCCTCATAGAAAAGGAGTCAATCTCTGTGCTGACCACTCCCAGATTCTCTAGCTCAGAACACACATTCAGGTGTATCTGGCAAGAAGGGTCATTCTCAGGGTATGCTTGAGTTATTGCTTTCAGGTGCACTTACATACAATGTTTAAATGCTGATGAGAGAGGACGAGTAGATAGTGAGGTTGGAGATGAGTGAGATGAGGATGACGGCAAAGGTTCCTGCAGAGGTGGGAGAAGGCAGTACCCACAGCATGAGGATAAAGATCAGCCTTAGACAGGTGTTGAGCTGACAGGTGTCGAGGTGATCCTCAGGACAGCAAGCCAAGCTGAAAGTTACAATCAAGCCTTCATTCCCTCACTGCAACAGTACAAGCAGGAGGCAAAGGTAGGCACCACTCTCCAGCTCTCCAGCATCCGGAGGTGTTGGTTAAGGGTCAGGTGGGTCAGCAGGCATGGGGAAGGGAGGGCTCTTTTCCTTGCTAAGCAGTCCTGAACAAAAGTTTCCAGCCATTCCTGCACCCAGGGTGGGGAAGCATAAGGAAGGGATAGGAGTAGAAAGGAATGGAGCTAGCACGGAGGAATGTGCCTCAGCTGGGCTCTGATCAGGAGGCCTCTGCATGGAGGCACCTGGTCTGGGACTGCAGCTATGGCCATGAGCCCAGCTGGCCTGGCAGGGCAGAGCTGAGTCATAAATTGCAAGTCGCTCCAGAAATGGCAGTGCCCTGGTCATGCACCGTGTCTAGGGTGGGGATGGCCGTGGTCCCCTGGGAGGTCTCCATGGCAAGGCCTTGCCATTGCCTGTAATCAGGTCTGGATGGATCACACATAGGATTTTGGCCAAGAGCGGGACTCCTGGAGAGGAGGCTGGAGGGAGGCAAGCCAGGATGATAACCACATCATTAGGCCCACCTTCTCTGGGTCTGCCCCTTCACTGGGTAAATAAAAGGAGCAGCTGGCCATCTTTTCCATGGGAATATGGGATGGTTATTGTAAGAGTTAAGGAGGTAAGGAAAATGAAAAGCAGCTCAACAGTCAAAGACGGGTTTATTTTGGAGAATAAACTTGAGAAGGGCTTCTGGCCAATTTTGCTCAGGAGCATTCTCTCTTACAGACTAAGGGTATTTAAGGGTGTAGGAAGTGGGGAGCTTATTGCAGGTTCTGAATGTTTTTATGTGAGGGAAAGTTTATTGTGGGTTTGGGATGTCTGGTTGGAGGGGAGGCTATCTCGGGATTGTCATGTTTCTGGTTGGAGGGGGTTTATCTTAGGGTTGGAATGTTTCCGGTGATGCTGACATTAGGTATTAGGCTGATGTTTGGGGGCTTGATTTGGGTGGTTTTTAAATCAAGGGAAACTTAAAATGGTGGTGTTTCTCCAAGATGATGAACTCCTGCTCTCTCAATCCAGTCCCTACAGTTATAAAAAGGAAAAGGGTTGGTATGATCTTTCTGGCTGCTTCCTGCTGAGCGGGGGTCAGAGGTTGTTTGGTTTTGGGTTGATTGTAGGAGTAATGCCATCTGTAGATGCTTTTGGTAATTGTGAGATGGCCATGATCCTGTCAGTTAAAAAAAAAAAAAATCTCTGAAAAAGGTGCATTATCCGTAAGCACATTAGTCCTAGGCATATGTTTAGGAGAGGGCCCAAGAATGGGATGGTCCCTGTTAGGATCTTGTTTCTAAACCAAGAATGTATATGGTTGTTTTGGTATTCCTTTCGCTTTTTAGCCCTTTAAGTTTTTCAGCAGTATCTCTTACTAGGCCCGATTGGTTGAGATAGAGGCAACATTCCTCACCCAATGGGAGGCAGAGGCCCCCTTTTTCAGCCATTGTAAGATCTAATCCCTGTCTTTGGAGGACTACTGCAGCCAAGAAGTCTAGTTGGTCTTAGACTCTTACAAGGTTTTGGGCTATATCTTCTAAGAAATCCTAAAGTATGTTAAGGAGTTGGCCCATCTGCCTGCTCCCAATCCAAGCCCGGAGGTTATACATAAGGCGGCCATTAAAGGAATGACTTGGATGTTCCTCCTTTTTCTAACATATTGAATGAATGGAACAGGTAAAGATTGATTAGGAGGAACTAGTCCAATGGAGGGAGAAAGATAAACTAGCGTACAGGTTCTGGTCCAGTTTGTGGGGAGCCAAAGATATGTGTTGGTACCACACAAAAGGAACAAGCCTTTGTCATAAATACAGGCAGAGATAGGGAAAGAAAATAAGCAAATTAAAAATGGGGTGTTTTTTTCTTTCCTGTGATTTTTTACTCCAGGTGGACAAGGAGGAGGCCAGGGAGACACCCACTATAGTAGAGATACACGAAGAGTTATTTTTTACACATTTAATGCAATCAGATGTTGCACCATTGATATTGAGCCACAGAAAAAGTTGGGCACTAGGGGCAGCACAGGTTAGGCAGGAGGCATTGGTTGAGGGAGAGGCTGTAAATGAGCTGGTTGCAGAAATGCTCCATTTGTTTCAGTTGATACTTGATAGTCAATGTGGTTACTTTGATGGTCAGAGGGGTGTTTAACAATGATAGTGTGGTTGCATTGGTTAGATGTTAAGACCCTACAGGGAAATTTCCCTCCAAGGCTGAAAAGCAAAGTGAGGCTTGTTGTAAAAGGTGGGTGTGTTTAGTTATGGGCCCTTCAATGGGAGGGTCTTGGGGCTTAAGGCGTTGTAGAAAGTTGTAATAGGTTTGAAATACTTTGTTGGCCTGATTGGGCCTGAAAGTGAGATAATCTCAGAACAGGGTGTCAGCTCTTTCAAAAAACGAAGCTCCTTTTTGGAGTTTATAAGTTAGGGTTATATTTCCTGTTAAAAGGTCATGAAGGGGTGTAGGAAGGGCTGCGTAAGCTGAGGAAGACAGTGATAAGCATATCCAGTACTGTGGAGCAAAGGAACAGTTAGCTTGTAGCAAGAGGGATTGTGTAATGTTTACAGAGCATTCTAGTTTGAGAGCAGTGAGGAGTGGTTTAATTGGTGAGGTTGATAGGATTAGGGAATTTATATTGAAAGAAACGAGCAAAAAGAGAAAAAAGTTATTTGGGTAGGAGTAAAGTCCTGGAAAGTTCCTTGAAGCCATAGGTGCCATAGAACAGTCAGAAACTGGTTAGGATGTGTAATAGGAGCTTCATAAGGGTGCCACCGAAGGTCTGTAACAAGGTTGGTTAGGAAGCAATGAAAGTTTGGGAGAGAAAGAGACATAAGCGGCTTATGTGGATTTCTCTTCCTTTGCCTCCAGGATTCAGGTGAGGTGAAGGGAAGTGGGTCCTGTGGAGACACAAGAGAAGCCTGAAGAGGTTTTAGATGTGGTTGTTGGGGTAGGTGGTGAAGGGAAGTCTGTTTTCTTGAGAGAAGTATAATAAAACCAGTTGGGGAGTCCCTGGAGTTTTGCTGCCGTGGGTGTATTAAGGATGATCTGGCAAGGTCCCTTCCATTTAGGTGTGAGGAGGGAATGGAGGGTAGGACTGGGATCTTTTACCAGAACCCAGTCTCCTGGCTGTAGGAAGGGAATGGAGGAGTCGGCGACAGGTTGTGGCAGGTATTCATCAGCATATTCCCAAATGAAATGGCACATGGTATGTACAAGAGGGGAAAGGAAAGGAGTTAGTAGAGATGGGACTTGACCCTGAGGTGGAGCAGAAGGGGTGAGTTGTCTCCCATATGTGAGTTCAAAGGGGATGAGCATTAAAGATTTACATGAGAGCACCTGAATTTTTAGAAGGGCTAAAGGCAAAAGTATAACCCAGTCTTGACATGTCTAGAGTGAGTACCTGGTGAGGGTGTTTTTTTTAGAATGCCATTCATTTTTTCAACCTTTCCTGAAGATTGAGGTCGATAGGGGATGTGTAGCTTCCAGGTAATTTGTAGGGCTTGTGCAAGTGTTTGATTAATCTGAGAAATGAATTCAGGGCCGTTATCAGATTGAAAAGAAAGAGGCACCCCAGACCTGGGAATGATTTCTGTTATTAATTTGGAGGTGACATTTAGAAGTTCGTTTGTTGGTTGTGGGAAAAGCCTCAACCCATCCCAAAAAGGTATCAACCAGAACTAAAAGAAATCAAACCCTTTTTACTGGGGGGTATATGGGTAAAATCAATTTGCCAATCCTGTCCTGGAAGGTGTCCCCTGGCTTGATGAGTTGGAAAAGAAGAGTGTCTAGCGTTGGAATGGGGTGAAGCTTTCTGGCAAATAGAGCATTGATGGGAAATGGCTTTTAACTGTTCCTTTTTATCTGGGGTTATGTGTACATGGGATCTTAAGAAATGTTGTAGAGGGGAATGGCTGGCATGGAAGAGGTTGTGAATGTCCCGTAGAAGAGTTGTTTTTTTAAGGGTCATGTAGGACTAATTTGTTTTATGTGAACCAGTTTGGGGGGTTTGAATTGTGCCCCTGCAATGATTAGTTGTTGTGTTTGGTGTTCTGGATAAAGGGAGGGGATATGTTGTATGAGGGAAAATAAGCATTGGGGAATTGGGTGATTGGTTGAGGCATGTTTTGCCCAATAGTCAGCCTCATAGTTTCCTAAAGAAATGTAGCTTTTGTCTGATTGATGTCCTTTGCAATGAATAACTGCAACCTTTTCTGGAAGTAGAGATGCCTTTAATAGATGATGGATGAGTTTTCCATTAATGATAGACTTAGCTGTGATATAGCCCCACTCTCTCCAAATTTGAGCATTGGAATGGATGATGTTATAAGCGTATTTAGAATTGGTGTACATATTAACTTGTATGTTTTTTGCCAGGGTTAGTGCTCTTATTAGGGCAACTAATTCTGGTTGTTGGGCAGATGTGCCCAAAGGCAAGGGGGCAGCCTCTATGACTCCTCTAGATGGGAGAGAGTGGGTATCTTAATGATATCCCTCAATGATGGCATATCCTGCTTGGAGAGGAAGGTTTTTTGATGCACTGCCATCTATAAACCAATCTGGGGCTCCCTTTATGTGAGCAAAAGTAAGATGGTGAAGCATGGTGAGAGAACTTTCAATTAGATCAGAGCATGAGTGTTGGTCAGGGTCTAAAATAGGTATTGAAGGTAAAAGAGTGGCAGGATTAGGCAGGGAGCATCTATGAAGACAGACAGCAGGTTGAAGGAGGGTTAAATGTAGGGCTTGCATATGAGAGGATGAAATGGGGATGAGGGCCTATGGCTGACCATATCTTGTAGACTGTGAGAAGAAAATACCTGAAGGGGTTTGTAGAACATGAGTTTTTGTGTCTCAGGGATAATTAGAGAGGCTGTGGCCAAAATTTTTAAGAAAAGGGACCAGCTTTTATAAATGAGGTCTGGTTTTTTGGAAAAATATGCCACTGATTGGAAGGAGTCTCCCACAGGTTGGGCTAATAGTCCAAGGGCCTGATTATGAGAACAGTGTAAACACAGATGAAAAGGTCTTAGGAGGTTTGGAACGTCTAAAGTGTGGGCCTGTAATAAGGCACAGTTTTAGATGGGGAAAAAGCATGATAAAGGTCTGGAGTTGTGAATAAGGGCTGTGGGCCTCTGTTTAAAAAAAAAACAACTGCATTTAAGAGTCTGTACTTCTGTCCCTACAAGTCTGATTGTGCATCAATGCCCTGTTGCTATTTAGCTATGTGATAGTGGACAAATCATTCTTTACACTTTTATTTTTCACATCCAAGATGTAAGCAGAAATGTGTTTTTTTTTTTCCTTCTGCATTTTGTGTATTAAATAATATACAAAGATGACACAACTGGGCTTAGAAAGTATTCCTTAAAAGACTAGATTATACCCTATGTAATATATTTGAAATTGATAATATTATCTGTATAAATGACAAGGCTGCTTTTTAGATCTGTTCCTGACTTAGCCCCTCGATATTTGCTCTATTTTCCAGCTATAATAGTAATCAAGTAGTATTACATTTTCAGATCTCCAATTACTCAATTGCGCCATTTTGCCTGATTATTTTGACCATCTTAATGAAAGCAGCTCGGCAGCTCCCAGGCCCCCAATCAGTTATTCTGCAGCTGACAACGGTGACAGCCTGCATGTGTGAAGTGACTAGAAGGAGTATATTTTTCCTCTCACATGAATGTTATTAAAGGTGAAATCCATGAAGAATAATAAAATTTTACAAGGAAATGTTAAAAAATATTACAATTATAAAAGGGGTCTTTATCATCTCTAATCAAATAAAGCACCACCAATTGGTAGTACTTGCCTGATAGAAAATCACTCAGGAAAGATGATTAAAAACAAATTTTCCTCAAGGCTAGATTTGTCTTCAGACACTCATCCCTGGGTCTCTTTCCCTCCCTTCTCTAGACATTATCCCGTGGTTGAGTGCTTAAGATAGGTTGGTTAATTACAGTATTAGCCTAAGGCACAGAACATGACCAGAACAAATTTTCTGCAAGAAAAATCACATGATGTATCACAAAGTGAAATAGAGACTTTAAAAATCAGCAATTGTCTATGTTATCTTGACTTGGGTCCAGTCCATCTTGGAGGCTGCCTACCAGCAACATTTATGGGGCTGCAGAATGGTGTGAGAAAAGAAAGTGTGGAAGCACTTGGGAGGCTTGGGGAGGGCACTCACCCTGAATCTGCTTCAGCACTATTTACCAGGTGTGTAGTCTTAGGTGACACTTAATTCGTCTCAGCTTCATTCATTGTTTAAATGGTAATGATGTCTATCAGGCATGATAACTAAGAGCCCTACTTACAGATGGTAAGACTGAAGCTTGGACAGCTTGCATAACCCACACAAAGCTACACAGCTGGACAGCTGGATTTGAAGTTGTCTGTTGCTCCTACCAACTATTATCCATTAGGTCACTTGTAGCCAAGCAAACACACTAGAAAGTGTTCAGTTTGGAAATATTTATTGAGTGCCAAGAATATAAATACTTTGTCAATCTGTACCTGGAAGGAAAGGCCTCTGGAATAGTTCGTCACAAACTTCCCAGAGGACTTCAGGAAATCAAGAAAGGTATAGAGGTGATAACACTTTGGGGAATAGCCTGTGAGTGTTAGGAATGATCATGTCAGGATCCCAAACCAGCACCTGATATTCTCTGTGCCATGGCAGAAATAGCATTTGTCTAAGAAGATCCCACACATGAAACAGGTGAAAGGGTGTTTCAAGTGACAGCCTATGAAGAGGTGTTTGAATGGAGAATGAATAACAATGCTGAACCAACACAAACATCTGTCATCCTTACATACTGGGTGAGGTTCAGCATGCCAGATTCCTTTTCCCAGTATTGTTCATTCCTTCAGGATCCTTATTACCCCCGATCATTCCCCTTACCCTATCCAATCAGAAATGTCTGCATAATTCTATTGCAAACACTTTGCCTGCAAGTAACAGAAAACTTGATTCCAGCTGACTTTAAGGAAATTTATTCCATAAAATTCAAGAGATTAGGTAGCTTTCAGGAAGTCAGGACTGGATCTTTCATTGAAATTCTCTTTATTGTTGTTGGAATTGTCAGTGTTCCCCCAAAAATGTATGTTGAAATCACAACTCCCAGAACCTCAAAATATAACTTTATTTGAGATAGAGGTCATCAAGTTAAAATGAAGTAATCAGGGTGGACCCTAATCCAATATGACTGATGCTTTTATGAAAAGGGAAAGGACAGAGACAAACATGCATAAGAGGAAGATGATGTAAAGACACACAGTGTATTAGCCTGTTCTCACGTTGCTATGAAGAAATACCTGAGACTGGATAATTACAAAGAAGAGAGGTTTAATTGCTCACGGTTCTGCAGGTTGTATAGGAAGCATGGCAGCATCTGCTTGTCTCCTAGGGAAGCCACAGGAAACTTACAGTCATGGCAGAAGACAAAGGGGAAGCAGGCAAGTCTTATATGGCTGGGGCAGGAGGAAAAGAAAGAGGGAGGAGGTGCTACACACTTTTAAACAACCTGATTTCAGGATGACTCACTGTCGAGAGAACAGCACTGAGAAGATAGTGCTCAACCATTCCTGAGAAACCACCCCTATAATCTAATCACTCCCACCAGGCCCCACCTCCAACACTGAGGGTTACAATTGAACATGAGATTTGATTGGGGACACAGATCTAAACTGTATAACACAGAGATATGGCCATGGGACTGGAATGGCATCTACAAGCCAAGGAACATCAAAGAATGGTGGCAAACACCAAAAGCCATAAGATACAAGGGAAGATTGTTTCCCTAGAACTGTCAGAGAGAGCACTGCCCTGCCCTGCCAACACCTTAATTTTAGACTTCTGGTCTCCATACCTGTGAGACAATACATTTCTGTTGTTTTAAACCACCAGGTTTGTGGAGCTTTGTTACAGCAGCCCTAGCAAACTCATACAGTGACCTTCTCCATGGGTTGTCTTCCTATGTTAGCAAAATGGATGTGACATTTCCAGGCTTCCTGATGACATCTAGAGGAATGTGTGGGTCCTCTGTTCCCAGGCCTCCTCCTTAGGACCAGGAAAACCTTTCCTATCATCCCTTTCCTTCCAGCAAACTTGCTGTCATCTCTCATTGGCAGGATTGAGTAACAGGGTCATTCCTAGAATTAAAATAACTAGCTTCGATTAATCACATGGGAAGAAATGGATGTTGTGAAGACAACCACTTGGGTCAGACCCAAAACCTGCACAAGATTTCTCTCAGCTCTGTCTCCAAAGCTCCTCCCATATTCCCCATGCAAACAAGGTTCGTAAATAGACATGTGGTAGAAAGCTGCTGTTTAACTCCTTTCGCCAGAAACATCTGGACCCCAGATCCTTCCCAAGATGCCCAAATAGGTACCTGCAAAGCAGCTAGCATAGGGCCGTACACAGAGTAGATCAGTTGTGGATTCCTGTTCTTCCTGTTTTTATGGTACTGGTCAGTTTCTGTCACATACCATTGACATTACACAAGGGTCTTATTGCTTTCACTAGTCTACAGGTGTCTTGAGATTGAGAACATGTGCATTCCTTATACCTCCAAGAGCACTTAACACTGTGCAGTGGATCTGTAAGCATCAGTAAGTAGAGTCAGAAAGGAAAACAGCTAGGACTGCATCCGTATACAAGCCCAAGAGATGGAGAAGGGATGCTCGAATTCTACTTAATGGAAAAACAAAGAATGCTATGTTGATAGAATTTAATGAAACAACTTTGTCATCTCAAGCCAATAACTTTCTGTTCTAGTTTGGACCAAACAGCTGCACTGCTAAATAGAAATAAGTAAGATGAAATCCTGATGTAAGGCAATATGCAACAGTTCCTGTTTTGTTGGGATGAATATATTGTATGAGTACAATTTACATGAACTATTCATTCTGGAACAGCCTGTACAGGTCCTAAGACAGATTGGCATAAGAAAGAACAACCACAGTCTTTCTGTAACAAAGACAAATTGCATGTTTTTCCATAATCGCCTAACAAAAGCTTATAAGCAGCTTCAGTAAGATTTTACTCAGTTTTTCTCTCCATTTATTATAGAAAGCAACTGCCTCTAAATTACTGAAATAAATGCAGTAAACATTCACTGTCCATCTTTAACCAGCTCTGTATCTTTATTCTTTCTGATTTCCCACTAAAATAATAATAAACGGGCCTCATATGCTTTGCAGTTGTACAAGTGGGGATAGTTTTTATTTCTAAGTACTATATTACCCTCTATAACACAAAGAACTTAAATGTTAGTATGTATTTGATATAGGTTTTCTTAATTTGCATTCTCTAAATGTTAATTACTTGCTCTATTGAATTTTCACTTATAAAATATGTCCAAAAGAGTTATTGCACAATAGAAGCAAGAAATGCTGTAAAACACATAATTACAAATTAACTTTCCCTTCCCCTTACCACCAAAATGACAAGTCATGCAGTTAGTTGTATTAAAGGAATTACCAAGAAATTTGAAGAAACAACTTCCTCCTTAAGTTTTTAAATTATTTGTCAGATGGAGTTAGAATGTATGGCATTTTTAATAGATTCAAGGTTTATTTTATCTTTAAAAGTATTAGTTCAATTAATATTGCTGAAATATTTAATTTTTGTTGTTTTGTCTTTCATGTATTTTTAATTTTGTCATGAAATATTTGACATGCAAAAAGATATGAAGAATAATAAAACATACTCCCCTGTGACCATACTTAAGCACTAAATTAGCAATAGACCTGAAGTCCTCGGGTGCCCCTTCCTGATCACTGTCCTCTCACTCTTCCATAGAGAATCACTTTTCTGAATTTGATGTGTGTTTTGTTAATACATTTCTTTATGCTTTTAATGCATATGTGGACATCAACTGAAAATCACATATCTTTTGCATAATTTAAACTTGTCTTATACGGTCTCATTCTGTACTATTTCTCCTGCTAATGGCTTTTATTGCTCAATATTATGTTTATGAGAATTACCTAAATGAGCACATGGAGCTGTATTTTATTTATTGTCATTACTGTATAAAAAGCAACTATATATTACATATATGATACATTCTTTATATAGACACAACACAATTTATTTTTTCATTTTCCTGTGCAGTAGGCAAATTCTAAGCTGTCCTCCATGATATCTCCCCTCTAGTGTCCATACTCTGCATCATCCCCTACCCTTCGATACTGGTAGGATTTGTGAATATGATGGGCTGACATTCCTGTGAATAGGTTGCTGAGTATTTAATGCTGAGTCAGTCATAAATAGTTATTGTCATGGGTGGGCCTGACCTAATCAAAGGTACTGGACTTTTCTTGGAGAGATTCAAAGCAAGAAAGGGTCTTCTGTTAAGAGATATACCTAATGTAAATGACGAGTTAATGGGTGCGGCACACTAACATGGCACATGTATATATATGTAGCAAACCTGCACATTGTGCACATGTACCCTAGAACTTAAAGTATAATAATTAATAAATAAATAAATAAAAAGAAGTAAGCCTCCACGTTGCAAAGTGCTATGTGGCCAAGACCCTGGCCAACAGCCATCAAGAAAGCAGGACTCTGTCTTGCAACCCTAAGAAACAACCCTGTGATAATAACCCAAATGAAGCTAGAAGACCACAAGCTCCAGATGAGACCAAAGCCCAGCTAGCATCTTGATTTCCACCTTTTGAGACTCTGAGCTGAGAGCATGGTTATATTACACCATGCCCACATTCTGACCTCCAAAAACTGTGAAATAACAAATGAGTGTTAAGCTGCTACGTTTGTGGTAATTTGTTACACATCAATAGAAAACTAATGCATCTAGGTGTTGGATGTTTGTTTCTAAATTTTGCAAATCCAAACAGTACTGCTCTGAACATTTTTACACATTGATTTGTGCACATGTGAAATAATTCTTTTTAGGGTATATAGCTGGGAATAGAGCTGCTGGGTCTTAGAATGAACATATCCTCAATTCTCATAGGTATTGATCAACTTGCATTCCAAAGTACTTTTACCAATTTATCCTAAACTATCAGCAGTATAAGAGTATTCTCTACTTCACCACTCAGGAACACTTGGTCTGGTCAGGCTTTGTTTTGCTTGAAACATTTAGCTCTTCATTTAGCCTGAATTTATTTTTGTGGCTGCTGTGAGAGAGGGAACAATTTTATTTTCTTTCCATTTGGATAAACAATTGCCACAGTACTATTTATTGACCAATCCATTCATGCCCCATAGTTCTGCATCATATGCCAACTGTGTCATAACGTGGTTCCATATGTGAGTGCCCAAGTCAAGAAGCACAGGCTCCCTTGTCATCCCCTTTTGTCATTGAATTTTTGTACTGGATCAACCCCCTCTCTGAGGGTTATAACCAATAACTATATAGCTTTGCTCAAGTATCTCAGCAGTCTCCTCCTTTCAAGGGTTCATGACTTTGCACCTTATGTCTGACACATTAAAAACCAAAGTCTAGCAGAAATCGGAAATTCTCAATTGACTTTTCTTGATTCAAGCTGCTGCTTAACTTTTGGTCCCTGGAGTTTTTAATTATTTTCTTAGACTATTAGCCTTTAAAATGATAGTTTTTGTATTTTATCCAGAATTTCCTGGGGTTTATGAATCATTTTTTTTTCCCATACAGGATGAGAAACTGAGGTTCACTAATACATTTTTGAGAAGAAGGAAAAAAAAGTACCCCATGGACTCTCAGATGGATAGACTTTTTTTGTTTTAATTGTACTTAAAGTTCTAGGGTACATGTGCATAACGTGCAGGTTTGTTACATATGTATACATGTGCCATGTTAGTGTGCTGCACCTATTAACTCATCATTTACATTAGGTATATATCCTAATGCTATCCCTCCCTCCTCCCCCCACCCCACAACAGGCCCTGATGTGTGATGTTCCCCACCCTGTGTCCAAGTGTTCTCCTTGTTCAATTCCCACCTATGAGTGAGAACATACATTGTCTGGTTTTCTGTCCTTGTGATAGTTTGCTCAGAATGATGGTTTCCAGCTTCATCCATGTCCCTACAAAGGACATGAACTCATCCTTTTTATGGCTGCATAGTATTCCATGGTGTATATGTGCCACATTTTCTTAATCCAGTCTATCATTGATGGACATTTGGGCTGGTTCCAAGTCTTTGCTATAGTGAATAGTGCTACAACAAACATATGTGTGCATGTGTCTTTATAGCAGCATGATTTATAATCCTTTGGGTATGTATCCAGTAATGGGATGGCTGGGTCAAATGGTATTTCTAGTTCTAGATCCTTGAGGAATCACCACACTGTCTTCCACAATGGTTGAACTAGTTTACAGTCCCACCAACGGTGTAAAAATGTTCCTATTTCTCCACATCCTCTCCAGCACCTGTTGTTTCCTGACTTTTTAATGATCACCATTCTAACTGGTGTGAGATGGTATCTCATTGTGATTTTCATTTGCATTTCTCTGATGGCTAGTGATGATGAGCATTTTTTCATGTGTCTGTTGGTTGCATAAATGTCTTCTTTTGAGAAGCGTCTGTTCATATCCTTTGCCCACTTTTTGATGGGGTTGTTTGATTTTTTCTTGTAAATTTGTTTAAGTTCTTTGTAGATTCTGGATATTAGCCCTTTGTCAGATGGGTAGATTGTAAAAATTTTCTCCCATTCTATAGGTTGCCTGTTCACTCTGATGGTAGTTTCTTTTGCTGTGCGGAAGCTCTTTAGTTTAACTAGATCCCATTTGTCAATTTTGGCTTTTGTTGCCATTGCTTTTGGTGTTTTAGTCATGAAGTCCTTGCCCATGCCTGTGTCCTGAATGGTATTGCCTAGGGTTTCTTCTGGGCTTTTATGGTTTTAGGTCTAACATTTAAGTCTTTACTCCATCTTGAATTAATTTTTGTATAAGGTGTAACAAAGGGATCCAGTTTCAGCTTTCTACGTATAGCTAGCCAGTTTTCCCAGCACCATTTATTAAATAGGCAATCCTTTCCCCATTTCTTGTTTTTGTCAGGTTTGTCAAAGATCAGATGGTTGTACATGTGTGGTATTATGTCTGAGGGCTCTGTTCTGTTCCATTGGTCTATATGTCTGTTTTGGTACCAGTACCAAACTGTTTTGGTTACTGTAGCCTTGTAGTATAGTTTGAAGTCAGGTAGCGTGATGTCTCCAGCTTTGTTCTTTTTGCTTAGGATTGTCTTAGCAATGCAGGCCCTTTTTTGGTTCCTATGAACTTTAAAGTAGTTTTTTTCCAATTCTGTAAAGAAACTCATTGGTAGCTTGATGGGGATGGCATTGAATCTATAAATTACCTTGGGCAGTATGGCCATTTTCACGATATTGATTCTTCCTATCAGATGGATAGACTTTTTAAAATAAGCACCATCTAGGGCAGGCCATCCCAGTGTTTGCCTTTACCATCCGCAGCCTCACAGTCTTTGGCCTTTGTTTGCATTGAGGATATTGTGTCCTTTTTGAATATCATAGCCTCAGCTTTATCCTCCCCCAGTCTTCCACACCATTGAAAATCATCTTTCACAAAATCTTTCATATCTATTTATGATGAAGACAAATAAATCATGGGCTTGATTTTTCATTCATAATTCTATCAACATTCTTTATGCAATGGAGCTAGGAAGTATACAGACATGAAAAAATGTAGTCACTGCCCTCTTTAACTATAGCATTGTCAAGAACCCAAGGAAGAACTGAAACAACGTATCCCATAGTAGAACACGTAAGAAAGATCTCGTCTAAGCCGAAGGTGACATATGCTACAATAGGTGTACTCAGTTCTCAAGTAATAGCAAAGACGTTTGGGAGAGTATTTTAAAATTCTGGGAATTTACTCTGTGCTTAGTGCTTCCAAATATCAGCTCATTTAATAAGAGGAAAATATTGCTTCCAGAGAAGGAGGTCTGCAGAGCTTTATAAAGATTTGTCCTTAGGGGTGAATATAATTTCAACAGATAGGGATTTAGGTCATGGCATTAGATGAAGGCATTCCTTATAAGAAAAACCAAATGAGTACATTAGAAACATGGAGAATCACAGGCATGGAGGGACATATGACCAAAGGATGGCAGTAGCAATGGGAAACCAGACATGGAGGGTCTTCAGTGGTTGGAATTGGGACACAAGGGAGCCTTTGAAGATTTTTACTCTTTTTTTTCTTGGAGAATAGCAGAAGAGCTATTTTGAGGAAAGTTATACTGGAAGAAATGTTATTTCTCTGAGGAGGTATTTTCATTGAATGAAATTCGTTTTTACTGATGAAAGACAAAAATTTATGATCAGTTGATAAATTTCAGGCATCTTTGGAGGTATTGTTTATTTTTTTCTGAGGCTATTACTGTGTCAAATCTTTTACAGTCTCATAAAACTGAGTCTCGTCTGAAGCTTTAGGCCAAATTGTTATCCATGCGTGAGCATGACTCTGCAATAGAAACTAAAAATTTGGCTAATTTTAAAGTAATCCCAAGATATATATATATATAGTTTTTGTAATTGTCTCCCCCCCCCCCAAAAAAAAGCTATAGCATTAACTTTCTTTATTTCCTTTATAACATGAGGGTTTTTTCTTTGTTCCTATTTGAATGTATTTTTCTGGTGACTCATCAGTGGCATAATGGTGAAATGATAAAATAATATCCTGTGTACTTCCTTTTAGAGGATGAATCACATAAAGTTGGCCATCTTTTCCTGCTGTTGTATATTAATGTCACTGGTCCACTGAACTGCAATGATCAGAATTATGACTTTCCTTGAATAAAGCATCCTGTTTCCTACCCCTAACCCTAGAGGTGTACTCTTTCAGGGAGAACCTATTTTTGCACCTCGTCTTATTTTGGTAGTTTTCCACAAGTCATCTTATCTGCAATTTCCCAACTATTTAATTGCCATTTTACAATAATATTACTTTATTATTTAATAATTTTATTAATATTATTTTAATCAGACTATTTCATTGTTCAAACTTTAAAACTAAATGAAAGCCATTAATGAAAAGTATTGTCTCATTCCATTAGAATGAGCTTCCACAGGTATGTTTTTAGTGATGAAAACGTGACTGTGTTATTAAATATTTTGTTGAGTCTTGCTTACAAAAAGAGGGCAGTTCATACATTTGTTTGTGTTTGTATGCCTTCTAGCTCCACTGCATAAAGAACGTTGATGGAATTTCAAACAACAAAACAGGCACATGATTTATATAGTCTTGCCTACAAAAAATACAATCTTTAATGAGACTCTATTGTCAGTACCTCATGGCTACACACAATTTCCTATCAATAAAACAGGATAATATATAACTTAGAGGATTGGTAGGAGGGTTAAAGGGAGTAATAGATGCAAAGTAGTTAGCACTAAGCCTGCCATGTAAACAGGCACTTAACAAGTGGTAGTGGTTGTCCTTCTTAAATGCACGGAAAGCCCATGTCTTAGCATAGCATGCTGAATTCCTAGCAGAACTCAGGTAGCCCAGCATCCAAGGGTAAATGACTGGAGAATTAGCTCAACATCCAAGAGTAAATGACTGGAGAATTAATGGAATGGTGAGCACTCAGTTTTCTGTGTTGTATACAAAGTTTAAAACTTTAAAAATAGTCCCCAATTCCAGTTTAGAAGATTATTTTTAATCAGTCTTTTGCAACTTTCCAGAAAAATGCAAAAGGTAAAAAAGGTTATTACAGAAAAATAGCACAAACTGACACGTTATTTCCAGAAGCTAAAATAGCTTATCATTAACTATCACATATATGGAATGAAACAGAGACCATTCAACCAATGATATATGTATTCATTCTTTCTCTTGGGTGTACACCTCTTGGATGGAACACCCAGAGTCTTAGCATGCCAGAAGACTAAAATGCCTACCTCTGCAGAGGACTGTCTCTAACATGTTTTGTAGGAATCAATGTTGAAGTCTTAATTTCCAGGAAGCATTATGAGCATGCATCTGGCTGAGCACATGTGTGTGCAGATGGGGGTGGGGAAGGAGGGACCCCCTGAGCAAATGGAAGCTAATGGGCTGCATCCTATAATCTTATATTGTGCAATACAAAAGACAAAGCAGAGCAGCTGGCACCAGATACAGAAAGAACTTTAGTAGCTAGTTTAGATGGAGGTCTGCAGTATTGCTGCTGTGGTTTTTGCTGTCGCTTCTTTGCGGTGTCATTTTAGTTTTCAGAATTCCAGAGAAAAAGGCAACAGGCAAAAGATAAATATCCTGCCTCAATCCGACAGAAATATACTTGATAAATTCCTGTGAGAATTCTAAAAAGTTGGCAATAAAGTATGCATATTAATATGAACTACCAAAAAGTGAATTCTGTTAACAGTCTAGACAAATGTCACATTCCCTGTCTCTTGGGATAAACCAAGTCATTTCAAGTTGAGTAAAAAGAAGCAAAGCCAGTGGGATTATGCAAAGGTACAGCAAATGAAAGGAAAGGCAACACTCTCTTGAAGAGTGAGGAAGAACTTTCCTGTATTGTTTACTAAACAAATATTATATTCATCTTATAGTTGCTGCCAATTCAACAATAAATAAATGTTTATTATATTTGGTCTTGTTCTAACAGAATATAATGTGTCCAGCACTAATTATATCCAGGTCAAATAAATTTAATCAAAATTTAAAGTAATTAATCTAAAAATATAAAAATTCAGATGGAAACAAAAAAGGCACTCCAAATCTAAAAAGCTCATGAGGACATTCATGTTTCCCAGAGTCCTGGCACAAGTGTGACTAATTTTTCCAGCAAATATACACTTTGATAGACAAACATGTTTATACAAGTTCTACAATGATTATGAGGTACAAACTCGTTCGTAGGGAAGCATAATTATTCCTGATCAAGTCCAGAAAGACATTTTTCTGGGTGTTATTAATAGCGATGGTTACTATATGTGACTGCTTTTTCATGTGTGAGATGTTACGACAAGAGCCTTGCTGAAAAATAGATGGATGGATATACACAGAGAGAGAGGTGCACACACACATGGATATCCACATATATCTAATATAATTCTCAAAACGACTTCATTAAGGACAATTATGGATGTTATAAAAAAGAAGCAGTGAGGACCAGCACCAGAAATTGATGAGAACCAACAAGAAAACACATAAAGCTACAATAATTAGAAGAGTATGACTTACGGTCCACAGACAGATAATGAATGGGCAAACACATAGATATTAGCCCATTCTTGCATTGCTATAAAGAAATACCTGAGACTGAGCAATTTCTAAAGCAAAGAGGTTTAATTGACTCACCATTCTGCAGGCTGTACAGGAAGCGTAGCACCAGCATCTGTTCCTTGTGAGGCCTCAGCAAGCTTCCAGTCATGGCAGAAGGTAGAAGGGGAGCCAGCAGTTTCACATGGCGAGAACAGAAACAAAAGAGAGAGGAGGAGGTGCCAACTCTTTCAAACAACCAGATCTCCCGTGAATTTAGAGCTTAGAGCAAGACCTCACTTGTTATCATAGACAGCACCAAGCCATTTGTGAGAGATCTGCCCCGTGACCTAAACGTCTCCCACCAGGCCCCACCTCCAACACTGGAGATCACATTTCAACATGGGATTTGGAAAGGACACACATACAAACCATATCACCATATATTCACTCAAACAATATTAACAAAGTATCACAATGAATGATTAAAAGACTCGTTAAACAAGTTACGTTGGGAATACTAATGCCCTCTCATATTATGTATCAAGACATTTTCTTGATTAATTAGAGCAAGGATATTTAAAGAATGAAAATGTAGAGAACAAAAAGAAAATCTTAATATTGGATAGTCAAAGACCACCTAAGCCTAAAAGAATAAAAGCAGTTACAAAGAAGAATGAATTTGAACTTTTAAACAAGCCAAAAATAACCACCAAAATTATTTTTTAAACAAAGGAAAATGTGAAATACAGCTTTAACTTACCATTTCAGTAAGAAAATGTCAAATGGGCAAGATTTATTTGCTATATTTGGTTTTTGTTATCGACAATGCACCCTGCTGGCAAGGAAGCCCAGACACTGTGATACGTTGCATGTGACGGTGAAAATTTGTGTAACTTCTCTGGGAATTGGTTTTTTATTATATAAAATGACACTAACAAGCATCTTATCCTTTGACCTTGTAATTGCATTTATAGAAATCTCTCCTAAGTAACCTGCGATGCCTACAAAGATCTTCAAAAAACGCTTTTGTTGCATTATTTAATGTTTTGAAAATTTTGAAATAATTTTTCTGTCCAACCATAGTAGAATGACTCAATAAATTTTGATATATAGTGGTTTATCATACAGTTATCAAAACTATATTTTTGTAGACTAATTCGTGATGTAAGTCATGAGTGAGAGAAATGGTGATGATAAAATATTTTTAAAAATTGTATGAAACTATATTGGCAGCTGAATTCAATTTTGATTCGAGTACATTTATATGCCTAGAAACAAACTGATAGAATGTTTAAATTATAAAACAATATATATACATTCCTGTTATGTGTGTGTGTGTGTGTGTGTGTATATATGAAACCTGTTTGAATTATCTTATTCTTCATATATTTTGGTATTTCCAGATATTTTACTATGAAAATCTTCACAAGTGGAAACAGGTTGATTGATAGTTATAAAACCTTAATTTATAGTTAAACATCAATGAGAAAAAAACATTTTTTAAAATGGCAAGTACATGTCTAAAAGAAAGAAAATACACACACACACACACACACACACACACGGATATGCTAGTTATATTTACAATAAAACTAATTTAGGTTTTTGACTTGTAAAATGTTTTATTAAAGTCAAATAATTTCAATTAAGTGTTTATCCATAAACAGCTATCAAGTTAATTTTTAAGGTATTAAAGTACTAAATAAGCACTGTTAGAAGTGTGGCTTTGAAATTTATATCTGCAAAAGACCACATCATTTTTGCTAAAGCTCTTTATTTGTGAACTTAGCGCAGACATATGAGAAATCAAAGTTGATTGCACAGTTTACTTTTTCACATGATAAGAGAAAGATACAGGGAGGAAGAACAGCAGGAATTGGGTGAGATTTTACAAAATCTCAGATTTAAGACTTCTAAAAATTAAGTATTGGGCATGAGGAAATGAGCAGAGAAAATAATAGTCACATTTCCACATTTGTAAAGAGAGGAACAATAGCCAGGCAAACTCCATGTCTGAAGTGTTGTTTATTTTAATATGCAAAACATAAGCATTTCTCTGACCAAAGCTGCTTTCTATTTAAAGCTAAATAGAAAAATCTTATTCCTGAGCATAGTTATACAAATGAATAAGAGAACATAGTGAAATTTCCTATGTAGATTCTGTGCTGTTATAGTTACGGAAATATTTTTAATTAATCCTCCATTTAACAATGGGGCATACATCCATGTTTTTTGGAGCACTGTTTTGTATATATTAGTAAATTATCATTGCAATGAAATGAAAATATCAATTTCACGTACAATTTTGTAGCACATATTTGCCAGTGAAATGCATAATTTACATTACAAAAATTTAACGTGGCTGACATTAGCAAAATGTCTTATTAAGAAATAGGTCATAAGTACTCCAAGAAATTTGACAGTCTGTTCCATGAAGAGCATTAATTCAAAAGTCCCCCATTTGCATAAATCTCCAGGTCTCATTTTCACAGCTGTTTGTTGTCAGCTAGACCGTTGCAGTTCAAAATTATTTTAACATAACCAGTGGGAAGTATACCTTTCAACTAAAAATACCATGCTCTGCAAGAAAGATTGTCAGGAGTAAAATATAAGTTCATTCAGTTGATCTTGATATTTTTCCTTAAAATAAATATTTCTAATGCAGGAACTTTAAGTCTCAAATTACTGAAATATTTTTATTAAAATATATTTTGTAATTTTATATTTTCATAAAAATAAAAAGGGTATGTGTGTTCATATGTAAAAAATGTTAATCCGTAGAGCTTATTTTAGCAAAGAGTGAAAAATACTTGAGGATATCTATTTTTCATTAATCAGCCAAGCATTATATGGAGTGCAAGATAGGTACCCAGGACTATGCTAGAAAAAAGAGGATTAAAATTTTTAGATATTGCTGAGAATATGCATGTATATTGTTTGTGTTATTCATTTTAATAATGGAAAGGGATCAGTAATTATTAGATGTTTAATGTCTGTTACCTGCAACACCCAAAGGACAGCAGAAAATCAAAGTCAAGAGATCTCAGACTGGATACTAAGCAACACTATTTGCTACCTGTAAGCTGGAGTTCATGATTTAAACCCTGTGTACTTCAGCTCTCCATCTGCAATAGGGGCCATTATACCTACACTAATCACTTCACAGGGTCATTGCTAAGATTATATTAAATAATGGGCAACTACTGTGGAACTGCAAAGCACCATACAAATGCTAGTCCTGGTTCAGTGCCTGTTCTCATATCATTTCATTTTAGCTGCAATGAAATCCTCGTACAAATTCATGATCTTGTCCAGTTGTCATTTATGGTATAATACATAAAAGTTAACCCAAGCATAGCCAAGGAAAGAGACAATTGGACATACCTATGTATATTTTCATAACTAGCAAAAAGATTCGCTGGTTTTTGCCAATGTGCTTCTGTTATTTTTTTTCTTTTACTCTTGAAATTATATTTAAGTGTAGATTCTACTTAAGTAATTTGCTGCTGGAATGGGCATAATATTCTGATGTCTGCTTTGCTTCTAATTATGTTCAAGCTCATTTTGACATTTAAGGCCAATTACATTAGTCTAGATTCAGTGAGACTTTTCCTTAGTCATCTAAAATTTGAACAATAAACAGTTTTTTTCTCCTCTCTCTCTGTTCATTTAAGTGGAATGCTTGGCAACAAGCATATTTTGGGAATTGTAAAAGCACAATAAATAATGTGGGTTCATTTTGAAAAAAGAACTACTTGGTCTTCCTTGCCAACATAAAAGGCAGTCACAGAATTAATTGAAACCACCAGTTTCAACTTTGTTTCCTCCGAAATCACAAGGAATAAGGAATTATTTTACAGATATATTGATATTTAAAATGCCTCAGTTCTATTAACAGAAAGGTAATTGACTTCAACAGATCTCTAACTTCAAAAGAGTTCATACGTAGAGAGAGATATATAAAAATAGGTACGAAAACTTTATCATTTAAAAGTCACTCATAATTAAACTCCCCAGAGCAAGACCCTACACCAAAATTCAGTTAGTGTTCCATTGTGTTTTAACATCCCATCATGTGATGACTTAAGTCATAGAGCAAAGCACTTAATTCACTTGCCTCCTTATCTTCAGTAAATTTGCCAACTCTGCAATTTTTACTGTTGATTCCATAGAAGACCCTGATGAGTTGACAGCACCAAAAGGCAATTCATAGCACCTATTAGTAACAAGCCACTGTAACCTCTTTGTTTAACTTTTATAGGTAAAATCTGGCTTGGAAAAATAGACTGGAAAGTATATTATTAAAAAAAAAATTTCCAATTGGCTGCCGTTATCAATAGATCATAGAATAGTAGACCTTTATAGCTGGAAGATATGTATTGTGTACTTCAAAGATGAAAGGAAATAATGTCTTTGAAAACACTGTCAAACTTTCAAAATTATGTATCTAAAAGAAATTTCTTAAAAAATTGTTTATCCTGTATGATTTTTGAACTTTATAAAAATGGAATCACACCATATATGACAAAACATTTTAAGTCATAAAGAATACATAGGAATTCTGGGCCAGGCACAGTGGCTCATTCCTGTAATCCCAGCACTTTGGGAAGCTGAGGCGGGTGGATTACCTGAGGTCAGGAGTTCAAGACCAGCCTGACCAACATGGCAAAACCCCGTCTCTACTAAAAAATACAAAAATCATCCAGGTGTGGTGGTAGGCACTGTATAATCCCAGCTACTCAGGAGACTGAGGCAGGAGAATCATTTGAACCTGGAAGGTGGAGGTTGCAGTGAGCCGAGATCATGCCATTGCACTCCAGCCTGGGTGACAAGAGTGAAACTGTCTCAAAAAAAAAAAAAGAAAAGAAAAGAAAAAAAGAATACATAGGAATTCTGGAATTCAACCAGTGGGAGAGAAGTTGCTTTTCCTTGGGACAATATTTTTAAGGCAGATTTCAAAATTATTATTTAAACTATTCTTTATATAATGCTTTATTATTTTTAAAGTATTCACATATATGTTATTTTGATTTTCAAAACAATCTTCGGGTGACATTGGGATTGCATATTTGAGGAAGACTGGTCTCAGGACGGCTGCATGTTTTACCCAAAGCCATTAAGTCAGTCAGTGACTTAGACTCAGACCCTATGAAAGCAGAGGCTGGGTATTTGGTTCTTGGCCTCACTGATCTGGCGGCTTACAGAGCATCCTGGTCTGCATACTCAGCGATTCAATCTGTATCTTAAACGCGGTCCCTCAGCCGTTCCTTCTAGAAAGGTGATCTCTTTAGAGAGAGCAGTGATGGAGGTGGCTGAAGTTATACCAGGGGGAGAAGCTTTGAAAAGCTCCTGACTGATAGGCACATGTACCAATGGGAGCAGAAGCTTTGCTGGCAATGTCGAAGTCCCTTTGGAGGCTGTGTGAGGAGGGAACCCATTTCCCTGGGATATAGCGCTCTCCACAGGGCAGCTGGATGGCTCGGTGCAGCCATGGAGCATCGGATTCACCTAGGAATTGATATTTTTCCTGACGGTTTCACACACACACACACACACACACACACACACACACACACACACACACACAACAAAAACAAACAAACAAAAAAAAACAGAGATGGAATTTGAAGAACTGGGAAGAGTGGGACTGAATTGGAGGGATTTGAAATAAAGAAATAGCTGTGGTCAATGGCTTTAACAAACAGTACTATATTTTACTGCAAATTCCAAATCCACAGTATTTGTATTTAGGTACAATTTAGTTTAGCCACAGTAAGTTGTGGCTCTGGGAGCTTTTATTTACCGTGGGATTTTAAACACATTTCATGTCGTTTTCATTGGTTTTCCTTAACCTCTAATTCTCCATAAGATCTTCATCCTGTCAGTTATGACTTTGCCAACCAATATACTTTTTAGAAATGTAACCCCAACATTAGATATGTCCAACATTTACTGTATATTAATATTATCCTAAAAATTGCTGAAGCTTTGAATAGATAAGTAAGTTTTAAATCAAAGGAATAATAAAACAAAATATTAACAGATTATGAAGTCAGTGGGTTTTTCTGAAGATAAAATTATTCTAGTTATTGCTGTTTGGGAAAAAAAGAAACAAGGAGACTCAGTAGGTGAATCATTAAGGGAATTAAAAGCAGAAGAGATGTCGCTTTTACACTCAGTGAGTACCATCGAGGCAAGTCTTCTATTTAAGGGCTGTCTTATAGGAAGACATAACAGGGACTCTCTCACTAAAAAGGTTGAGCTACTATATAAATTGTCAAGTGGATTTTATTTTGAAAGCAACTTTTTTTGTAGAGAAAGAGTTCTTGAAACCAGTTAAAGGTTTAAAAAGTAGATACAAATTATGTTGTAAAATCAAAGTTATATGTGGATGGTACTAGTTGTATTCCCCACCACATTTTAACATTTTTAGTGTATATATTTTTAAATGAAAAAATGTACATTTTACATGATTTTAGTACAAACATTTAAAAAAGTATCAAACCAAAAGTAATTTATCAAAACATATGTTTACACAAAAACTTGTATACAAATGTTCATAACAGCATTATTCTTAATAACCAAAAGGTAGAAACAACCCAAATATCAACTGATAAATAGATAAAATGTGGTATATCCATTAATAAAATATTATTTGGCAACAAAAGGGAATGAAGTTCCAATGCATACTACAACATGGATGAACCCTGGCCACATATTGCCTGATTCCATTTATAGAAAACATCCAGAATACAAAAAGCCATAGAGACAGAAAGTAGATGATTGATTTCCAAAGGGAGGAATGGGGAATGACTGCTAACAAGTGTGTAGCTTTTTGGGATAAAAAGAATGTTCTTAAATTAGATAGTGGTAATGGTTGCACAACCCTGTGAATAAACTAAAATCCACTTAATTGTACACTTTAAAAGGTTAACTTTATGGTATGCAAATTGTATCTCGAAAACCTATTTCTTTTTTTTTTTTTTTTTTTGAGACGGAGTCTCGCTCTGTCGCCCAGGCTGGAGTGCAGTGGCCGGATCTCAGCTCACGGCAAGCTCCGCCTCCGGGGTTTACGCCATTCGCCTGCCTCAGCCTCCCGAGTAGCTGGGACTACAGGCGCCGCCACCTCGCCCGGCTAGTTTTTTGTATTTTTAGTAGAGACGGGGTTTCACCGTGTTAGCCAGGATGGTCTCGATCTGCTGACCTCGTGATCCGCCCATCTCGGCCTCCCAAAGTGCTGGGATTACAGGCTCGAGCCACCGCGCCCGGCCAAAAACCTATTTTTTTTAAAAGTTAAAAAAAATAGTATAGACCCCTTCCCTAGTTCCTTAGTCCTTTCCATTCCAGTCCTGAGAGCTACAGGTTTATTGTATACACTTTCAAGCATTTATATGCACACAAAATCATATCTATGTGCTTGGGATATAGCATATAGGTCTATCTGTATAGGCATATAGATACAGCAAAGGGATAGTACTATATATTCTACTTACTCTATTTTGACCAAAACCCAAAATGTTTAACCATTCTACTTTTTCTGAATATCTGACTATGTTTTAACTTAAATTGATATCCACACATACTAAAATACCAAAATATGCATTGAGTCATCAAATTTCAAAGGTCATCCCTGATATTTTTAAGGGCTTAAAACTCCTTTGCAAGATCTTTCAGCCTGTTTATTTCAGCCTAGGAAAATACCCTTGCTTTGCCTTCACCTAACTCTAAGGAAGTCTATTAGAGATATTTAGGGTCAGAAATGAGTCCTTAGGGCTTGAGAGAGAAAAGGATCTTCTGCTATTGATGATCTGGCTTTGCCATGACCCTGTGGCATGGGTACTCAGTGGCTCTGTGGGAAGCCTGGTGGAGGCAATGTGGCCTAGCCCACCTATGTTGATGTTTAAGGGGTGCTAGGAACAAAAGAGAAGCTATAGAGGCTTTTGCTTATCCTCCTTTCTTCCCTCTTTGGTGGTCTTGTTTTTATCCAATGCTCTTAATCTCAACTTATAACCAGAAATTACAGCACCAAAATGTGAGGGCACTTAGGGGAAAACTGTTTTCTGTTTTAGTAGTAATATCAAGGAAGATCGGGGACAAATGCAGAACTGGAAGCAAGGACTAAGGTTGAATTTAGCAGGATTTCCTGAAAGATTGGATGTAGGATGTGAGGAAATGAGATGAACCAAAGATGTCTTCAGGGTCATTGGCCTGAGTAACTTGAAGAATGGATTTGCCATTTTCTTGGCTAGGAAGGAGTGCAGAAAGAACAGGTTTGAAAGTGGGGCATGAGGAGTTTAATATGAGACATCACATACTTGAGATTCCTGTTATCTAACATCTGTCCAAGTGAAAATGTGGAGTTGATTCTGAAGGTGGGACTGGAAATACAACTGCAGAAGTCATCAGTGCATACATGGGATTTAAAGGCATTATAATGGATGAGATCAAGCAGGTAGGGAGTACTGAGATATAAGAAAAGATCTGAGGTCAAGCCCTGAAGCTCTGCAACATTTAGATGTTAGGAAATTGAGGAGAAACCAGCAAAGGAGCATGCAAAGGGCTGGCATTGGATTTTGTGGCTCTAGTGTACCGCTTTTCTCTGTGTTTTCACCTGGAGCATCCCTGTGACATTTCTCTTCCTCACACTCTCCTGTTGTGCTTTCACCCTCTACTCTGTGGTTCTCACCCTGTTCTCATATATCCAAGGAAGATGATACAGTCTAATTAGAAAGAAGACCTGAACTCAGCTTACGGTTTTCAAAATCTTTCTTCTCCATTAGATGAAAATCATTGCAGTCTGTTTATTCAATACGTTTTCTTTTCCACTTAAATTCTGTTCGTGCAGAGACTGATTCCTGGGGACATCAATGTGCTGGCAACTTTGACTTTGTAATTTCCCTTTTGTTGCCCCACTCAACTGCGTGGCTGATCTCCATTCATTTGTTCACTTCCAGAGTCTACTGTTGGCAATCTGATTTTTCTTCATAGCTTTCCATTGAAATTCACTGGAGATGCTTTTGATTTACTTAATTCTTCCCTGGCAGGGTAGGGTTGCTTGGTCCTGATTACCTCATAGCAAACTGGACCATTCTTAAGTAAACTATTCATCCCTGGTGCAGTTATCAGCAGGGAGGCATCTGCAGTATTAACAGTGATTGACCTGTATAGTGATGTTTAATATGTGATGATGTTACTAGCAGCAAACAAAATAGCACTTATAAACACAGTTGTTTACCCCTACTTATGTGTATAGGTTTGGACTTGAGGGGTAAAATAGAAAAATAGGGCAAAATTACCCACTTCTCTGCCCCTAAAACCTAAGGAAATGAATAAAATGACCTGAGAAAATTACACCAGCATAACCGCAGTAAGGAAGAGCTACAATTTCATGCTGTTTTCTTTTTTTTTTTTTTTTTTTTTTTTTGAGACGGAGTCTCGCTCTGTCACCCAGGCTGAAGTGCAATGGCATGATCTCGGCTCGCTGCAAGCTCTGCCTCCCGGGTTTATGCCATTTTCCTGCCTCAGCCTCCCGAGTAGCTGGGACTACAGGCGCCCGCCACCTCACCCGGCTAGTTTTTTGTATTTTTTAATAGAGACGGGGGTTTCACCGTGTAGGCCAGGATGGTCTCGATCTCCTGACCTCGTGATCCACCCGTCTCGGCCTCCCAAAGTGCTGGGATTACAGGCTTGAGCCACCGCTCCTGGCTCATGTCGTTTTCTTTGAAAAGCAGCTAGGAGGAAAGAAAAGAAGAGAAAGACGAACGAGGAGAAGAGAATGAGAGAGAGCCTAGAACACTCTAGGCTCCTCCCTTAAGACTGTCTTCTAGAAGAAGAAATTAAGAAGAAAAAAAGTTGGAAAAGCACTAAATCTTATACTCAGATCCTCCAATCTGTGAAGTTTCTGGCCAAGGGGCTATGCAGAGCCCTGGAAAGTGATAAGAACCACTTACGGGTAGAAGCCACTTATTCCAGAGGCAAAATAATCCACTAGAGCCCACCATTTTTATTTTTTTCAGCTGAGAAGGCTTGAGAGTGAAGGCAAAATATCATACCTTTTGAAAATGAATCATCTCCCATTCTGCTACAAAAATGCAACATAATGAAAATATGAAGAGATGAAAGCAGAAGGTTCAAGAGTACAGGAGGCTCAGGATGAAGAGGGGTGTCGAAAGCCCCAGGAGTTGTCCTATTCGCCCATATAGAGAACCAAAACCAACAGGAGGACATTGACTTCTCCCTCACCTGGAGTCAGTGGAGTGGGAATGATGGCTGGAGTGAGGCCAGTGAGTTTGGGGAAGTGAACACTTAGGACTGATTAGTTCTGGCTGCAATAAAGATTGCCTGAATCTACCTGAATTGAAGAAATATCTGAAGTCTGATATTTCAAGCATAATTGTCCATACACAGCCTCAGCTAATACTTCTCTCCCTGTTACCCCTGTCCTCATTACTGAGACAGTAAAACACAGAGAAGAAAACCTATTGATAAATTGAAAAAGGACACTGAGTGGGATGAGATATTTGGAATAATTCTCTGCCACTGTATTAGAAAGAAGAAAAGATCTAGATAATACTGTTAAAAGTGGAAATTATGGCAACTGTGGAACCACTCTGGAAAGAAATTAGTTCCAATTAGAACAGGTAGTGAGAGGACCTCAAGAACACTATCTATGATAGTAAGAATCAAATGGTTTCTGGGCAATTGAAGGTTTAAAGAAGAACATCTGTAGAATAGTAAGAAGGGTTTATTCTGCATGATAAGTGTAATGCCTGAGAATATGGAAGCTACTTGAGGTAGAAGAAAGAAAGAATATATTTATTTTCCCAATAGGACATGTGAGAAACAGAAAATCTCAGCAAAAACCAAACCAAACCAAAAATTGCATTAACAATGGCTCAAATAGCGTGAGTTAAATTGGCCCAGATTCTGAGCAATTAATGGAAAGTAAGAAAGGTTCCATTTATCCTTGACCATTTACTGTCTAATACCTTACATGTCAGTATATCAGAGTCTTGGAGGGGGAAGTGTAATTTTAGAACATTACCTGGACCAACAGTGAGCAATGTTTTCATAGGAAACATTGACTATCAACATGTTGCTTGTCATCTTGCTGAGAAGCACAGACGACCCAATTACAATAGAAAAAACAAATGTAAATATTGTCTGGCCAGGTGCTGTGGCTCACACCTGTAATCCCAGCACTTTGGTAGGCTGAGGCAGGCAGATCACGAGGTCAGAAGACTGAGACCATCCTGGCTAACATGATGAAACCCCATCTCTACTAAAAATACAAAAAAATTAGCCGGGTGTGGTGGCGGGTGCCTCTAGTCCCAGCTACTCGGGAGGCTGAGGGAGGAGAATGGCGTGAACCCCGGAGGGGGAGCTTGCAGTGAGGTGGCACCACTGCACTCCAGCCTGGGCAACAGAGTGAGACTCCGTCTCAAAAAAAAAAAAAAAAAAAAAATTATATATATATATATATAGAGAGAGAGAGAGCGAGTCAAACTTCAGGATGTAAATGTATACATGACACAAGATGGAAAATGAAAGCAGAGAGAAAAGGTGACCTGACAGGCGGCAGTGTAATAACTTCATCTCACACTGGAAGGGGTCAAGTCTTTCTAGTTTGATGGAAAAAGAAATAGAGATTTACATACAAATTTAGGAGTGGTTAAGGGAAGTGGGGAGAGGTGTTGTGGCTGAATGAAATCTTCACATATCATAGCAGAAGTCTGTATCTGAAGTGGATAAATCAAGAAATCTTAAATAGGGATAGGCATAACACCATCAGAAGTGAAAACAAAAAATTCCTGTCTCATTACTTATACCAAAATAAATTTCAGACTTAAACTGATTTAAACAGCCACTTCAGGTTCAACATGTTTAAAATAATAAAACAAGGAAAGTGTAAAACTACTGCATAAAACCACGGGTAAATTTCTGTCTAATCATGCAGTGAGAGAAGTCTTTTTAAGCAAAATAAAAACACTTACAAGGAATGACAAATTAGACCACACTGAAATGTAAAACTGATCTTTGCAAAAATATAAGAAATGTATAGGGGAAAATGCATTTGAACATACATGGCAGATAAAAGATGGGTTTTCTTAATTTGTAAAGAGTTGGTGGAAACCAGTAAAGAAAATAAAAAGAAAACCAGTAAATAAAATAAAACCAGTAAAGAAAACCAGGGCAGAAAAATGGAAAAACATGCTAATAGGTAGTTCAGAGAAACACCTTCCTCTCTGCCTTCTTTCCACTGAAACTCTACTTCTCTGCATTACTGAGGTCAGTTGCTCTTATTTTCCCAAAACTTTTCTTGATTCACCCAAGAGGACTAAATTGGCTCTTCTCTGTTGCCCCTCAGTAGTTTTACCGTATTTTGCTTACACACCTTAGTTAATATTCTTCCCTTTCTTTTTATTTTCTTTTTTCTTTTGAGATGGGGTCTTGCTCTTTTGCCCAGGCTGGAGTGCAATGGCACAATCTCAGCTCACTGAAACCTCCACCTCCCAGGTTCAAGCAATTCTTCTGCCTCAGTCTCCCAAGTAGCTGGGATTACAGGTGCCCATCACCAAACCTAACTAACTTTTGTATTTTTAGTAGAGATGGGATTTCACCTTGTTGGCCAGCTGGTCTGGAACTCCTGACCTCAAGTGATCTGCCCACCTTGGCCTCCCAAAGTGCTGGGATTATAGGCGGCCAATATTCTTCCTTTTTGAGAATTGATCCTGTTCATCTTTTTCTTCCCCTCTTGATTATACAGTTCTTAAGGGAAAAAAACCATGTCTTACTCCGCTCGATCCCCAATGCATCAGACCTTTAGGAGCCACTAATAATCCCTGTTTGAATAAATAAAGAGCAGAGGCCCTATGGACAATGTAAGTCAGTAAGTGCACTTGAGTCACTAGCTCAAGCACGCTATCATTTGAATTTAAATTTCTGGATAAAAATCTCCACAAAACTGATAAGGCACCCTTCAAGCAGGACACAAGTTAATTTTCAGCCTCTAATAGAAGTATTTGTTGGCACTACCTTCATTGGTTTATTCATTTCAGCAGCTAGAAATACACAGATCCCATTGTCACAAAAAGCTTTGTTCGCAAATATAATTTAGTGCATCTCACAATACGAGCTTTCAGGTGGTTGAGCTGTGTGGAAATTAGATTTTTTTTCTCCTGAGACTCTGAAATGAAAAGAGGATAACCCCAGCATTCTTGCCCACATCACTTATCTCACGACAACAGATTACAATCCCATAGCTCCACGTTCCCAAGCATCTACTGACCACATAATAGCTGTTGATCAAATGTAATGCAGCAGATGAAAAAAACATCAGCTGGTTCATGCCCAAGACAGCTGAAAGGTGCACCTACATTTTTAGTCTCCAGATTCCAAAATAAATCTGTTGGGCTTCATCATGAGCTGTTCTGCTGCTTTTGGGGAAAGAAAGCCATGTCCAGTGAAATTTCTTTTATACTGGCAGGCATTTTGACTCTTCACCTAGTGCTGTTGAATCTTTAGGATATGTACATGTTTTCACACTGACACCTTCATTTAAAAAAATACAGCAATCTCATATTTTTATGGAAATCATCTTTGGAATTTGTGTTCCTCACCTTTGGATACAATAAATATTCAAGAGAAAAAAATACAGGAAACAAATAATTGCCCTCAGTGATAACTTCTGAAATAAGGATAGTGATGTGTTGAAAAATTCTCAAAAGCAATTTTAGAAGGAATACTTTTTGCAGAGAGTGGCCGTCTCTTGGGTACCATGGCAGGAAAAATAGTCTATTGCCCTTGGTGGTGCTGGGGTCAAGAATCAATAACAACATACTTCATATTTTCATGAACAAAACACTTTGTAAGACAATGAGATTATAGAGAAATCAACTCAAGGTAAAGATAATTACTTTGCACACAGACAAAGGGTAAGTGGAAGAACTTATCTTCTAGTTCGTGGTTCATTTACCAATTAATTGCTCCTTTTTCAAATAGGTCCACTGTGTTCTGGGCCTTGAACAGTGTACTTCTAAGAAAGTTTATTACCCTTTACTGAAGGAAATTGCCCTTAGGTTGCTTCTCAGCCTTTTGGCTAAGATCAAGTGTGAAAAGTATACTCAGATTACTATGTAATTATGCCTGCGTAGATCCTGGGTAGACTTCACTGAATGCAGGATGCACTTTTTGGAAAAGTACTCACTTTGGAGTCCTAATGCCTAGTGCTACTTCTATTCGTGCCAGAAACTAATAGAGTGACTTTGGGATAATCACTTGGCATCTGTGAGCATCATTTTCCTTATCTTCAAAAAAAAGAAAAAAAAAGGAATCAGATGAGATCATCTTTACCAGATTAGGTCTATCTTTAGGTCCTCTAGTCTAGTGTAACTGGGTTTCTGTCTTGGTCTCAGTCCATCTTTGCATTATCCTGGACTTTATTTATTGGAATCCCAATGTCCGAGAATTCAATGTGTGTCTTTATTGTACTTAAGCCTGTAAAGATGTTTTTAAAGAGTCACTAGATTCCAATGGGCAACTTGTTCCGGATATCATCATAGTCTCATTAAAAAGTATTTATTGACTACTAACGTGTATAGGATACATGAGTTGGAGATTCATGGATACACATATATTTAATTAGAAAAATATGTAAGAATGAAACTAGTCAAAGATCTTGGCAGAAAGACTATGAGACTTTTAGCTTGGCTGGCTTTTGTTGGAATGCTCTATTTTTTATTTCTTTCTTTATTTTTTTGTTTTTTTGGTCTTGGTTTCTTCTGTGATCTTGCCCCTGTGCCTTGAAACTTTTTTAAAATCATGAAGAATGTGTTTCTCTTTAAGCTGTTCAGTGTGGCAATATCACTTAGAAATATTTATTTTTTAAAGAGTCACGTGTTTTTAATATGATAGCTAAAATAATATGATAGATGGGTACTATAAAAATAAAATTAAGGTTATTGCTCTTTTATATGCTTTAGACAAATGTAATTCACTATAAAAATAAGTTTCTCTTAGCAGCAGGAACAAAAAAAAGTAATCTGTTGAAAATGTTAGATAGCTTGCTGAAAGGAAAAAAATTAACAGCAAAAATCAAAGATCTTGAATTTGTTTCTATTTTGCTCAACAGTATTTACTGCCAACAAAACTAATTTTAATTCAGGGTAATTATTTTCTTATTCCACATCAAATAGTTAAATATAACATTTTTAAGATCTTTAGTCTCATATCTTTCCTATGTGTTGAATCAAGACTGTTCTTGCCCTGATCAATCAGATAAAAATCAACAATATTGAGATCAAAGTCTTCAAACATCACATACTAATTTGAAGTTGTATGCAAGCCTAAAGCTAGTGTGTAATACCTTTGTTCTTTTCCTCTTAGGCATTTATGTCCATGTTCCAGATCCTCACCCAGGAAGGATGGGTGGACGTAATGGACCAAACTCTAAATGCTGTGGGACATATGTGGGCACCTGTAGTTGCCATCTATTTCATTCTCTATCACCTTTTTGCCACTCTGGTGAGTTTAGCATTTCTTTTCAATTATATCTTGGATTTTATAATGGGATGAGCATCAACAGATATTTGGCCTATTGGGTCAATTTCAAAATGGGAGCCAAAGGACTAATGCAGACTAGTCTGGTTGGATGAGATCCCTCCTTCCATTCTAAGTTTCTACACATCAAAGAACTGCTTGATTTGTTAGGTTAGAAATTTTCTCCATCAGGTACCAGTGTTTGCAAGAGGGAAAACAAGACAGAACAAAATGAAAATCTCACATTTACATACCAATTTAAGTATCCCCAAGCATTCACACCTAGATGATCTCAGGATCAAACCGGAATTCCATTATTATTATTTTTTCTCATGTAGAGACACTGTCTTCAATTTCACTGCATCCTCTTCACAGCTGTAATTAAACTGAAGACAGAAGCTGTAGACCTCAGGGTGCAGTCAGTTAATTAGAAATCAGCACAGTGTTTTTGTGCTATGTGCGACTGAAAAAAAAACACATGGAAAAAAATAAAACACATCCCTGCAAATATTGTAAAAGCACAAGAAAATGGAATACCAAAGTCCAGTAAGAACCGACTTCTGTCACACAAGCAGATTTTTCTCTTCAATGTACTTCCATTAAAAACAAAGAAAAAAGGTTACAAAATGCAGCCTATGGCTTACGAAGGAATGTAATACCAAATGCACATCTCTATGTAATAAATTTTTTCATATTTAAGAAGCAAACCTAAGTTATAATATTACGTTAGAAGTTCCAAGTTGAGGACTCAAATGTTTCCCTTTATCAGGAACACAAGAAATAAAAACAACTACTACTATCGTTTTTGGCAATATGTCTTACAGTTACAAAATATCTTACCGTATTATTGCTAATCTTTGGAACACCCAATTAGATAGTATTCCCAGTTAACAGATGATAAAACTGAGGCTCGGAAGAGTTTAGTGATTTATCCAATGTCACATGGAATGTAAATATGACCAGAGTGTTCCCAGGCCTGTCTGATCTAGATCTGGCCCTTAGTCTTGCAGCTACTTAATTACTGCTTCCCTGGATAATGAAGTTTAATTATAACGAAAAATGTCATTGTCAAGTCAAACTGCTGCCAAAGAATCACTCATGTAAAACAAAGTACATATAATCTCTAAGGTCAGTTTTAATTGTAAATATCCATGAATGAAATAAGTCCTTGATAAACTAGATATAGCTTAGAAGTTGTGTTTGCTATAGAAAGACAGAGGCTTTCCAAACTAAGACATGTCCACCGAAAAGTTTATGAGAATGCATTGTTACATGGTGTGAAGTCATGGACTCAGACAGTAGAACTGCACAGACATAATTCTGGCCTTTTTGTACATGGAGCTGACTTTTTAAACATTCACAAAAGACAGGAACATTGTGCAGCAGGAATGGAAGCCTGGCTTGCAGAGCCGGATCTGGCTGTGCTGGTGTCTGCACAACACTTAGCCCTGATGTCTTTGCATCTTCCCTTCCAGGACTTTTAAGCCTGTGCCATTTATTCATTCATCCATTCGTTTACTCATCATTCACGCGTTCAACTAAGTTTAGTAAGCACTATGTGTTTAAGTTACTCTAAAACTACGGAATTGCTCAGACTGTTGATTGTGGCTTAAATGCAGGATAGGTTTGATTGAAATCATCTATGTCAGGGAATATCAATATAATTATTTTATAGTAATCAACCTAATTGTTTTCCTAATAAAGCAACATAATCATTTATGTTCCTCACTGAAAATGTTTCACACTCAAATATACGTTTGATTCTTAAATCAGAGGCGCAAAATATGAAAGCTGAAAGAAAAAAGTCTAGCCTATTAAATTATTTAGTAAAGTAATATTTTTTCAAGTGAAAATTCTACTGGGGTAACTGATATGATAAAATAAAATATTAAAACTGGTATATAGCCTTCTCGGGTAATTTAAATCTTCTTTATGGGCTAAAATATGGCATTGGTTATAAAACACTTAAAGTTCATCCAAGGACTCCTGGGGTTCACCTGAGGCTTTAGGAATCCACAGAGCACAAGATGAAAACCAATCTCTAATTCCACTCTTTCCGTTTACTGATTTAAGTGTCTACCCAAAACATCTGTTCTAACTTTTTTAATTGCAATTTTCAAAAAACAGTTGTAAGTTAAAACTGAAAATTGAAATAATTTGTTCTTTTATTCACACTTTTTTAAAAGTCTGTAAGGCAATTGAGAATTCAGACGTCTACATGTTAACGAGAACAGTTTGGTAAATGTGGTGTCGTACAAGACTACGAAATTGGAGTCCAAAAATCCAGATTCAGGTTCTAGCTCTGCTGGTCACTCGATATCTGATTTCTGAAGAATCAGATAACTTTCCTGACCTCTCTGCTGTTTGTATCAGAAAGTGAGGATAATCCTTCACAGTACACCCAGTTTCCAAGGTTGTCAGGTATCTGCGAGTTAACCCTGTATTTCTGAGGATGTTTTAGAGCTCCAAAACTGAACCCTTTTAAGTGTAGATAAGACGGTTTGTGCATGTAAAGCCATATATTAATAAATGTTAAATTTATATTATGTTCAGATATTTTTAATTTATACAAGTAAAGTACCATTTATTAGGGTATCATTAATGCCGCTTCCCGAATTAATTTCCACTCTTCCTTCTTTCTCTCCTTCCCTATACCTCTTCTGCCAGGCAATGACTATGATAATTTTAATGTTAATTCATTTTCCAATTTTTGAAACATATTTCACTAAATGTAACATTCTGGCATTCATAAGAAGACTCAGTTTGTGTAACACTAAAGAGAAAAACAAACTATACACATAGAGGATAAGGTGCATCGCTACTTCAGAGTTTTTAAAAGGTGAAAGAAAATGTGCATCTTAAAATCAATGGAATGCACAGGTTTCCAGCACATATACGCATCCATTAAAAATACAGTATTTAGGGCCAGCACAGTGGCTCCGTCCTGTAATCCCAGCACTTTGGGAGGCTGAGGTAGGTGGATCGCCTGAGGTCGGGAGTTAAAGATCAGCCTGGCCAACATGGTGAAACCCTATCTCTACTAAAAATACAAAACATTAGCCAGGTATGGTGGTGGGCACCTGTAATCCCAGCTACTCAGGAGACTGAGGCAGGAGAATCACTTGAACCTGGGAGGTGGGGGTTGCAGTGAGCTGAGATCATGCTATTGCGCCCCAACCTGGGCAACAAGAGTGAAACTCCGTCTCAAAAAAAAATATATATATATATATATACACACACACACACACACACACACACACACACATATACACACACACATACATATATACATATAATATATACATAGAATATGTGTATATATGTATGTGTATATATGTATATATGGGTGTGTATATATATGTATACCTATAGTATTTTAAACTTGAGCTTAACATCTAAAAACATTTTATACCCAAAATTGTGAAGATTAATATTAAGTTGTCTTAGTTTGCAAAGCACTGTTCCAGTCAACTGATGGCCATCCCTGGGGGAGTGGCCTGGTAATACGTATTTCTCTCCCTGTAAGCCCATGCTGGGGCCAAGTTATAGATGGTCATGTGTTTCCCTCCTTATCAATTATTTGTAGCAGCAATTTTTAGAATAAATGGTATCAAATTCAACATACATTCTGCAGTTAAGTTCTTCACCAGATATTTTTTCTGAGATCTTTTTGTCTTACTACACATGAAGCTGATTTGGTCATCATTATGGAGAGCCATATAGTACTTCACGGACTCTGAATATGCCATATTTGTTTATCGGTTCCCTTTCTGATGGATATTTAGGCCGTTTTCCAAGGTTATGCTTTTATCATGCTGCAATACGTGTATGTATTGTGCCCACTTATGTGAATTTCCCTAGGATGTATGTCCAAAAGTAGAATGCTTAGGTCTTAGGTACTGCCCAAATTGCTCTATACCAGGGGCCTGCAAGCCCAGATACCAAATGCAGCCACCACCCGCATGATACAGCCCGTGAGCTAAAAAGGGTTTCTATAATTTAATGGTTATACAAGTACCCGCATAATATCAGTGTTGCCTCATGACCCTCAACATTTCAAATGTTTACTGTCTGGACCTTTGAGAAAACACTGTGGATTTCTGCTGTATACATCAATTGTGCTAATTTACCCTCCCAAGTGCAATCGTTGAGAATTCCCGTGTTCTTACACTCTCGCTTAGACATCGCATTATTTGACGTGAGGTTTCGGCAATCTTATGAGTGAACAGTGGTATCAACTGGGCTTGCATTTTTGCATGTCCATAATTATTAACAAGGGAGCACTTCTGACTATGGTTATTGACCATCTTTGTTTTGTGACTCACCCCATCATTTGCTTTACCTGTTTTCCTAAAAACTAATTTGTCTTAACTCATTTATGGGATATTTATTGGATATTAACCTCTTGACTTACCTGTGTCGCAAATATCCTCTCCTAGGCAGTATTTCGTCTTCCAGTTTGTCTGTGATGTCTTTTGACATTCTATATATTTTTATTTCATTTTTAGTTAACGAATAATAATTGTATATATAGTAGTCCTCCTTTGTCCCCGAGAAAAACATTCCCAGATTCCCAGTAGGGACCTGAAACCATGGATAGTACAGCATCCTATATATACTATGCTTTTCTTATATATACATAGCTTTGATAAAGTTGAATTTATAAATTGGCATAGTAAGAGATTAACAATAATAACAAAATAGAACAGTTATGACAATATACTGTAATAAAAGTTATGTGAATACTCATTCTCTCTCTGTCTCCATCTCTCTATCCTTTTCAAAGTGTCTTAATATTTTCATGCTGTGGCTGACCACAGGTAACTGAAACTAGAGAAAGTGAGACAGTGGATAAGGGGGGCCTACTGTATTTATGGGGTACCACGTGATGTCTGGATACACGTATACATTGTGGAATGATCAAATTAGGCCAAAACTATTGGTTTTTCACTAATGGTCTGTATTTCTTTTGAACTCGTGCTTAAGAAATCTTTCCCACCTGAGGTAATACAAATATTCTCCTATGTCTTCTTCTAATTGTTTATAACTTCTGTTTTTCATCTTTAAGTCTTTAGCTCATCTCTACTTTTTAGATATAGCATAAGCTACATGAAATATGCTGTTTAAATAAAACTCAAATCCATTTTCTCAAACAGATTTATATGAGAAACTACAAGCTTTAGAATATTTGATTTATCTAATTATGAAGTCTAAAACAAAAAAGTAAACTATTCAAACTTTTACAAGTTATTTTTTTTTATTATTATTATACTTTAAGTTCTAGGGTACATGTGCATAACGTGCAGGTTTGTTACATATGTATACTTATGCCATGTTGGTGTGCTGCACCCATCAACTCGTCAGCACCCATCAATTCATCATTTATATCTTGTATAACTCCCCAATGCAAGCCCTCCCTCCTCCCCCCTCCCCCCTCCCCATGATAGGCCCCTGTGCGTGATGTTCCCCTTCCCGAGTCCAAGTGATCTCATTGTTCAGTTCCCACCTATGAGTGAGAACATGCGGTGTTTGGTTTTCTGTTCTTGTGATAGTTTGCTAAGAATGATGGTTTCCAGCTGCATCCATGTCCCTACAAAGGACGCAAACTCATCCTTTTTTATGGCTGCATAGTATTCCATGGTGTATATGTGCCACATTTTCTCAATCCAGTCTGTCACAGATGGACATTTGGGTTGATTCCAAGTCTTTGCTATTGTGAATAGTGCCGCAATAAACATACGTGTACATGTGTCTTTGTAGTAGACTAATTTATAATCCTTTGGGTATATACCCAGTAGTGGGATGGCTGGGTCATATGGTACATCTAGTTCTAGATCCTTGAGGAATTGCCATACTGTTTTCCATAATGGTTGAACTAGTTTACAATCCCACCAACAGTGTAAAAGTGTTCCTATTTCTCCACATCCTCTCCAACACCTGTTGTTTCCTGACTTCTTAATGATTGCCATTCTAACTGGTGTGAGATGGTATCTCATTGTGGTTTTGATTTGCATTTCTCTGATGGCGAGTGACGATGAGCATTTTTTCATGTGTCTGTTGGCTGTATGAATATCTTCTTTTGAGAAATGTCTGTTCATATCCTTTCCCCACTTTTTGATGGGGTTGTTTGTTTTTTTCTCGTATATTTGTTTGAGTTCTTTGTAGATTCTGGATATTAGCCCTTTGTCAGATGAGTAGGTTGCAAAAATTTTCTCCCATTCTGTAGGTTGCCTGTTCACTCTGATGGTAGTTTCTTTTGCTGTGCAAAAGCTCTTTAGTTTAATTAGATCCCATTTGTCAATTTTTGCTTTTGCTGCCGTTGCTTTTGGTGTTTTAGACATGAAGTCCTTGCCCATGCCTATGTCCTGAATGGTGACTTCAAACTATACTACAAGGCTACAGTAACCAAAACAGCATGGTACTGGTACCAAAACAGAGCTATAGACCAATGGAACAGAACAGAGTCCTCAGAAATAATACCGCACATCTACAGCCATCTGATCTTTGACAAACCTGAGAGAAACAAGAAATGGGGAAAGGATTCCCTATTTAATAAATGGTGCTGGGAAAATTGGCTAGCCATAAGTAGAAAGCTGAAACTGGATCCTTTCCTTACCCCTTATACGAAGATTAATTCAAGATGGATTAGAGACTTAAATGTTAGACCTAATACCATAAAAACCCTAGAAGAAAATCTAGGTAGTACAAGTTATTTTTTTTTTTTTTTTTTTTTTTTCTTTTTTTTTTTTTTTTTTTTATTATTATACTTTAAGTTCTAGGGTACATGTGCATAACGTGCAGGTTTGTTACATATGTATACTTATGCCATGTTGGTGTGCTGCACCCATCAACTCGTCAGCACCCATCAATTCATCATTTATATCTTGTATAACTCCCCAATGCAAGCCCTCCCTCCTCCCCCCTCCCCCCTCCCCATGATAGGCCCCTGTGCGTGATGTTCCCCTTCCCGAGTCCAAGTGATCTCATTGTTCAGTTCCCACCTATGAGTGAGAACATGCGGTGTTTGGTTTTCTGTTCTTGTGATAGTTTGCTAAGAATGATGGTTTCCAGCTGCATCCATGTCCCTACAAAGGACGCAAACTCATCCTTTTTTATGGCTGCATAGTATTCCATGGTGTATATGTGCCACATTTTCTCAATCCAGTCTGTCACAGATGGACATTTGGGTTGATTCCAAGTCTTTGCTATTGTGAATAGTGCCGCAATAAACATACGTGTACATGTGTCTTTGTAGTAGACTAATTTATAATCCTTTGGGTATATACCCAGTAGTGGGATGGCTGGGTCATATGGTACATCTAGTTCTAGATCCTTGAGGAATTGCCATACTGTTTTCCATAATGGTTGAACTAGTTTACAATCCCACCAACAGTGTAAAAGTGTTCCTATTTCTCCACATCCTCTCCAACACCTGTTGTTTCCTGACTTCTTAATGATTGCCATTCTAACTGGTGTGAGATGGTATCTCATTGTGGTTTTGATTTGCATTTCTCTGATGGCGAGTGATGATGAGCATTTTTTCATGTGTCTGTTGGCTGTATGAATATCTTCTTTTGAGAAATGTCTGTTCATATCCTTTCCCCACACAAGTTATTTTTAAATGATACATAATTAATTGAATAAAAGGAATACTATATAACTAAATTAAAACAATATCACTTCTATACTACCCAAAAAAGTCTAATACTGAAGTCACTTCCCCAGTTCACAAAAAATTTTGCTTAAAACATGATCAGCAGTTGTTTTTCTTTTCCTTTATACCCTTAGACTAACAGTTACTGTAATGAGCTTTATCAAGTGAGTTCAATTTGATTTGATACAGTTTTACTGAACTTCTACTACCAAGTGCAGGTACTAACCTATGTCCTGGCCAAGGTGGGAAAGAGTTTAATTCGTGTCCTCTTAGAGTCTACAAATAATTGGAAATTAGCAATAATGAACACAGACAGGCTAACCAACAAACAAATAAAACCTGTGGCTCAAACGCCTAAAGATGCAAATGATAAGAGAGGCATATATACATTGCTACTTGCTATGTGATCAGTAATAAACATCTTGTTCCCAATCTCCCTTATGTGAAATATCAGAAGTAGTGGCAGTAAAACAGCTGGAGATAGTCTATGGACTAACATATTAATACACACACGAGGGTGACAGGTCTGTGTTATATGCACGTTGCATGTCCCTAAAAACTAAACTTCATAAGTTAAAATCTCTATTCCATAAGCCTGTCTTTAGAGCGGAACTTACCTTAAAATGAGCATTTTTGTTTAATTGTATGTTTCTTTTTACAAAATACTACAAAGCATTTTAACCCAAATGGGTGAGAAGAAAAAAAAGGAGTCTATGTAAACATACAAGCTCTGATTTGTCTTTTGTTCACACTGAACAGTGGTGCCATACAACTTGGTGAGTTCCTGATTTAGTCTTCTTAGGGATAGGCATGTGCCAAGCAGCGAAAAACAAAATGTGTGGTTGCAGTTTGTTCTGCAATAAAGAACAGCAGGCTATTTCATCACCGCTCGGGGCACCAATTTGTCAGCCCACAATGAAAATCAAGCTTAAGTATATAGCAAATGCATATTCATAACCACCATGTATTGTCCCTTTCAAATATCTCTGTCTTCTGCCAGGTATGTATTCTGTATTTCTGTCCTGATTGATTGCAGTTTATCGAATGCTTGTTAAGTGCATCCTTTTCCCCACCCTTGCTAATGATTTGGGGATAAGAACTATTGAAGACCTAACAAGTTGAAAGACTCCATTTTTCCTGCAGTGTTTTTCTGTCTATTACTGTTTCAAAGGAAAGCCCGGTGATGTGAATACTGAAAAGAGAAAACGTAATTAAGTGTTCATTGTGGGTAGTCTTTTTGTCACCTTTGAAGTGCTGAAATTAACACAGCAATCTCTTGATTTTGCCTCTGTAGTGGCAGCTTGCTGAGAATAGTCATATTTTGCTGAGAGAAATGGACATTCCAAAGCGTAAATTAAATAAGTGTATTTTATAGAATTCATTTAAAAGTGCATCTGTGCTGAACGTATCCCATTTTATACTGCTCTGATTACATTTGGCTTTTTGTTGACCCATATAAAAAGTGAAATTGTTTCATACTACAGGCTGCAAGACAGCTTAGGATAGGGTGATTATAAATGGTGAAAAGGAAAAGAAAAACACAAGATTGTGGGACATCGATTCCTGCTGTGTTTCTATTGTATATTTGAAAGTAATTTAAAGATAGAAATTATTAATGAAGTTTACAGCAAAGAAACAAATAAGATTAAAGGTGAAATTTCAGCTAAAGGGCCATCTTTAAGCTATACAAAAGGAAAAAAATCATAAAATTAAACTTTATAAAAAGTAAAGATGAAAAGGGAAAGCTATATAGTGTAAGGTCATGACTATCTACAGTGTTAGAGAGAATGTAAAATAGGATATGTTGCCACAGGGAGATATATTTTCAACCAGAAGACCCATTGTGAACGACAAGGCTGCCCTCTTGCAAAAATAAATCATACTTTTCAGCTATTTGAACCATACTTATCCAAAAGTCTTATTCTGAGAGAATGAGAACTACATTATGTTGGATAAAATGATTTGTGTCACAAACAAAATTGGAAGAAATAATTATACTTATAAATGCAACTATTTCAGTAATTTATTGAATTTGACTGCAATTCATCGTAGGTAAATAGAAAAATAACTATATATCTGTGGTTAAATGTATAAAACTTAAACATAGCAAATAACTAGCACACCATTAACTGAGGTGAATCTGGGTTGTTGCAGAGGAGGAAAAGGAGGTATTAGAGAAAGAGGAGAGTCGTAAGGAATATTAGAGAAATCAAACACCTGTGAAACCCTGGTCCAGGCACCAGATTGAACCTGGAAAATTACACTTTTGAAATCCACTAAGCTGAAAGGTCAAAATTCTATTATGTCATTCATAAATATTCTGAGAGAGACTTCCCAGGCTTCAGCAGGCCTGATAACGTGGCATTTTCCACACTGAATGCATTGTCAATGCTAAACATATCTTAGCCAAGGGCATTGTAATCTGAGGGAAATAGTAAAGAATTAGATATCAAAATATATTGTTATTCTCTACTTTTTCATTGACATCACTGATTCATAATGTATCAATATCGATCATAAAATTAAAAGGTGGATACATACATCAGTTGTGTATTACACAATAGAGCAAGTACTATGTCGCATATTAATATGATCAAATGCTATAGACCTGTTAAAAGTGCCGAGTAGTAAATGCATGAAAAAATATGTATTTGACTTTCTTTTTTATAGCATTGTACAAACTAAACACCACTGTGTTGAAAGCATATGTGTACTTAGCAGAGTTCAAAAGAAAATGAAAGGTGATGTCATTAGCCTTTTTCCCCTGAAATTATATTGCTAAAAAAGTAGGGACATAGTATGTCCTGTTGCATTATAATTTGAAATATCGGGCCAGGCATGGTGGTTCCCCCTATAATCCCAGTACTTTGGGAGGCCGAGGTGGGTGGATCACCTGAGGTGGGGAGTTCCAGACCAGCCTGATCAACATGGTAAAACCCTGTGTCTACTAGACACACAAAAATTAGCCTAGTGTGGTAGTGGGCACCTATAATCCCAGCTACTTCGGAGGCTGAGGCAGGAGAATAGCTTGAACCCGGGAGGTGGAGGTTGCAGTGAGCTGAGATCTCACCACTGCACTCCAGACTGGGTGACAGAGACTCTGCCTCAATAAATAAATAAATAGAAATTTCACATAAATCGAAATATTAAGAAATAAATAATGCAAAGCAAATTAGTTGCATAATTTAGAACAGTCGAAGCGCCAAGGTAAAAGTGTTTCATACATATGATGACACTCTTGTGATTCAATGCGGCAAGTCCTGTAAAATTCCATTATTACATCAATACCATTTTAATATAAACCTGTAAATCACATTTAGTGGCTACAGAAAAACCTTTGGGCACAGCAACATGTGGCAGTGTCGGTAAACATTAACTGAAAGTAACATGCAGACATCGCTGTAATGGGTTCTGATCGCTAATGAGCATTACCTCAGCTTTCCGTAAAAACAGAACAAATGAGAACACTCAGAACTGAAAAATGGTGCTTCCTTTCAGAACGAGGGCTTGTCACCCATTCCCTTGACTTTCTATACCATGTGTTGGCAAGTGTCTGACACCCGGGTCGACCTGCTCTTTCAGTCCACATCCACATTGCCCTGGGTGTGTAGGAAAATACTGTATCATTGACAACATAAATGAAATATGATGAACACCAAGCTGCCATTCTTCCTTCACTTCTACCTCTTTATCACAGTGGTGGTTGTCACCTTATTAGAGTCTGTGAGAAAAGAACCGCAAAGTCGTTCTCACCTCCTGGCAATCAGTTACAGACTCGCTCTGCACCTCCTGAATCTTCTGTTTCCATTGCAAAGACACAGCCAAAGCCTTGGGCCAGACTTTAGTCATCTCTCACCCTGAGTGTCAGTTGCCACCTTATCACAGTGTCCTACATGCCAGGGACAGGGAGATGAGGATCAATCTGAAAGTCTACATTCAAATAGGGCTTCAGGGGCAAACCCAAGCCCCCCACCACACACACACATTTTGAACTAGTTTCTGTTTTGGAAGTTTGTGCTTTTGTCACCCTATTGTCACATTAACTGAAAAAAAAAACGATGCCTAAACAAAGATATTTGCTGAATAAAATTAGGTTTATGCTACTTTTCAGCTAACTTCAAACTTCATTATATTATTCTTAAATTCGCTGCCAACCCCCTCCCCAAGAGTTTGTTCTCAATTCTGTAAGTTTGGGCCTTCCTGTTGCAAAGTCCCACAACGTTTACCCGGAGAAGCCAAAGCTCTGCTTTCAGGAGTCTTGCCTTCTCCCATCCACAGCCAATATCAAAGGCATCTGCCACGAGGAGTCAGTGCAGCCGGCATGCCGTGACTCTGTCTGTCCTTCTGCTCTGAGGGTGGCTTTTCTCTCTTTCTCCCGAGGAAAAAGTGTAAAATATACTGGTTTCTTGTTTAACCAAGGTAAGAATACACGTCTAATAACCTTTTGTCAAACCGTACTTAACCCTGTCTAGTTACTATTTCAGTGAGCCAGTTTATTTGTTGTTGTTGTTTGTTTTCAGTTTTTGGAGAAAGGGACTTGCTCTGTCACCCAGGCTAGAGTGCAGTGGCACATTCACAGCTCACTGTAGCCTTGACCTCCCAGGCTCAAGAAATCCTCCCACCTCAGCCTCCTCTTAGGTAGCTGGGACCACAGGCATGCACCATCACACCTGACTGATTTTTTTTTTTTTTTTTTTTTTTTTGAGAGATGGGGTTGCCCAGGCTTGTCTCAAATTTCTGAGGTCAAGCAATTCTGCCTCAGCTTCCCAAACTGCTGGGATTACAGGCATGAGCCACCACGCCCAGCTGAGCCAGTTTTAAATGGCTGCATCACATGCATTAAAAATGAAAACACACAAAAAAAGCCCAGAACTTTTTTTTTCTTTTTTTCTTTTTTTCTTTTTTTTTTTTTTTGGAGACGGAGTCTCTCTCTGTCACCAGGCTGGAGTGCAGTGGTGCGATCCTGGCTTACTGCAACCTCTGACTCCCTGATTCAAGTGATTCTCCTGCCTCAGCCTCCCAACCCCAGAACTTTTATAAGGAAAAATTTAGCAGAAGGAAACTGATGTCATCACTTTGTGACTATTTCAGCCTCCCTCTCTTATCTGTGACCTCTGTGGCACTCAGGACGCCTGCCCATACTGCCTTCCTCTCCAGCCTCCAAGCCCTCTGCCTGGAAGCCAGACTCTGGCCAGACTTACTCACCAGGCCCTGACCACGTCACCTGGAATGCCTTTCTCACAGCTCTTTTCCCAAAATCAGCCCTCTCCATGGCATCTGCGTGGCTTTGGAGAGCATCCTTGGGTCTCTATCATTGTCTCATAATCTTCAATAAGTAGTGTTCAGAAAATGCTCCCCTGGCCCATGTGCCCAGATGGACTCTCCAAGTCTAAATGCTTCAAAATGGTACGGAACTAAATGTGTGAATTCGGATAGGGCTTCATTTCTGGTCCTCCTCCTTCACACTTGCGTGGCCGCCCTTCCCCTCCACGCTCCGATTTTCTTTCACATTTCTGCTTTCTGAGAAGAAATAAGACTGATTTCTGGGATGGAGCATGAAAGACAGAAAGCCCCGGAGAGAAAGACACAGCATGTTTCCGTGGAAGATGCCCACACACCTCACTTGGGGGCATCGGCAGTGTTGGTACCCACCCAGGTGTGTTTTGACATCCAAGACTTGACCCTAATTCTTCTTGGAACTTGATGGGGAAAGAACCTTGCTGGGGCCCCACATGGGCCGGGGCAGCCTGGGCAGAGTTGGGCAGCTACCTGAGAGTTCTACGTGGAGAGTCCCGGAAGATCCCGCAAGAACAAGTCTCCATTAGTTCCAAGTGGAATGGCAGCCCCTTTCTAAGTTTCCCTGAGAGTTGAGAGCTGATAAATCTTTTGTGGGAACAGCAGCCCAAGCCAAAGACCATGTGGAGGCCAGGCATGGTGACTCACACCTGTAATCCTAGCACTTTGGAAGGCCCAGATCCAAGGATCTCATGAGCTCAGGAGTTCAAGACCAGCGTGGTCAACATGGTGAAACCTTGTCTCTACAAAAAATACAAAAAAAATAAAAGTAGCCAGGCGTAGTGGTAGGTGCCTGTAGTCCCAGCTACTTGGGAGGCTGAGATGGGAGGATCGCTTGAGCCCAGGAAGTGGAGGCTGTAGTGAGTTGAGATCACACCACTGCACTCCAGCCTAGGTGACAAAGTGAGACCCTGTCTCAACAAAAAGAAAAGACCAGGCAGAGAATATAGTGAATTAAATGGGCCTCCCCAAAAGATATGACCATGGCTTAATCCACAGAACCTATGAACATGACCTCATTGGATAAAGGGTCTTTGCAGATGTAATTAAATTAAGGATCTTGTGATGAGATCATCCTGGATTATCTGGGTCAGCCCTAAGTCCAATGACAAGTATCCTTGTAAGAGACAGAAGAGCACAAGACACAGAGAGAAAGCCTTGTGCAGATAAAGGCCAAGTGACTGGTGTTACGAAGCCACAAGCCAAGGGACAGTGGAGGCCACCAGTAGCTGGAATAGACAAGGAAACATTCTCCCCCATGGTCTTTGGAGAGAATGTGGTTTTGCCGACAACTCAATTTTGGACTCTGGCCTCCAGAATTGTGATCAAATAAATGTCTGTTGTTTGAAGCCACCAACTCCGTGCACTGTGTTCCAGTACTCTAGGAAGCACATACAGAGGACATCAGTGGGAATCAGAGCTCTTAGCTTTGGGAGCTGAGATGGTGGCCAAGTCAGCAGAGAGAAAGCCCCAAACCCCCAATACAGCCTCATCAGTTCCCCGATGGGGGATGGAGGACACATTACCAGCTTGTCGTGGGTAACCTTGATCTTAAACTACCCCTAACAAGAAAAGGAGCATTCTTTCAAATGTAACTGAGCTTGAAAGGACTGAATTGAATTGATGTAGCAAGATGATGTTTCCAGCCACCAACAGAAATGGAGGGGTTGTGCACCAAATTCAACTCGTTTGTAGAAAAACCAAGACATTTATTTTAGCTTTGCATAACTAATTTTGTGTCTGTATATTTTCAGACATTGTATAGCTATACTACACGTCAGGGTTGCTCGAGGAGAATTAAATGAAAAGAAAAACCTGCAATTTGTTGAGCTATTATTAAATATTTTACAAACGAGGGCACCAGAACTCACTGTGGGCTGGCAGTTGCCACGTGGCTTATAGCTGACAGAGCCTGTTTGCTACCTGAGCTCTCTGACTCCAAGCACAGTGCTCTCTTCTGTGTCTGCTTAATTCAATGATAAACATCATTGCAGTGAGTGCAATATCGTATTTATGTTTCTGACCAGGCAGTGCCTCACACATCCATGGAGTCCAATCAACTGTTTGTCGAATTTAATCGAATAACATAGCCTTGCTGTCCTTAAGTAGCCTGCCATCTGTCTGGTTTGGGGGATATAATTAAAAATAAAATCTGCCAACCCACGAAACCTCTCCGTAAAGGTAGAGGAGAGAAAGCCCAGTTTTATTATTGAATAAGCACTAACACAGGCTGCAATGCACATCACTGGCAATCTGTTAAAGAAATCACAGAGGCAGAAAATACCTCCCTCTTTTATATCACCGCTTTCCATACGTGTTCTCAAAATAGAAATAACTAGTCCTCAAGAAGACTTGACAGCACCACTTGTTAAATATAGTTTATCCTAAATTCACCTGGTAACTGGGGTGGCCATCTGTGGGACCTGATTGCCTTTATCCAAAGGAAAATTAAAACTTTTCATATTTCTGTGACAAGTAGGTAAGTTTACAACTTGGAGCCAGATGTCTAAACTCCCACCCTCCATGGAGAAGGGGAGATGGAGGCTCTGTCTTCCTTGATGTTTACGTTACTTCAAGGAGGCAGCCCTCAAGGAAAACATTCTTTTAGGTTGTAGAACTGGTGAGAAGCTTATTTGGCTTTTAAAAGTATTTATATACATCTCAAACGGAAAGGGAAAGAATTTGCAATTCCAAGTCTTATAAAGGAAATGCTCTAAGAAAAGGGAGGCGAACAGGATCCCTTCTGACCTCCCTTTTTATAGATTCGTGTTTGCACTTTCACTAGAGAGATAGGAAACCTGATTAAATTAAGATGGAGCAATGCCTGCTCCAGTGCGCAGGGGTGAAAGAAAGGGTATAAGATATCCCCTCCTGCAGAAGAAAACCAGCAGGTGAACATCTCAGAATTCGGGGTGAGAAATCAAGGCAAGGGAAGTTAGACTCTGCCTCTGATACTACTTTCTGTCATCAAGGTCTTGGGAAATGGGCTGAACATGGAGCGAACTTTAAAATGTCCAGTTTGGAATCATGTCTAGTTCAGAATAAGCCTGATGCCCAGTTACCAGTGGTATACTAGTCATGGTGATATTAATAAAAACCCTCCAGTCTAGATCATTCTGTATCTTCTTCAAGCTCTGATAAGACTCCAAAGGGCATGGCTGTTGAAAAGAAGGGTGCTGGCATTTGTCCCAAGCCAGGCATGTCCCATCACAATTTAATCATGTTGATATACTCATTAAAATTGAAAAAGAGCTAGCCATTAACTTCTGCATAACTTCTCTAGCACTGGCTGAATTATCTCAACTTTCTGACCTTCATGCTTAACCACCTAATATTAAAAAATGAGAATAATTCATTAAGAAGAAAACTGAAATGAAAAATATAAGTTAGAAATGAAAAAGATCAAGTGAATGTGGGACTTTAGAAAAATCAAAGTTGAAGAGGGACTAGAAAGTAAAATATTTTTAAAAATTATACTATTTTGTTGTTTTATTTACCTGTTCTAAAAGAAGCACACATTTTTTAAAAATCAGAAAATCACAAAATTTTTAGAAAAAGGAAAAAATGTATTACTCCAATACACAAAAGTAAGTACCATTAATATTTCTAAAGTACCTCCTTTAAGCATTTTCTCTATTACTCCATTATATGCATAGTTGTGCTTCTATCATTTATATACTCTTATTTACTATTATAATGTAAGTGTTTTCAACACCATACAAATTCCTTCTAATAGAAGAAAATACCTGGGAATCCAACTTACAAGGGATGTGAAAGCCCTCTTCAGGGAGAACTACAAACCACTGCTCAATGAAATAAAAGAAGACACAAACAAATGGAAGAACATTCCATGCTCATGGATAGGAAGAATGAATCAATATAGTGAAAAAATATAGGAAGAATGAATCAATATCGTGAAACAAGTGAAAGAACATTCCATGCTCATGGATAGGAAGAATGAATCAATATCGTGAAAAACGGTATAGATTCAATGCCACTCCCATTAAGCTACGAATGACTTTCTTCACAGAATAGGAAAAAACTACTTTAAAGTTCATATGGAACCAAAAAAGAGCACACATTGCCAAGACAATCCCAAGCCAAAAGAACAAAGCTGGAGGCATCACGCTACCTGACTTCAAACTATACTACAAGGCTACAGAAACCAAAACAGCATGGTACTGGTACCAAAACAGATATATAGACCAATGGAACAAAACAGAGCCTTCAGACATAATACCACACATCTACAGCCATCTGATCTTTTACAAACCTGAGAGAAACAAGAAATGGGGAAAGGATTCCCTATTTAATAAATGGTGCTGGGAAAACTGACTAGCCATATGTAGAAAGCTGAAACTGGATCCCTTCATTATATCTTATACAAAAATTAATTCAAGATGGATTAGAGACTTAAATGTTAGACCTAAAACCATAAAAACCCTAGAAGAAAACCTAGGCAATACCATTCAGGACATAGGCGTGGGCAAGGACTTCGTATCTGAAACACCAAAAGCAATGGCAACAAACATGGATGAAGCTGGAAACCATCATTCTGAGCAAACTATCGCAAGGACAGAAAACCAAACAATGCATGTTCTCACTCATAGGTGGGAATTGAACAATGAGAACACTTGGGCACAGGGTGGGGAACATCACACATCAGGGCCTGTTGTGGGGTGGGCGGAGGAGGGAGGGATAGCATTAGGATATATACCTAATGTAAATGACGAGTTAATGGGTGCAGCACACCAACATGGCACGTGTATACATATGTAACAAACCTGCATGTCGTGCATATGTACCCTAGAACTTAAAGTAAAATTAAAAAATGAAATAAAAATAAACGGAAACTACTATGTTAAAAAAAATTCTCTAGTGTATTAGTTATCTATTGCTATGTAATAAATTACCCACACATTAGAAGCCTACCAGCAAATAGACGTTTATTATCTCAATGAGTTTCTTAAATTTGAGAATCTGAGACAGGCTTAGCTGGGTGTTTCTAGTTCAAAATGTTAAGAGGTTGCAGTTGAGATGTTCTCTACAGCTGCAGTCACCTTGAAGTTTCACTAGGGCTGGAGTGCCTGTTTCCAAAATGGGTCACTCCAGTGGCTGTTGGCAGGAGGCCTCAGTTCCTCACCACATGGACCTCTCCAAAGGGCTGCTTGAGCATCCTCAGAACATAGCACCTGCTTCCATCAGAGCAGGAGAGACCAAGGGTAAAGACACAGTGTTTTTTATTGCCTAGCCTCATAAGTCACACACAATCGTTTCTGCAGCCTGCTGATGACACAGGCCACCCATATTCAGTGTGGAAGGGGACTACACAAAAGCATGAACCAGGAGTCTAGAACAACGCTAGAACAATTTTGCAGAGTAGCTACCACAGTGGGAATTTATAATGGCTGCATGTATCTTATCACATAAATCTCTATAACTGTATTGACTATTCATGCACGGTTGGGTGTTATTTCTAATATTTCCTTATTACAAACAACCCTCTAATAAGCACCTGTGTATATTCAGCTTTTCATCAATAGTTCAGATCGCTTTTTTAGAAAATAATCTCAGAAGTGGGATTGTTGAGTTCAAAAAAATCTTAATTTCCTTTTTAAGTAAGTTGACTTCATAAAGCAAATTAGCATTTTATATTATTTCAATGAACATACGCATTTTATTTCATGTATTTGTGATAAATACCTTGAAATGTCTATGCAATGATTCATAACTGCATGTTTATCTTTCACTTAATGAATTCTATATTCAATATATTTTAGGTAGCTATATTATATATGTAACATTTTGATACTTATGGCATGTGGGTTTTTTCATTGTTATTTCACCATTTTGTAGATCCTCCTGAGTTTGTTTGTTGCTGTTATTTTGGACAACTTAGAACTTGATGAAGACCTAAAGAAGCTTAAACAAGTAAGTAATGTATTGGAGATTTAAAAAAAAAAAAAAACAAAATAAGGGGCAAACCATTTGCTTATAGGCAATATTAAAAGTTTGAGCTTCAAAGTAAAAATAAAATTTAATAAGTTAAGGCTATCCAAGGTGGTAAAATGGTGTTCAGTTTAACATCTATCTAATACTAACAAGGGAAACTTTCTGTTACTCTGTAAATATCCTAGGAATCGTTTTATTATTTTTGAATAACAGTAAGATGGGCAGAGTATGGTCCATTGGATTTGGAAACTGTTCTCCTTCTGCCATTAAATGAAGGTTGTTTGGAAATGAGATACCTCAAGACCATATTGCCATTTTGCATAATTATATATAATACCCTTTATCATTATCATAAAAATATTACAATCAATCTACCTGGTCTCTAGACACTAAAGGAGAATTTAGTCTGGGTGCCCATAGTGAGTATAAGAAACAGAATAGAATAAATGATGAAATGTGGGCCCAGTTATGTATGAAAACAGACAGGATGTCATCATGGTGAAAAGTATACCCCAAAAAATGAAACTAGAAATAGGTGAATGCTGTGTTCTTAATGGCAGGAGGATTACAGGTATAGTCAATCATTCCCATAGTTTCTGTGGCATGGAGGATATTTGGCTTGAATATTTGGCTCTATCAAAGAGTACAGACCCTTTGAGAAGAAGAGCTCGCAAGAGAGTGGGACAATGGGTGGAACATTCTTGTATCACCCTCCCCAACATTGAGAGAATAGTTGAGATGTTAACTACCAAACTCTACCCAACTGTTAGAATGTTGACAGAACCACAGCTGTTATAACGTTAACAGAACCATGGCTCTTAAACTTTCTATTCGGAATTATAAGCAGGCCCTCCACGTTCAGAATTTTCCAAAGCTTTCTATTTTTAACAAAGCAAAAAGTATAACCTATTTAAATTTTTTTTTTTTTATCTATCTCATGATCAGGTTAGGCATTTCATTGTATTACTCTTATCTTTAAAGCCTATGCTTTTAACAGAGGCGATCAATAAGGGAAAAAAAAATAAAACATTGTTATGAAGATTCCTACTCGGAGCATACCAAGAAAGGTTTTGAGTTCTTTACCATCCTACAGCTACCCAGGCAAATGGGCATCTTCCCGGCTCTGCTGGAGATGATTTCTTCCACGTCTTTTCACTCCGTGGTAGCAGTGATAGGTTCTTCAAATAAGAGTTGGGACATCCCTTTATGCCGTCAGTGAAAATACTTTGTGTGGCTTCTAGTTGCAGAAAAAATAATAGTTGAGTTCAAAATTGAAAGTGACCAGCCATATAATTAGACATAACCAATAAAATCTGCTGCTGTAGAACCACTTTAGTCCATGCTTTACAAATCTGATATTTAGCTGTAGCCTTTCCTTCATGCCGTGTTTATCATGCACAGATATGTACTATCCTCTGAGAGAGTATGTTACAACGTATATTCTATAGATAAAATTTAAAATAGCCAATTTATTTCCAGCTAGTGCTACCGCCAGGTTCCATATGCTTTTAAATAACCATGTAACTCCGGCCCTCATTTGTAAAATAATTTTTCTGCTGGAAAGCAACAAAATAAACGTGTATGTAGCAATTTTTTCAGGACTATGAATTCAAACCTACGGATATTTTGCAGTGTTAATTTTTTTCACCATTGTAACTTATTTTTATATACATGTATATGCATAGCCTACTTACATTTTTTGTCATCTATATATCTAATGGTCACAATAGGCATTTCATATCTGACCCGAAGTAAAAAAACCAACAATAATTCTTCCTGGACTATAAAGTTTTAATAAACTATATGGGTCTTCACTTTGAATAAATGTCATTATTTATAAAAGTGGCTTTTAATCACTTGCTAGATATTAGTGAAGCTTTGTGTTTCTGGAAATTCTGTATATCAGAATGAGTTATCCAATTGCACTAGCCTACAATTTGGACCATATACTCTGGGTATTTGGGCATTGAAAACTCCAATCATAACGCAGCAATTCCATTTTTGTTAGTACTTTTTACACTATTCTTTATTCATGGTTGGACTGAAACTACGTAGCCATTAAATTCTTCTATTAATTTCATACTTGAAACTCATTGAACCTGAAATTCATTAGAGCAAATATTATTAAACTAAGTTAAAGTGTTCCTAGTTAACTTTCTCTGTTGTATGATTATGTTTTGTGTTTTCACTAGTTTTTAACAACTGTGTCATTTTTTATGCCCCTGATTTTTCTTATTTTCGATGATCTTGGCCTTTAAGGTAGGGCTCATTTGCATGTGTTTAAGAACACACACATTCACGTGCGTGCACTTTGGTATATACGCGTAGTATTGTGGATACCTCAAACTTTAGACTGTCTTTTACAGATTCTTTTAAAAAGTAGTAAAATTGTTACCCTAAATATTGTTTCAGTTGTCCATGTACAAATCCAGTCCTTAAGATTTAAGCTTACATACTCTATTTTTACTATTCCCAGATAGAGAGTAGAGTGGAGGAAATGTTCAAAAAAAGTGTTTGATTTTCTTAATGTTTCAAGTTTCGGAAAGCCCTATGCATTCCAAATTCCATCTTTGCTCCGTTCAAACTTTTTGCTTCTTTTACCATTTCTGCCAGTCTGTAGATTCTGATAGCTATGGTGACATTGATTGAATCTTTGCTCGGTATCAAGTGTTTTATGTTTTCACCTGTTTTTCAAAACAACCCATTCAATGCAGGTATTATTATTCTGTCCATCTTACAGATGAGGTAACTAAGACACAGAGAGGTTAAGTAACTTGCTCAAGGTTGCACAGCCAACAAATGTCAGAGCTAGAATTTGAACCTAGGCAATTTGGACCAAAACCCACACTCTTAACCTCTAAACTGTATTGATTCAAACTAAAGCTATATAAAGGCCAAACATGAGTCATGCATACTGTTGAGACTCGTAGGACTATGAATTATTTGTTTATAAATAATGATGTTGTAGATAACAAAGGCATCATCATATTCATCAAGTAACTGTTAGAATGAAGGACAGTTTCTGAGGAATAGCGGAGAATGCGGCAACCCAGTCATTAAAACTATCCAGATCAGTTCTTTGTTTCCTCTTAGAACCCGGAAGATCGAATCAGAGCCATGGGAGTGACAGCCTTGCTGCATGATGGCAAACACCACTCAAGGTGCCATTTCTCAGTGATCTTCTTGGAGTGATGCTCCTCCTCAGACACCTACATAACAGGCTTAGCATAGCAACATTTTAGTGACTTTAATGTCTTTTAGTATCGATATGTTTTTAGCTGTGTTAATATATAAAAGTTGGTTCATAGATTTTTTTCAATAATAATAAAAGCCAGTGGCAGTTACCTCTAAAATGGGGATATTGCCCAGGTGCAGTGGCTCACGCCTGTAATCCCAGCACTCTGGGAGGCCGAGGTGGGCAGATCACCAGGTCAGGAGATCGAGACCATCCTTGCTAACACGGTGAACCCCCATCTCTACTAAAAATTCAAAAACAAAAAAATTAGCTGGGCATGGTGGTGGCGCCTGTAGTCCCAGCTACTCAGGAGGCTGAGGCAGGAGAACGGTGTGAACCCGGGAGGCAGAGCTTGCAGTGAGTCGAGATCACGCCACTGCACTCCAGCCTGGGTGACAGAGCGAGACTCCATCTCAAATAATAATAATAATAATAATAATAATAATAATAATAATAAATGAGGTTGTTAACATGCAGCACTCAGTAGGGCTCAACAGAGGAAGAGGAAGCAGCCCTCGTGCTGGGGAGAGGAGAGGCTGCCCTTAAGCTAAAGCTGTGAGATGGTGGTAGAAAGTGAAAAGGTGCTAGTGAAGAAATTATAATGGAAAAGAAGGAAGAAGTGTAGTAGAAAAACACCAGAGATGAAATAAAGAGTATGAATATAACACAGGGATAAAGGTGCAGGAATGTGGCAAAATCCAGAGTTAAGAATGTGAGTAAGTCACTGGCCAAAAGTCAAAGCCCACCATGGCCTTCCTCTCAGAAGCTCCCTGAGGGCAGGCATGGGCTGCATGATGGATTGTCGGTGGGCCTGTGTTCTCCTGAAGGAGAAGCACGGCACTGTATGTCTTTTCCCATTATTTTTCTACGCAACCTCCGTGTGCATCAGAGGTGGTTTCTAGCCAAGGACTGCTGAGCTCTAAGGGTCCTCATGAAAAGCTATGGTGTCATTTTTAATACTTCAGGAAGCTGGAAGAGAATTGTGCATTCACCTAATAGAAGCCCGCACGTGCTAAATAAAATGTCAAGTTTAATACTTGTAGCTGGAAATCTGAAAGTTCTAAGTGGCAGCACGGTTTCCTTAATGCTATAGTTCTGCAGTGTTTTCATATATACTTTCCTTTAAGCAAATTTGTTTAAAGCTACAATGAATTTCTTATTGCTTAATCAAGGCATCTTGGCAGGAAAAATGTTTAGGTTTTAGAATCCAGGGGAGAAAATAAAAGGGCTTTTTGGACACAAATTTTGAGAGGCTCTTATGTGTTTATTCCCATTACCCCCTCTCCAAGATATCACCAGTGTGTGCCGTCATGGTCACCTCTATGGCTTTTCCTTTGTCACTTCTCACAATTGTGTTCCAAAAACTCACATCAATCACGTAACCATATGAAATTCCTCTATTGCCTTCCCTGTGTGTTATATATAGGACACAACTGGTTCCTAATAGCAATAGGGCAGCATAATCTTTTCATAGCTGCCGTCATTTACATGACCCCCGTATTGAATTACATAGAAACTATATTTCTCTTTTCAGCATCCCCAAAAGCCAATACGGAGACTTGGGAAAAATATATATGTGTGTGTGTGTGTATATTATTACGTATATGTAATATATGTAACATATGTATATATCAGACATTAAATACAAAAATGTTATAATTTTGTATTACATATATGTAATAACTATACATATATGTATATATTAAATATAAAATTATAATATAAGTAATACATGACATGAATTATATAATGTGTGCTATATATGCATAACATATATAAAATTGTATTTTTATATTTAATATTTTACATATATATAACATTATTTCTGCATGACATTTGAAAATTGACTAAAAATGAGAGATTGTGGATGTGTGATTGTGGTAAGCTGAGGAGATTACTGATAAATCGGTTGGTATAGAGGCTACAACACAACCCTCAACCTAAAACTTCTCTGACCAGTAAGAGCTGATGACCGTGAAGCTCAAGTGATGCAGGAATAACACTGGAGAATGTAGACAGAGTTTTGCAGGGTTTGAATATGAAGATAATTCTTGCAGCTTTAATTATTTTTGCAAATTCAGTGCAAGACAGATATAAAAGGTTTTCTTTTAAGCAGTATAAAATTCATTAAACTTTGAGGGAAGAAAAAACCCATGGAAAAGCCTGAGGGGAAGAACCATTGAAAAGGGAAGTATAGATAGTCTGTTTAGATTAAATTCAGAGCTGTGAAATTGAAAACTGTTTCCCCAGCTCTGTATCCAGTCTCACTTAAATCCTGGTTCCAATTTGATGATGCTTGGTCTTTGCTAGAGTCTGCTGCACAGTGGTGGGTAGATATTATTTATTAAGAAGCTTTCCTCTCTTATTGACTGTGATTGTTTTAAAACAAAAACCATAAATATCTTATATTCTCTTTTGTTAAAGTATGATCTCCAGGGGAATGTTTTTGTTTAGCCTTAAGCTACGTGATCGTTGATTTTATGTGTCACCTTGACTGGGCTAACAGATGCCCAGATAGCTGGTAAAACATTGTTTCTGGGTGCCTCTGTCGGGTGGTTCTGGAAAGATTTGCATTTGAATTGGTAGACTGAGTAAATCAGACCCCCTTCCCCAATTTCGTCGAGCCACTTCCAAAGCTTTGAGGGCCCAGATAGAAGAAAAAGGTGGAGGAAGACTGAATTTGCTGTCTGTCTCATTGCCTGCACCGTGTAAACAACCTTTTCCTGCCCTCAGGAAGCCTGGTTCTTAGGCCTTCAAACTGTTTGCCTGGCTTCCAAAGGTCTCCAGCTTGAAGATGGCAGATGGTGGGACTTATCAGCCTCCATCATTACATGAGCCAATACCTTAAAATCAATAATGATGTATATTTTATTGGCCCTGTTTCTCTGGAGAATCTTACCTAACACACCCTGAAGCTCTCATTTGCGTCTCCATTTTGTCGCCTATATTGAGTTCATTCCAGATTGAGGGCGGTAGCAAGGTGGCAGGGATGCTCCTGGAAGATGCCATTCAGCTGAGCACTGGTTGCATCTCCTGACGTTAGTTGAATCTTCAATCTTCTCCACATTTTGTCAGCCTCTCATGAATGAACTCAAACTTATGTAATTTTAAAAGACCGATATAGGTGCTACAGGAGCAAATGCTATCTATTGAGAACTGCCTTGTGTAGGCTACTTAATGTTAAATTATCACAGTTAATATTAAATATTAAAGATGTGGCAACTAACATTCAGGGGAGTGAATTTCTTGCCCAAGTCCACGCACTTCATATGTGCCTGAGTCAGGGCCACAAAGGCTGTCTGACACTAAACCAATGTCCTTGCTGAAAGAGGCCATGCTGCCTACAGAGAACCACCTCTTTCATCTATAATGAAAAGCGTATCTAGCTAGGTGTGGATTGGATGAGATGCTTATCCATTTTTTAGATCAGCATATTTTCTCCCTGTGGGTATCCAAAGAAGAAGCCAAATTATAATCAGACTATAGCTTAGTGAGCCAGGAATCAGGATGGAGAGGGAGGGGAGAAAGGTTGTGTGATTCAGATACATAGATGATGGTTTGATAGGTGCAGCAAACCACCATGGCACATGTAAGCCTGTGTAACAAACCTGCACATCCTGCACATGTATCCCGGTATTTAAAGTAAAATCTAAACATAAATAAATAAAAATATTTTTAAAAATGCATCATGGCATAGGCTAAGATAGGCTGAGATCATCTGAGATATCTCTTTTACAGTTGAGATATTAGTGACCCAGAAACTAAATCTATTCATTCTGTGAAACTGGGGTCTGGACACTCATCTACTATCCTATAGATATTGTGTCGGGGCTAGGGACATGTGATGGTCAGGACACTGTTTCTACTCTCAAAAATAACTTATGAGCCAGTGGCAGAAAGACACAAGTAAACAGGCAATTTGGGTTCAGTAGTGATCATTACAAGTATAATGTTTTGGAAGCAACAGAAAACATCTAAAGCAGACGGAAATCAGGGACATTTTCTCACAAGCAGGTGCAGACTGAAATCTGGAGGTTGAGTAGTGCTAATCCAGGTGAAGAGGATTGGAGGAAGATGGCATGAAGAAGGGTACTGAAGACCAGGGGAATGGCAGACTCTTTCTTAGTTGGGAAAAAAACAGAGTGGCTTTGTGAACACTAAGAGTTTGCTGTGGCTAATGTGTAGAGCAAGAGAGAAAAATGTGAGCTGGAAAAGTAAGCAGAGACCAGCACAGGAAATGCTTGAGCAGCACTAAGCATCTTGATATTATTCTGATGGCATTTATGCACAGGGTATCATAATCGTACCTACATTTTGGTGTCAGTATGAAATGAAGTGGAGGGCACCTAGACTGGAGATGGAAGAATCAGTTCTTGAGGCAAGTGGTGATGGCAGCTTGAACAAAAGGAAATCGGAATGAGAGAATATTGGAAGTGGTGAAGGACAGAGAAGAGGATTTAGTGACAAATTGGATATAGGAAGGGAAAAAAACCAGGACACAGGGATGTCACCCAGATTTCTAGATTTCTTTAAGTGCACTGATGCAGAAGAAATACAAGAGAAAGAAGAAATGAGAGTTTTGTTTATTTGGGGTTATTTTAGGGGGAAGAAGATTGGTCATATTTTCCCTGAGATGCCTGGGAAATATCTATGAGACAATGTCTATGGAGAGATATAAAGTTTAAAGTTTAGGTGGAAAGTTTAGGCTGAAACAGATACTGAAAAGGAGCAAAATCAACATGCAGATGGTAATTTAAGCCTTTAGTGAGCATGATCTTACCAAGGGAAGGATGGTTCCCTAAGGGGTAATAAATAAATGGTAAGAACCAGTGAGGAGGAGCCAAAATGTGTGTGATAAGTCACAGCACAAGAGGTAAAAGGAAAGAATAGGTTTGTCATCAAAATCAAAAGGTGAAAGAGTTTCAAGAGAGAGGCTTGTTCAACAGTCTCAAAGACTTCAGAGAGGTCAAAAAAACAGTCACCATGGAAAGCGATCCCATTTTTACAGTAGCATGAAAAAGAATAAAATACTTAGGAATAAACTTAACCAAGCAGGCAAAAGACACATACCCTGAAAACTATAAAATACTGAGGAAAGAACTTAAGCCACAAATAGAGGTGAATTCTGACTTACAATGAGTCTACTTAACAATTTTTCTTTTTTTAGACAGAGTCTCAACCTGTTCCTTAGGCTGGAGTGCAGTAGCATGATCTTCTGCTCACTGCAACCTCTGCCTCCCAGGTTCAAGTGATTCTCCTGCCTCAGCCTCCCAAGTAACTCGGGTTACAGGCATGCACCACCAAACCCAACTAATTTTTGTATTTTCAGTAGAGACAGGGTTTCATCATGTTGGCCAGGCTGGTCTTGAACTCCTGACCTCAAGTGATTCACCTGCCTCAGCCTCCCAAAGTGCTGGGATTATAGGTGTGAACCACCTAACCCAGCAACTTACAATTTTCTGATTTTTATGACGGTGCAAAACAAATACACGCTCAGTATGCTCCTCAACTTCTGATGGAATTACATCCAGAAACACTCGTGGTAAATTGAAAATATCATAAGTCAGAAAAATGCACTTTTAACTTACAGTATTTTCAACTTTTAATGAGTTTATCCAGATGAAACCCCATCGTAAGTTGAGGAAAATCTGCAAGTGAAAATACATTCTGTGTTGAAGGACTGGAAGACTTAATATTGTTAAATGTTCATACCACCCAAAGTAATCTACAGATTCAATGCAATCCTTCTCAAAAATCCAATGGCATTTTTGCAGATATAGAAATCTTAAAATTCATATGAAATCCCAAGGGATACCAAATAGCCAAAACAATTCTGAAAAATGAAAACAAACTTGAAGACATCATACTTCCTTATTTCAAAACATATTACAAAGATACAGTAATCAAAACAGTATGATACTGGCATAAAGACACACATATAGACCAGAATGGAGAACAGAATAGAGAGGCCACAAATAAACCCTCACATATATATATAGTCAAATAATCTTCAACAGTGGTGTCAAGACCACACTGTGGGAAAAGGACAGTCTCTTCAACAAATGGTGTGGAAAAATTGGATAGCCACACACAAAAGAATGGAGTTTGGCCCTTACCTTGTATCACATATAAAAATTAACTCAAAATGGTTTAAGGGCCTTAACAAAAGACCTAAAACCATAAAGCTCCTAGAAGAAAACAAGGCAAAAGCTTCATGACATTGGAATTGTCAATGATTTATTGGATATGGCCAGACAGCAAAAGCAAAAATAGGGGACTACATTAAGCTTAAAAACACTTGTACATCAAAGGAAGCAATCAGTAGAGTGAAAAGCCAACCTATGGGATTGTAGAAAATATTTCCAAATCATATGTCTGATAAGGAATTAATATTGACAATATGAAAGAGCTCCTATAGCTCAACAACAAAAATACAAATAATCTATTTTAAAAATAGGTAAAATGCTTAAATTGACATTTATCTAAAGAAGATATACAAATGGCCAAGTAGATGAAAAGACATTCAACATCACTAATCATTAGAAAAATGCAAATAGAAACCACAACGAGGTATCACTTTATACCTATTAGGATGGCCGCTATCAAACAAACAGTTTGGCAAGAATGTGAAAAAATTGCAACATTTGTACATTGTTGATGAGAATATAAAATGGTGCTACTGTTGCAGAAAACAGTATGGCAGTTCCTCAAAAAATTAAACATAGTATTGTCATACGATATAATACACTTCTGGGTATGTATATCCAAAAGAAATGAAAATAGAATCTCAGAGATATTTGCATGTACATGTTCATTGTAGTATTTTTCACAATAATCAGAAGGTGGAAGCAACCGTAGTATCCACCAGTGGATGAACAGATAAACAAAATGTGGTATCTACACACAATGAAATATCATTCAGCCTTAAAAATGAATAAAACTGACACATGATACATATGGATGAACCTTGAGGACATCATACTAAGTGAAATAAGTCAGTCACAAAAAGACAAATTATGTATGGTTTCTCTTTATATGAGTTTATCTAAAGTAGTCAAATTCAGAGGAACAGAAGACAGAATGATAGTTGCCAGGGGCTGGGGAGAGGAGGAAAAGGGAGCTGTTCTTCAATGGGTACAGAGTTTCCATTTTGAAAGATGAAAAAGTTCTGGAGATCTGCTGTACAACAATGTGACTATTTAACACTACTGAAATGTACACTTAAAATGATTAAGATGGGGCTGGGCATGGTGGCTCATGCCTGTAATCCCAAAACTTTGGGAGGCCAAGGTAGGCGGATTGCTTGAACCCAGGAGTGTGAGATCAGCCTGGACAACGTGGCGACACCCTGTCTCTACTAAAAATACAAAAAATTAGCCTAGCTGGACATGGTGGTACATACCTGTAGTCACAGCTACTTAGGTGGCTGAGGTGAAAGGATTGCTTGAGCCCAGGAGATCAAGGCTTCAGTGAACTCTGATCATACCATTACATTTCAGCCTGGGCAACAGAGTGAGACCCTGTCTCAAATAACAGCAACAGCCACAACAAAAATGATCAAGATAGCAAAATGTATGTTATACGTTTTTTGCCACAATTAATTTCTTTAAAACTGGTCACCATATTAATAATAAGGAGGTGGTTAGTGATGGCAATAAGAGCAAGCTCAGGGCCTTTGATGATACAGAGCTGGGTTGCAGAGGACAGGGAATCAATGACGGGTAAGGAAGTGAAGGTGGATCACCAATCTTTTCCTCAAACTCCTCATACTGTTTCCAGATAGACCACCTGGTTGCTGACTGATTCTTAATTTTGTTAGATATGTTAACACCATTTGCTACAGTGCTACCCAACCTTTTCCCATTGTGATATGTATAGAGAATATTTGTACAACACAGTGAAGTCAATAGGTAGGGAGCACAAGCAGCTGGAAATATCAGATATCAAGGATGCCTGCTGCTCCAGGGAACAGCTGCCCAGGAGCTAGAGGACCATACCCCTGAAGAACCTATAAATAAGTAGTGGCTGAGAGTTGGAAAACTCTGCATTTCACTCAAACCTGTTGATGCCGCCTAACTCCACGTGAAGCCATTCTTTCAATCTTTTGGTCAGAGATGACTCTTTTGATGTCAGTTTATTATTGCCCATAACTTTCCATGATGTAAATCTCAAAAGATAAAGAGCATTTGATCTGCTATTTCTGAAATAGCTACTTACTTTTATAATAAATCTTTACTTTTATAATAAATGTTAGGCTTACTTTTTGTAATAAATTCTCTGTCACACTAAGACATGAACAGCAATAAAATTGGTTTGAAGAAATGAAATGGCTAAGACTGAGAACAGTTTAGATCAAGGTTTAAGCCGAGAAGTCACAACAGAGGCTCAAAAGTTGGGAATATCAATTATCAGCATAAAAACAACAGCCTAGGAATCTAGAAGTCAATCAAAAAGTGGAAATATGGGAGGCCAATGTGGGAGGATCACTTGAGCCTAGAAATTGGAGACCAACCTGGGCAATACAGTGAGACCCCATCTCTACAAAAAAAATAAAAACTATTGCAGTGTGGTGGTCCATGGCCTGTGGTCCCAGCTGCTTGTGAGGCTGAGGTAGGGAGGTCAAGGCTGCCGTGAGCTGTGATTGTGCCGCTGCATTCCAGCCTGGGCAACAGAGAAAGACCCTGTCCTCCCCAAACCCCCCCAAAAAAGATAAAGATAGAAACAGTCAACTGGATTTTTACGGTCAAATAAGTAAAAGTGGGAGATTCAGAAGTCAGTTCAAAACAGGAGAAGTACCTGTTAGAATTGATGTCCTCCTGACATGAATGGAATTGTGTCCCTCAAATAGATACATGGAAGTCCTACCCCTCAGTCCCTGTGAATGTAACTTGATTGGAAATAGGGTCTTTGTAGATGCAATCAAGTTAAGATGAGGTCATTAGGGTGGACCCTAGTCCAATATGACTGGTGTCTCATAAAAAGAGAAGAGACGCAGACACAGACACATAGGGAGAGCACTGTGTGATGATGGAGCAACAGACCAGAGTGATGTGGTCCACAAGGAACACTCAGGATTGCTGGGTCCATCACCAAGATCCATCACCAGCAGTTGGAAAAGCCCCGTGGAGTAGACACCCCTCAGAACCTCCAGAATGAACTTGTCTTTCTGACACCTTGATCTCAGACTTCCAGCCCCCAGAAATGTGAGACAATACATTTCTATTGTTTTGAGCCACCCAGTTTTTTGGAACTTTGTGGCAGCGGCCCTAGACAACTAACACACCTCCAGAGCCTTGTTCTCTGGACTCAAGAAGAAACGATGCCTTCTAAAGCTGGCAAGTAGCCTGGCTGAGAGCGTGGGGCAGCAGGGAACAATGGACATACCCTTGGAATCCTGTGCCAGCCTGCACCACCCTGGAGCAGCTTTCTCAGCAGATGGAGTTATTTTATTCTGCCTTTCTTTGATTATAGGAATCAAACCCCATCATCGTAAAATTTTATAGACTTGAGACTTTCTTAGAGGAAAGGTTTCTGTAAGCCCTTCCAACGTTTCATTTCATGTATGATTAACCCAAACCAGAGGGACATTGTTTTAGAGACCTTTTCTTTGCCTCATCCACAGATGCTCAGGACTGTTTTGTTAGCATGATCTCTCTCACCATGGAACAAACATGAAACTACACACCTAAGATTGTCCACTCGAGTTCACATTGGTGGGTTGTCGGTTGTATCATTCTTTAATTGTGCTAATTCAGAATTATTTTCATTCCAGTTTCCACAGCACTCTGCAAGGTAACCCTTCAATTAAAAAAAAAAAATAGGCCAGGCACAGTGGCTCACGCCTGTAATCCCAGCACTTTGGGAGGCCAAGGCAGGTGGATCACCTGTGGTCAGGAGTTTGAGACTAGCCTGGCCAACATGGTGAAACCCTGTCTCTACTAAAAATACAAAAAATTAGCCGGGTGGCATACGCCTTTATGTAGTCCCAGCGACTCGGGAGACTGAAGCAGGAGAATCACTTGAACCCAGGAGGCAGAGGTTGCAGTGAGTTGAGATCGTGTCTGCAAATCTCCATCTCAATAAGAGTGAAACTCCATCTCAAATAAAATATAGTGGGATTTGGAGGGGAAATGTGCCCAAACTGGAGAGAAGCTCACACTTCAACTCCAACTGAACACCGCCCACTGCTTAACTATAAGGATACTATTTTATTTTGTTTCCTTTAATCAAGAGAACAAAATTGTTAAGAAGCATGAGTTTACTGCACTGTACTGTTAAAAACAGCAAGGATGATCATGAAGAGCAACCTCACAGCACTTTTTCTTTCATATCCTGTCACAGGCAATGGGAAACTAGGTTGCAGTGGTTCTGAGATAAAAGCATGACAATTAGTTTTCAGTTTTATGCAGCGCCTGTCAGTTGTTGAATTACAAAAAGGCTTTCTTATAGTTGTGTTAAGATTTGTTGTGAGGAGTTAGAAAGCAAGGTTTACCCTGTGTGGACCTACACATTAAATAGGAATGTGCTGGAGCTGGAGTCACTGCCCTGATTCCTTTTGGACTCAAGTTTCACACAGTCCATTTGGATCTTTTTTCAAGAAATTCATGTACTTTTCCATTCTCCTGGAAGCATCCTCACCATCTGCTTTATCATCCATTCTTCAAATATTTGAGTCCCTACCATGTGTACAAGGCTAGGCCAGGTACAATAATAAATAAGTTCTTTGCTCCCATGGAGACTTCTGGTCTAATAGGGGAGTTGGATGTAAATCAAGTAATTAAAATAATTCCTAACTATGTAAAGATTGAGATGAGCTTTCTTCAGAAAATAACATCATTTAAGGAGAGACATTCGTAGAAGACCTTGACACAAATGGTGGTCAAGGGTGAGGATGAAGAAAGTTACAGGAGAGCTAAGTTTTGCAAGATGAACCTTGTGGACTTCACAGAGGTGTGGTGGGTCAGGGGAGGGGAGCACAGCTCCAGGGAGAAGGGAAAGCCTGTGTGCACCCAGAATACAGGAAGACCAGGGTGGAGTGGTACATAGTAAGTGTGGAAAAGTCAGCAGGGCATGAACCATTCAGTGCCTTGAGAAACACAGTAAAGACATTTACCTTTTTTTTTTAGACAGAGTCTCGCTCAGTCACCAAGGCTGGAGTGCAGCGGCATAATCTTGGCTCACTGTAACCTCTACCTCCCAGGTACAAGCGATTCTCCTGCCTCAGCCTCCCGAGTAGCTAGGATTACAGGCGTGCACCACCACTCCTGGCTAATTTTTATATTTTTAGTAGAGACGGGGTTTCACCATGTTGGCCAGGCTGGTCTTGAACTCCTGACCTCAGGTGAACCACCTGCCTTGGCCTCCCAAAGTGCTGGGATTCCAGGCATGAGCCACTGCGCCAGCCGAGATATTTACCTTTAATGTTTACCTTTGACCTGAGCCACTGAAAGCTTATAAGATGGGAGGCAGTGGTGAACCTGAGAGCTATTTGGAAAATATAATCAAGAGGGACTTGGTGATAGGTTGGATTTAAAGGCATGAATGAGAGAGTCTCAAAGATGACTCCTGGTGGTTTCAGATTTCTACTAACTGAGTCAAGAAACACTAGCATACAATCGTATTTGGGGGAAAAGTTCATCAACTCAGCCTTGGGCATGTTGGTGAATCTTTCAAGATGTCTAAGCAGAGATACCTAATAGTTGTGTATAGGTCTGGAGTTCAGGGGAGAAGAATGGCTGCCCAGAGATATAAATGTGGAAGTTCAATGTAATTCTTAATTATTTATTCAGGTGCTGTTCTAGACATGTGGGGTAGGTCAGTGAACAGAATAGACAAAAATGACTGCCTCCTTTGAGCTTCAGTTCTAGTAAAGTTCTCCATATTTTCATAATACTGGAAGGTATAAATCTGGATGAGGTTGAATAGGGTGGGAAGAAAAAAGATACTGGAGCCTTGAGGAAGAACAACATTTAATAACTGCTGGTATTTGCCTTTATGGTAACTCAATCTGTCTCTGTTTCCCTCCTTGTGTATTTTCACTTTCAGTTTCATTGCAAATAGTAAACATTTTCTGTGTCTCAAGTTCAAAACTCCCAACAAGAACAGATCTGATTGATCCAGCTAATCAATATGATTCCTTTTAGGCAGGAATTTCATCTCTAATTGCCTCGCAGTGCTGGCCGGTCTTAGAGAAAGTCCCTCTCTTTGGCCCGGTTTCTGGCTCAACCAGCTTTGACAAGGGTGATGGGTGACTTTGTAGCGCTTTAGAGCTGAATTAAAGAAAACACAAGATGAGGATAGGACATTTTTGTGGTGCCAGAAAATAAAGAAGAGCTAAAAAGGAAAAAAAAAGAAAAAAGAAACGAACAAAATAGATAGAAGTATGTCTGAAGACGAGAGAAGCCGACTGAAAGAGCCCCTAGTGGCCAAAGCAGGAAGATTTTGAGCAATGAAATGAATAAGGACAGTACTGGGTTATGACCCAAAGAATACAATAAATAGTCACAAATACATATTTATATAAATACATGATTGAATACATAAATAAAGGAGAAGGGACAACTGATTCTCATAGAATAATTCCAAGTAATAAACATAGAGAAATAGAAATAATAGAATAATAAATGAAGAAAACAGAAAATGGCCATTAGGACACCATTGTAATTGCCACAGGCAAGAGTTAATGAATACCAAAATTAGTATGTGAAACTTGAAGGAGAAATAGAACATTTGCGTGGCCTCCAAGTGTCCTCTCCACATCTTTTTTAAATTATCGTAGCAGCTTTAATATCTGCCCGCAAATTCTTTGATACTCCTCTTTCCTAAGAGATAAAGCTTTAATTCTTCTAAGTATCAGCTGAAGTCAGTGACTTGCTTCAAGCCAATGGAGTAGGAAAAGAGAAACACTGAATGTAACTTTATAATGCAGCAACCTGGCAGGCATCACCTTACCCAAGTAAGGACAGTTAACCTCAATGTCATGTACACCCTGATATGATGAGAAGGGCAGATCATCTCCATGATATTTGTCCCAAAAATGTATAACCTCAGTCTAATCATGAGAAAACTTCAGACAACCCAAAACTGGGGGACACCCTGCAAATTACCTGACCGGTACTCCTCGAAACCATCAAGGTCACTCACAACAAGAAGAATTAGAGGAATTGTCACAGCCAAGATGTGACAATGAAATGCAATGTGGTTTCCAGGATGAGCTCCTGGATCAGATGAAAGTCATTCATGCAAAAACCTGGGAATTTCCAATGAGCTCTTTAGTTAAAAGTATTTGATCAAGGTTAATTTTGTAGTTTTGATAAATGTTCTATGGTATATAACATGCTCGATCAAGGGATACAGGAACTCTCTGTACTATCTTTGCGACTCTCATGTAAGTTTTAAATTACTTCAAAATAGTGTTGTTGTAAATAGGATGAGAATTTTTTATGGTAAGCTATAATAATGCAACATATAAATTAGCTCCTGTGTTGCCTTGTTCAAAGATACCTACATCTATGTAGCTTTATGCCATGAATATGTTGTATCAAGTTTACACTTTATTATGCTTTTTTGATCTCAAAAAGCTGGGAACACACACTTTATCAAGAGCCACATGTGATTTTTGTGATTTTGTTTCTAGTAGAAAATCTGATGTAACTTGTCATTAGTCCTCTTTCATCTTTGCCAGTAATATAACTCGTCTGAAATTGGAAGACTTGCTTGTGCTGGATAATATAGATGATTCCATATTGTAAAGGCTCTAAGAAAAGAATAATAGAATGAGGAGAAATATTACAAATGGTCCTCTTCTGCCTGTTGATGGGACTCTGTTAGTGTTGATTTCTTGTTCTCATCTCATCACCACTGGATTGTCATTGTATCGTATGTACAACGTGAGGCCATAGGGCTACAGAGAGTTCTGCCCTTAATTAAAAATGCGTCATGCTAGTAGGGGAAAAGCACACATAATTAGAAAGTTATAGTGCAAACCCCTGAGCAAGGTGCACAGAGGAAGATGTGACTAAATACAAGGTGCACAGAGGAAGATGTGCCTAATTTGGCTTAGAGGCAGGTCCTGGAGGATGTGTCTAAAAATGAAGCATACAATTTTCTTAGGAAAGTGAGAGAAAATATCCCATATAAGAGGAAAAACAGGCACAAGATTCAGAAGTAAAAGTGTACCACTTGCTTGAAAATGTTTGGATGTGGCAGTATACAACAGTTTTAGAAGCTCAAGCTCTGGAATCCAGAAGTCCAGTTCTGTGTGACTTCAGGCAGCTGATTGAAGCTCCATGGGCCTGTTTCCTCATCAATGACCTTGCATAACATGGAGCTAATTATGGTACCAACATCAGGGAGCTAATTTTTAGGGTTAAATAATATTAGCATAAAGTGCTCAGCATCATATCCAGCATGCGTGTTTACTGCTTCACCTACCAGTTGTTATTCTGAGAAATATTCCTGGAGAAGATGGTTTTAGAGGGATTTACAAGAGTTAAATAAGTGTATTGCAGGCATGGGAAACAGTATCTTCATGTGACATCCCTGTGTCAGGGGGGCACAAACCTACGGGTTAGAGCACAGAGGGCAAAGCACTGGAAGGCCCACTTATGCCATGCTAAGAAGATTAGAATTTCTTCTATACATAATTGATAGTCTTTACATTACTTTAAGGACCAGAGGGACATAAAGGTATTTCTTTTCTAGATGTTCTAAAAGATTGGTTTAAAGGGACAAGACTAAGACAGAAAGCCAGTTAGGAAAGTTTCAGGAGTCTCTATGAGATGAAATTTGGATGACCGAGTGACCACTGGGTTCAGCAAAATAGGAAGTGTGCTGACTTTGCCAAGAGGAGCCTCAGTGAGGCAGGGGGACGCCTGAGACAGGAGAGGATGGAAGAGGGGTGGGAAGTGACATATTGGTGGTGTACGCATCTCTTTGAAGAAGCAAGCTTAAATAGCGAAGGAGGCATGATCACGAGAAATGGTTTAACTGCCTATTTTCATTTTCGTTTTTACAACCAAGAGGCTTGAGAAAACAATCCAATCAACATAGCAAAGGAGAAGAAATTGGGGAGAGAGGGAGAGGTTGAGTGGTCTCAGATTAGCCAGAGGAGAGGGACTCAAGAGCACGTACGTGTCGCCCCATTCATATGGGTGAAGTCATCCTCCTGTAGAGCAAGCAGTCACTGTGGCATGGTGATAGCTTTGGTTTGTATGGCACATTTCCCTTGAGTAATTCAAATTACAGGCATATTGTTAGCTCACTTATACATCTGGCATTTATATAAAAGACTAAAGATCTCATTTTTTGAGAACACTGAAATCCAAAGGGGTGAAGAGATTATAAAACCCTCCAAAAGTTTAAATCCATGTCTTCTTACTTTTTTACTGTTTTTACTTATGTTATCTCTGATGTTTTATAAATTTAAAAAAAGAAAAATTACATGGGAATGTATGTGTGTGTGTGTATGTGTGTGTGTGTATGTCTGTGTGTGTGTATGTATGTGTGTATGTGTGTGTGTGTATGTCTGTGTGTGTGTATGTATGTGTGTGTATGTGTGTGTGTGTATCCTGAATTCCCTTTGGTATGACATTTTTCCCTAGCACTTATGAATAATCATCTCATAATAAGAACCAAGTATCTAGTTTACATGAAACTCTAATATAATTTCATCTGAAGTGGAGCAAAAAGATACATACTTTTTTATCATACTGAGCATGTTTCTATGACTCAGTAAATTCTCTAATGGGAACAACTGTGTCTCAGTTGAATAACAAAGGAGAGATACAATATAAAATAGAGATATTTGGGACCTAGAAGAGTAAACCTACAAAATCAATCTGTATTTATCACCAATGTCTCTAAGAAATTATTAGTGATATTAACGGGACATTAAGGGACAATAATGTGAGCAAAATGTGTTCATTCAGCATAATTAGGTATTCCAGTTTTTGAATAGATTTTTTTTCTTTTACTAGTTTATTAGAGTTGTTGGTTAGCTTAGCCTTGCTGTAAATAATTATGTTGTTGCACAAAGTAACCTTCTGAAGGACATTTAAAGCTTGTAAGATCTTAAGGGTTGTGATAACAGCATGAAAGTAAACATTTTTTGCACATTTTAGGGATCTCATAGATGGCGTAAATGCAACAGTCTGTTGTAAGTGCTCTGCTGAGCTCCCAAACCAGTAAGCACAAACAGCCACTTAATTGCCCAGTGTACCCGCTCCTCTGAAAACAGAGCTTCTCTTCACACTTACTTCAGGGGCATACTGCTTAGACGAATGAGTAACCAGCCAGGATACAGCACATGCAATTAATCAGCTAATGTTATGAGCATTTTGGGTGTCAGCTGTCACATAAAAATTTAGCTTTTATGGCCCATAAGCTAACCAAGAAATGAGCCCTCCAATCTATATCTGTGACTTCAGTTGATGTGCCTAAATAATTGAAACCCCACTTTGACCTTGAACATACTGGATGTATTAAATATTTTTGTAAAAGGGGGCAAATTAGTAACTTAAACATGTTTTTAAATGAAACATTTGAAAAGTGTACAGTATCACTGTCTTCTACGCACTAATTTGAGTTGGTTGCCTGTTGTCCACAGCAGAAAAGACAATGCCCACCCACCTGAATAAATTCTTTATTGGATTTCACAGGCCAGTGAGGGATATTCTTTATATTTATATATTAAGGTTTTATAATTACACAGAGATATTATTAAAAACCAACATGCGTGATCATTATTCCAGATACCCCATCTGTTTTGACTGTGTAATTTGGGTTGTAAAATCACACATACAAATTAGCAAGAGAAACTCCCTTGGAAAAATAATAGTTTACGCCTTAGGAAGACGCTATGTTCTGAATTGCTATGTCATATATATAGATCCAGAAAAAACAGCCAAAGCCAATTGTGTAAAGAAGCAAAGAGAATTCAGCCTTAATTTATTCACATAACAAAGAGGAGGAACTCCTTTCCTTTCTCCTGATTGAAGATAATGTGGTTATTTTTCCTATATTGAACAACCACAAAATATTCTACAGTTACGTCAACTCACAAATCTACGCACAGTTTTCAAACTAACACGGACTAGATTTCAAAATGAGAATCTCCCAAGTCTGAATGTTTTTAAAATTGTTTTCTTTTGGGAAATCATACAAAAAAAATTACAAAAATTTTGATTTAAGGTAATTCTTCAATTCAGCTATTCCTCACAGCAATCAGAAAGGAACTGAAATTGAATAATGTTTGAATATTTTAACAGAAGAAAGCACAGGCTGAAATAGGGAAGATTTAAGCGATGAGGCAGAACACAGTATGTGTCATGCAGAGCAATTACACCCGAAGTCTCTTGAGAAGCCAGGGGAAGCAGAGGCTTTCAGCCGCCCAATGTATAATGATATCTCAGCCAGGCAGATGCTGAGGCGTAGAATAGCACTGAGCTTAGATGACTTCTAGTCTTAAAGCTCAAGGTTTGAAGTTTGTTTCTTTGATTCTAGTTTCATTCTTGCACATGTGCTTTTCTTTACCATGTGAATGTGTGACAAAGCTATCATTTGATCTCTCGGTTGCAGTCAGACTTCATGCTCAGCTGAGGTCATTATAAACTGCCTTTGTACTGTTCTTTACATTAGATTTTTCAATATGAAAAATAAAATCCCAGGATTCTCTACACTGTGTTCTTTCCCTTCAAGAATCATGATCTTTAAAACACTTTTGAAATGGACATTTACAATTATAATTACTTTATGTTAAAAGATCTTCTTTTCTTGGTATAGTATAATGATCTTAAAAATTCATATCCACTTCTTATAATCTATATTATTCATTCATTTGCATCAAAGTAAATTTAATCTTGGAAAATCTTTGCTTAAATGCAAAAAAAAGGGAAAGAATTTGCATAAAAGGTAGAATACCATTTCATTACGTTTTAAAGAAGCTTAATAGTGGCTTCAAAGTAATGTGTAATACTTTATTTGTCATGGTCACCTCATCCCCCACCACCAGCACATACCTTGTCTACTCCCATCTTACTCTTTCTTCCTTTTTCTCTGTCTGTAGTTTGGTCAAAATCATGGGTTGGGAAAGAAGTCAGAGTTTATGGTGATTGATAGTGCCGAAGTAAGAATTGAATAATTTTGCTTAACTGCATCATCTTCCCTTTTAAAAAACTTTTAACTGAACTACAATATACATGTAGAAAGACGTATTTTATACATTTTTGCAAACTGAACACACCCAGAACCCTGCTCAGGAGATATTGACTGTGCCTTAGAAGCCCCTTTCCATACTCCCTCCCTTTCCCCTCCACCCCCACCCAGGACAACCACTCTGCAGACACCCGGCAGCACATGTCAGTGTCACCTGCTGGTTTAACTTCATCTGCATGGAATCATTCAGTATGTACTCTGTTATTGTGTCTGGCTTCCTTCACTCACTGTTATGTTGTGAAATCCACATTCTTGCATTGAGATGTAGTTAACTCATTCAAATATTTAAATAAATCCAAATGTATTTTTCCATTCAACTGCTAGTGGGCATTTGGACAGTTCACATTTTGGGACTCTAACAACTGGCACTGCTGTGGCCAAGGGAGGGCTTGTGCCTTATGGGTGTGCACTCATTTCTTGCAGGCACGCACCTAGGAGAGGACCTACAGGGCTGCTGGATGTACCTGTACTCATTTTTAGTTGCTGCTGCTTCTCTCTCAATAACAGCAAAGAGTGCATAGGAACTGCCATCCAGAAAGAGAACATTTCCTTGCTTTTAGGAGGTTTGATTCAGTGCCTCAGCCGTGAGATTTGAAATACCCTTCAAGCAGCCACTCATCTTCCTCTATGTTGACTGGCCCTTATGCGCATCTGTAGAGCAATGATGCCAGGTTTGCACAATTGTAAAGAACCCTCTGAGTCTCCAAAAAGAGCTTTGATCTGTTCTTTGTAGTTTCACAGTGCAATGACCAAGTGGTGCTGAGTTCTAATTCATTTATTTACAGAGTTCTATTTCTGCTCCCTAGAATGTACTAGAGAAGTAAATTTAAAATGGTATCTTGTTCCTAAGAAGCATACAAGCTTTGGGGAGTGTAAATATCTCTAATACCAATTAGAATGGGGGTGAAACCCATTTTTAAAACATGTAAACAAGGTGACTGTTGGTATCCTACATGTTAATATATTCAAGGATATTTGATAAAATATATCTTGCCATTTCCCTGACATGTCCCTTTACAATTTTTTTTTTTTTTTTTTTTTTTTTTTTTTTGAGATGGAGTCTCGCTATGTCCCCCAGGCTAGAGTGCAGTGGCGCAATCTCGGCTCACTGCAAGCTCCCCCTCCCGGGTTCACACCATTCTCCTGCCTCAGCCTCCCAAGTAGCTGGGACTACAGACACCCACCACCACACCTGGCTAACTTTTTTGTATTTTTAGTAGAGACGGGGTTTCACCGTGTTAGCCAGGATGTTCTCGATATCCTGACCTTGTGATCTGCCCGCCTCGGCCTCCCAAAGTGCTGGGATTATAGGCATGATCCACCATGCCCAGCCTACAAAATGTCTATATCTGTACTTTGTCTAAGCCTTCATTAGTTTGTTAATGACAGATGCCGTTCAGGTTAAACAACACATGAGTCTAATTTTATTCTCTTCTGTGAATCTAAGGACACATATACTCCACACCAACAAATTTATTCAGTCGATCAATAGATATTTTATGTTTATCTCTCTACACTTCAGGATATATCTAAAATCTGTTATTTCCCATTCGTCTGCTGGAGAGTTTAGTTTAGAGTTGAGTTCCACCACCTGATCAACGCCATTATTCCTTCACTGAATATTTGCTCAGCTCACCTTGTGTCCAGTGCCATGCCAGCCACTGGCCCTGGAATAATGAGCAGATCCCTACATGGTTCCTGTCCTCACCAAGTTTACAGTCTCAGGGAAAAGAGATCTGTTGTTCAAGGGGTCACACAATATAGCCTCAGACGACAGTACGTGTAGGGGGTTTAATGGCATTCTCCCAAAATTTGTGTCCAGCTGGATCCTCAGAATGAGACCACCTTTGGAAAGTGAGTCTTTGCAGAGGTAATCAGTTAAGTTCATTGTTCTGGATGATCCAGTGTTTGGCATTTATAAGGAAAAGGAGAGTGGGATCAGACTCAGAGACACAGAAACACACAGGCCAAGAAGGTCATGTGGAGACAGAAGCAGGGATGGGGCATTACAGCTACAAGCCAAGGAACGCCAAGCATGGCTGAGAATCACAAGAAACAAGAGAAAGGCGAGGAAGGACTCTCCTCTGGAGCCTCCGGAGGGAGCATGGCTCTGCTGGCACCTTGATTTTTGACTTCTAGCCTCCAGAATGCTGAGAGAGTAAATCTCTATAGTGCTAAGCTAACGATCTAGTGGCAACATGTGACAGGAGTCCTAGGAAGCTAATGTAATGTGGATTCAATTGAACGGTAAGAAAATGCAGATTTTCAACTGCTTTGAGCCACACAAACAGCAATATTATAGGATTCATCCTAACATGTTATGAGCTTGTAAGAGGAAAACCTTGTCAGAGAAAGCTTCTCTGAGGAATTTCTAGTGGAACTGAAATCTGGAGAACAAGTAGAATTTGATGGAGTTCAAGAGAGAAAGAGGAAGAGAGGGGAGCCCGGCAGAGGGACGGGAGGTACGGAGGTTCTGAGGTAGAGGGTGCAGATGTTTCTGAGCAACTGAAGGATGTGACTGGAACCTGGTGTGGGGGTAGGGCTAGCTGAGGCTGGACAGGCAGGGAGGCGCCAATAAAAGGCCTTTGAGCCTAGATCAAAGATTGAGACTTTGACCAGGCATGGCAGCTCACACCTATAGTCCTGACAACTCAGGAGGCTGAGGCAAGAGGATCGCTTGAGCCCACGAGTTTGAGGCTGGCCTGGGCAACATTGCAAGATCCCATATCTTTAAAAAAAAAAATAGTTTCTATTTTTGTTTATTAAAACAAAAGTTTTTATTTTTGTTTGTTAAAAGCGGTAGATAGCCAGGCATGGTGGTACATGCTTGTAATTCCAGTGACTTAGTAAACTGAGGCTTGAACCAGAAGGCAGAGGTTGCAGTGAGCCAAGATCACACCACTGCACTCCAGCCTGGGCTACAGAGCAAGACTCCATCTCAAAAAAAAAAAAAAAAAAAGAAAAAAGAAAAGGAAAAAGGCAATGGAATGCTATTGAAAGGTTTTAAGACAGAGCATGAGAAATTACAATAACCACAGAATGAAGAACAGATTAGAAAGAGCTGAAGCAGACGGAGAAATCACTGCAGGGAGTGCAGGAACCCAGTGGTACATTGGCCAGGGAGGCACTGGTGAGGATGCAGGCAGTGGGCAGGCCAAGAGGTTTTTAGGAAAGAACTCTGTGTTTTCATTTCAATGATATGTCTCCATTAATATACCATTTGCCCTTTTGTCTCTTTGAAGACATTGAATTCTCATAAAATATACATACCAGTGCTGATACATCTAGAGCCCCCAAGTCAACTCTTCTGCCCATGTGTCTCTATTCTGCTGCCCATGAAGTCCCTTGGAACAGAAGTAGTGCCTTCAATTTTTTTCTTATTTCTCTCTTTGCCCTCTATGTTGTGTTTCCAAGCACTCTGTTCCTATATTTACCCAGAGTGGCCATTCTATTTTATTATCATTGTCTGTTTATAAAACTATCTACCCAGTTATACTGTGGGCTCCATGAGGGCGAGTGCCGTTACTTACTTGTTTTTATATCCCCTGAACTTAGCACAGAACCTGACCTATAAGATTTGATTTATAAGTGACAGTATCGATGCATGAATAAATGAGTCAGCAAATGCATGAATTAACAAATACTTTATTTCTGCTTTATCTTATCACCTTTGACCGGATATAGCTGCCTTACACTCTGATCTGATCTAATAAATTAACTGCTTTTTCTGTTTCTGCTCTATTTACCACTGACAAATATTTTTCTACTAGTTGTATCAACTTATAGAAAACAAGACTCTTCCTGGTAAATCTCTTTATTCGTGTATGGAATCATTTTTCTAATTGTGTACATCTCACGGAGATGCTACTAGTTTTTGTTTTGTGTCTTTGGGAGCTAATTCCTTACCATTGTCATCATCATAACCATGGGACTGTTGAGAACATGCCATTTTGCACACATTATTGTGTTGAGCACTCCAGTTAGGAGGGGAAGAGCAATGAACAGCAGTGACTCCTTCTCTAAATAAGATTACCATCTGAGACAGAAAAACCAAAGGCTACCCACAAAATCAAATCAGACGTACAAATGGCTAAGGTAAATGTTTATGTTACACAAAACAAAAATGTAAGAGCAATTTCTGCAGCCTAGTAAGAAAACCAGAAATCAGGATGTATCATCTCATCATGAGCTCACAACCAATTGGATAGTTGGATTATCCATCATATTGAAATTGGAATGTTTCCCCAAAAAGAAGCCTTCATCTTCTCCTTAGCCAATTTGTATTTCCACGTGTAAAAGGGATGCATTGCCAATTCTGTTCCTGTTTTAAGATCTCTCTTGGCCTCTAATTCTTATCTTTCCACAACACCTAAGACAAATTGTAGTTATAGAGTAAAAGCATACCCAAAAAGGAGGTAAATGAGGGGATGGTTTTTGAAACCTGCCTCCCAAACCCCTCCAAAAAGGCAGCCTGAATTAAATGTACTACTTGAAAGGGATCAGGGTTAAAAGATGCAATTTGGGAAGACAGGACAGACATGGGGAAGTGTGTTCCAGTCCGCAGAAGGTCCGGGAGAAGGGGAGAGGTAAACAGAAGTAAAGAGGGACTCCAAGAGACATCTGCACTGGGAGAGAAAAAGAGAGCATAGGAAAGTGCAGCATGAATTCTGCAAGCCACAGTCCACCTTCATAATATCTTAGTTCAGCCTTGTTCCAGTTTATGATGTTAAACGTGAGCTTCCCTGAAACTCAATTTGTAGAAATATAAATATATACTCTTAAATAAATCCATTTGATTGTCATTTCTCACAAAGATATCATATGGCATTTAAGTTCATCGTGTCCAAACATGTTTGCAGCTAAATAGAAAACTCGCTGCATGGACCAAAGGTGGTGCTTCTGTTTTGAGCTTTTCTGTTTTAATCTGCTAGACGACATAACCAATTTTCTTGCCATTGTCTCTCTTTACAAATGCTACTTGGTTTGATTCTGTAGTTAATTTTTTTTTTATTTTTCATGTTTTAAAAAATTTTTAATTTAGCTTTATATGTGTGTAAACAAAGTTTATTGTTTAAATATGCAAGTAATAGTAAACCATTAAAAATGTCTGAGAGGAAAAGAGGCTTCTCTTTGGGAATAAAATAACATAACGTTTTCCTTGAATTTTTTTTTCCGGTTTAGTTTTTTGTTGTTGTTAAGTTTTGTTTTTGTTTATTTCTGTAACTCAAAAGTTTTAGCTCATGGAGCAATTTATGGCGGGTAAGAGTCGTATACTTGGTAGGCCTTCGCTGCCATCTACTGGCATTTCATGTAATTACTTATTATTGCTTCCATTCTAAAATTAATTTTGTGTAACATATATAATAGTATTATAGATTCCCCCTTTTTTCTTCTTTCCATTTTTTCTTTAGTTAAAGCAAAGTGAAGCAAATGCAGACACCAAAGAAAAGCTCCCTTTGCGTCTGCGAATCTTTGAAAAATTTCCAAACAGACCACAAATGGTGAAAATCTCAAAGCTTCCTTCAGATTTTACAGTTCCTAAAATCAGGTACCAAAGTATTCCTTTAATTGCGTGTGTCACATACGTCGTAAAAGATTCACCATCTTATGTCTCATTTAACCCTTCTTTTAAGTATATGTGGGTTGGGTTTCTTTCTATTTTAAGTTATTATCTATCTTTCTACTACCTCTACCTCTATTTTTAAAAAATGAATAAACAACTTTGACCTTTTAAGCAATGTATTCAGAGAAGAGTCACTTTGTAACTGCAGTAGCCTAAGCAAGAAGGCTGCTTCCCATCGCTTCTCTCTGGGATGACTCCTCGGGAATGGGACATCCCAGGAAACTGGAGAAGCTGCTCGATGTTGCAGGGATGGCAGGTAGACATCCATCTCTGACCCCAACCATATAAGACTAAAATTGCCTCTGTGGCCCTTTATTTTCAAGCAAACAGAGAAACCACAGCTGGCCCAGTTTGTGTACTACTACAGCATTTATTTAGCCTACCATGTCAGGTTACCATATAATTTCTCTTCCACTTTTTAAAAGAAGAACCATGGCATTTCTCCACTCATACTAATTTGATTTTCTACCATGTTTGCCCTCCAGTTAAGCAAATGCATAAAAGATGCTTTAAACACCTATTTTTAATAATAAAAGGAAATTCTTCTAGTTATAGCTCAAGAAATTACAAATAGAATTATAGTAATATGTTACTAGTTTTAAAAATAATTCTGTGGAGGGTTATAAAAGTATGAGACTCGATGTGGTGCCATAATATTTAAAATTCAGATAGAAATATATTTGCATTTCTAATCTTAACAAAATTAATTGATTTTGGCAATTTGAAGAGACGTTACTTGAATTTTCATTATGCTTTGAAGATCAGATGAAGGCACTTGCTTTTGAGTCTTAAAATGTAAAATTCTCTCTTAATCATTCTTATGATAAATGGACATTTAGAGAGAGCAACTAATTCTTCCAAGTCTTAGAGGGGAAAAAAGGTGTTTTATTACCACAATAAGATTCAAAAAACTGGGCTGGGTGCGGTGGCTCACACCTGTAATCCCAGCACTTTGGGAGGCTGAGGCGGGCAGATCACCGGAGGTTGGGAGTTCGAGACCAGCCTGACCAACATGGAGAAACCCCATCTCTACTAAAAATACAAAATTACCCAGGTGTGGTGGCACATGCCTGTAATCCCAGCTACTCTGGAGACTGAGGCAGGAAAATCACTTGAACCCGGGAGGCGGAGGTTGCAGTGAGCCGAGATTGTGCCATGGCACTCCAGCCTGGGTAACAAGAGTGAAACTCCATCTCAAAAAAAAAAAAAATATATTCAAAAAACTGCTATCAGTTACTGAGTAATATTGCTTGAAAGTTATTTCAAGGGTTTTGCTTTTTAAGCAGGAGTCACTGAGTTTCGAGGAAGCCGTTGCTAATGAAATATTTTAGTCATGATCTAGTTTTCTATCATCTTTTGCCACTGCTTTATCTTTGCTCAAGCAAACTTATCATTGCAAAATGCTGTCACTTGCTCCATTCCATTAATAATGCCTGATGTGCGTATACTTCATTTGCAAAGGGAGAGTTTTATGAAGCAGTTTATCGACCGCCAGCAACAGGACACATGTTGCCTCCTGAGAAGCCTCCCTTCCACCTCTTCCTCGTCCTGCGACCACTCCAAACGCTCAGCAATTGAGGACAACAAATACATCGACCAAAAAGTAAGCTCTGCTGTTTCAAATAACCAGCCTTCTAAAAAGCATGTATTTTTGAGAAAAGAACTGCAGAGTTCTTTAGGGTCCTGGAATCCAATTTTTCAAGAGAATAATGAAAAAAAATGATTTCATTTGTAAAAGATATCATGAAACCTAACATTTTTTACTCTATGCGTTGAAATTTTGCATTTCTCCGTGTCAGCTTTTGAGCTGCACCATGTAGCAGCCATGAGACTTTCTAAACATCAAGAGCCTCCCAAATCTGCATTTTCTCATGTGCAGAATAAAGGGCCAGGATCTCCAAGGCTCAGTCCAGGTGTAATGACCTGCCACCTCCTGCAGGTACAACTGCTTATGTATACTTATTACATCAGAGAGAATACCAGAGTAGGTTTCTCTAAAATCAGTCAAAAGAATTGCCATTTATTCAATGCTTAGTATGTGGCAGGAACTTAGGGTCAAGAGCTTATTTGTATTCTAGTTTACCTATTTCTTTATCATTTGAAAAGTAGATGGGAAAATTTTTTTTCAGATTCTACAGCAAAGTATTAATAGGGAACCATATATAAATAAAGCAAATTTAGGTAATAATTTTAAAGAAATGTAACTTTTCATTTATTCACTTTTTTAAAAAGTAATATAAGGGCTGGGTGCCATGACTCACACCTGTAATCCCAGCACTTTGGGAGGCTGAGGCGGGTGGATCACTTGAGGTCAGAAGTTCAAGACCAGCTTGGCCAACATGGTGTAACCCCATCTCTACTAAAAATACAAAAATTAGCCAGGCGTGGTGGTGGGTGCCTGTAATACCAGCTACTTGGGAGGCTGAGGCAGGAGAATCACTTGAACCTAGGAGGCAGAGGTTGCAATGAGCTGAGACTGTGCCACTGCACTCCAGCCTGGGCAACAGAGTGAGACTCCATCTCAAAAAAAAAAAAAAAAAAAAGACATAAGACATAAAATGTATTGCCTAGGTACAATAAGTAAACATATTTATATATACACACATATGCATATAAATATAATTATATAATTATGTAATATATATAGTATAAATGTATGTGTGTATATATTGTATATTATAAAATATATATTATATGTTGTATATTAATAGTATAATATATAATATGTATTAATAATATATTAATAATATATTTTATATAAATATATTGTATATTATATATAAATGCATATGTATATAATATATATCATATAATTATATAATATATAAATGTATATGTGTGTATATATGTATGCATAGTATCAAACTATATATATCAGCTTGGTCACATAATCAACGTCAGTTCAGTTAGAAAAATGAAAGATTAATAATTGTACATTAATATTAAAGAGATTGAACAGTAGATTTTGCAAAATCATCTAGCTTACTTGCAAGCATTCACTTTGGAATTCCTGGAATTCCTAGAGTGTTTTTTATTCCTTTACATTGTTACATTGTTACTGCCCTTTTTCTTTTGCTTATAACAAAATCCATGTTTCTCTATGGTCATGTGACAATAAAATGCCAACTCTTTCATCCTCCAGGATCTTCTTTCTCTCTGCATTCTTTCCCTTCCCACAGGGATGAACTGTTTGGAATTCCCTTGCCTTTCTCTTTATCTTGCCTCCCCCTTTTCTCCTCCTTATTCTTGCCTCCCCTTTCCTCCTTTTTCACCTCCCCCTTTTCTCCTCCTTTTTCTCGCCTCCCCTCCCCTAATGTGATACTACTTCTCCTGTTTACCTCTCCCCTAGTTCCCAGGTTCTCTGCTGTAGTTCAGTCATGTTGCTCTTGATGAAAATGATGATGATTTTCTGTGCAGGATGTCTCTTCTTTTTCAAGGATTTCCATGTGTTGATTTTCCTTCAGCCATCTAGAGATGCTATTCTACTATCTTTGCAGAATCCAAGATTGTAGATGACAAGTCTGATGCCAATGTCTTTTTTTTTTTTTTTTTTTTTTTTTTTTTTTTTAGTAATTAGGCTTTTGTTTGGTAGACTTGGTTTGCTTGTTTCTTTGGGAAAACTTGCAAGATTTTCTGTGTGTCATTGGAGTTCAGAACCTTTCTTAGGATATATCTTATACGTCTTTTTTCATCAGAACTGCTCCAACTAGAGTCTTTTCAACTCCCCAACTAAAATATTTGCTCAGGGAAATTTCCATTTGTTTTACATATAATTGTTACTCTTCCATCTGCTTGTTTCTCCCCTAGGATTGCCATCTCTTTATTTTTGCTCTGTGCTTGGTCTTCCAGGACACTAATTAGATTTCAGCTGAGATCATCCTTTGCTTCTAAATTTCTAGTGAAAAATTATGATATGGACATATTACCCTTAACTATCCTTAGAGGCTTGCATATTACCCTTAGCTATCCTTAGAGGCTTTACTTTTATCTTTTTTTTTTTTTTAGAGACAAGGTCTTGCTGTGTTGCCCGGGCTGGGGTACAGTGGCTATTCACAGGCACAGCCATAGTGCACTATAGCCTTGAACTGAGCTCAAGTGATCCTCTTGCCTCCACCTCCTGAGTAGCAGGGACTACAGGCATGGCCACCATGCCTGGCTTTTTTTATTTTTATTTTTTAACAAAGCTTGTCACCTCTCTTCTTCATAGTTATAATCCACTCAACACTGGGCACAGGGCATGGAAGCAGAATGTCTTATGTCAGTGGATAAACAAGTGGGAAGATAGTGCCTTGGCTTCAGCCAGTCAGTCTGAAATTGCAGTTTGCATAGACTAGAAAGCAGGTTTTGTTTTGTTTCCAAAGCAGATGTAATCCACAAGTCTGGGCTGTGGTTGTGACCACTTATCTCCAGGAAGAGGATTGAGAGCTGATAGGCATGATGGCCAAAGTCACAAAACCATGACATGCTTTTAAAAATTTCTAGTAACACTCTCCCACTGGAAACACAAAATTGAAATATGAGTTTATATTCTCTCCAAAAGGAAATGTGATTGTTTCTCATATTTCCTGAACACAGTATTTTGATTCAGTGAGGACAAACATAAAAAGATTCTTGAGAGGTGTGTGCTGGGCTGAGGAGGAGTCTAAAGAGAACACAACCTGCCCCTCTGAGCACCCGCCCGAAGCAAACCCTCCCCAGGTACAGTTGGAATTACACGGTTTATCCCGTACTGCATGTATTATTGCTCCCACTTGGAAAGTGGAATGTCAAAAACATATTTTTTCTTCATCAGAGGACCCTGTACAGGAGGCGGCAAGACAACTGCTCCTGTTACTATCCACACTTTCTTAAAGCTTTGACTTGATCTAGGTTGTCAGAAAAGTAGACTTAATTCTTTTCAGGATCCACCATTTTCAGCAATAGTTCCCACTGTTCTTGGTGTTCTTCATAACACCCTTGTCGAGTGCCCCTGGGCCAGGGAAATCTAAAGCAGAAAATCCTTTAGGATTTCAGTGATAAGGATTTAATTGAAGCAGAAACTGCGGAGACAGCATTCTGGCATTTGTATTATAAACACGGCAAGCCTTTTTCATTTTTATTAAGAAACTTGAAAGCCACTTAAAAACAAGAACGCATAAACACAAAACAAAAATTCCGATCATAGACCCTACCACCATTCGCTCCCCTTCTAAAGTATTTTTCAGCGAGCACTTGGAAATTTCCATTAAAACCCCAATTGCCTTTGGAAATGCTCATCACAGTAAAGTGGCAGGCAAGGTTCTTCACTCTACATGAAAAAAAACCACCCAGCACTCTGCAAATTGTGCAAATTGAGGCTATTTTTCCTCAGTGACTGGAGTGAAAGGAAAAGGACATTGGAGGATGGCTTATCAGTGATTCTCATAACACACACAAAGGAACAATAAAATAAAACTGTTCTCTTAATGCTCATCTTGTACAGGAGAAACTTCTGACTTCGCTGTGCTAGAGGGAATCACCTTTCTCTTTCCAGGGAAAATAGTGAAGCCCCAGGTACCTGAAGACTATAAGTTAAGGGAGGAAAAAAACAACTGGCAGCAACCCAGCAAGGAAGCTGGGGTTTGATGAAGCATTGCAGAAAACACAAAAGCACATTAGGCAAGATTTTCTCCCAGTAATTACCCCGGCTTTGAACAGGGATGAGTAATTCCCATGGCAACCTCACTTTGCAGAAACCATGTTTTTAAAAATAGCCCCGGTGGATCACCTTTATTATACAGTTTAAAATACCTGTCCTTCTCCCAGAAAACAACCAGCAAACAAAAATCTTTAAAATCTTGGGGCTGACCCAGATCCTAAAAGGAAAAGACAGGAAAGAGTGTTTTCCTGCCTGTCTTTTGAGACTCCATAGAAACGACCTTCCCAAGTGATCATTCCCCCATCCCTTTATCCTGCTACCTCCCGTGCCTGTGAGCAATTGTGAGACGTTCCTTTTCTTCCTGATTCAAGGATCTTGAAAGGGACTTTTCCAGTTTCCATGCAGAAAGCAAGCAAGCAACAGTTTCTACTTGTATTTTTCCTCCATATTATTGAAATTAAACTCTAGATTCCTTAAGCAGAGTGGTGATTAATAAAGTGAGATGTGAACTTGATTTTCCAGTAACCCTGTAATAAAAGCAGCCCACTCTATCCTCTGAAGTGAGACATCCAGTCAAGGTCAAGGTCTCACCTGTGGTTGAGTCTAGGGCGTCTCACTGCCCTGTGGCCTGAAGATGGTTCTGGGCTGCTATCTTGGCTGATGCACTGTTTCCTATGTCAGAACCTGCAATAGCCTGGAAGCATGAGTGAACCTCCTGGAACCACACCAGCCTGAGACACGTGGAGGATGAGAGCTGTCCCAGCACCTCCACCTCATGCCCCTGTACTTCCCAGCATAGAATCTGAGCCCATATAATAATGAACAGTGAATATTTCTCCAGCAGTAAGGCAATATCTGCCCACCCTCTTGTCAGCCTCCTTTCTGCTGAAGCATATAGATAGTTCTTTAATAAGCCTTCACAATGAACAACTAACTTATGTACAGTAAAGAGGAAAATGAGCATTGGAATGACTGTGTTGTTTACTCATTTTGTTTTATAACTCATCGACATTCATTCAGTCATTCGACAAACATTTATAGAGCACCTGTTATTCATCTGCCATTCTCTGGGCTGTGGGAATTCAACAGTGAGCAAGATGCAAACTGTTCCCTTTAGAAGCTCATAGTCCAATGGGAGGAAATGCACACACATGCATGAAAGTAAAAAGTATTACTGGAACCATGAGGCAGAACCCCCTAAGTTCCCTTTACAGAAGAAACATGATTGATTGATTGATAGAGGAAGAAAGCACCCCAGGCAGAGAGGGACATATCTGCAAAGGTATGCAAAGCATCAGGTGCTTGATGTAACTGTTTGAGGGAAACCGGGTAGAAGAGTGATTAAGTGGTGCAGGTTCCAACCCTCATCAGTGAAGTAGAGATAATTCTCATTTTCAAGGTTTATTGTGAGAATCAAATAATGTAATAATGTTAAATACCTAGCGTTGCACCTGGGCTAGCATATGTTCTGTGCCTCTCCAACCAGATAAGAAAGATTACTGTTATTAAACTGTACCATGAAGTCAGACTCAGCAAACAGACTTCTATTCATCAATTAGGACAAAAGACTTTTACATACATTTAACCTTCAGATGTAACAGTCTAGTCGAGTGCAATATATTAATTACTGATCAATTTCCTTATTGTACATGAGTCTGATTTTTTTTTTTAGAGTTTGATTTTTGTTGATATTTGAGTTGATATCCCCATTGTCTACATAGCGTCTTCGAATCTGAAGAAGTTAAGTCATTCTGGAAAGATTTACTCTTCCGTTTTGTTGATTGTCATACAGCATTTTATAATGTTCTCTGTGATTGTAGAGTGCTTGATAATTTGTTCTGGTAAATCCTCGCATAGCAAGTTACTCAGCCTGATCTATAATTTCTAGGATGAATGAATGTTTGTTCACCTTAGAGAGAGAGACAGAGACAGAGACAGAGAGAGAAGGAAAGAGAACAGCCTGTTTTCATCTTTAGGGCTTTTGCTCTCTTGAAAGAATTTTTTTTAAATAATGGCTTAGCATCTCTGCAGTACCATTCAAGAGGTATCTCCAGGAAAAGAGTGACAGATGACATGATGCTACCATGTAACTATGGGTTGTATCTCAAAGGGAAGAATTGGTGTTCATCATGTCAAATATGAAAACTCTATACACTTCTTTCTAGCTTAAAAATGCTTTAGTAGATAATGGATTCCCAATTTAGCCACAATAATGGAAAGGAAATAAAAAGATGCATAATATAAAATCTAACCATTTTTTCTTCTTACTGGTCTTTGCAATACATCCTCAAGCTAAAAACAAAATATCTATGTGTGTGAGCACTCACCCTTTCGTCCAGCAATCATTTTTGCAGACCGTTATATGCAAACAGTGTGCTGGGCCCTGAGTAAACAAACAGATCTTTCTATCTTCAACTAACATAAGAGTAGGAATTCCCTCTCAATGATTATTTTTGCAGAATATTTAATTGTGTAACCATTTTTAGGTTGGAATTATATATCAGCTGTTTGTATTCCTTAGTAAATGTTCATTGAAAGTCAAAAGTAAATCAGTCTAGGATTAAGAATTTTTTATAGGTAATATAAAAGAGTTTTAATCACATTATATTATGTACAAAAGAGGTATCAAAGAGTTAAGGCTGCTGCTAAATCTATCTTGGAAATTTACATTTTAAACTATGCATATAAACCTGCACATGCAGGTTTATATGCATAGTTGAACTCCTACACGTAGTGTTTTTACAGAGTTCAGAACATATGATATTGAAATAACTTACAAGAAGAAATCTTGACCCATCGTCTAAAATTCTCTTTTCACAAAATTCACATTTTAAGATACTCTTCAAAGCTTCATAACATGACATTATAATGGTATTCACTTTTATACATATCCATAATCAACATTTTAATCTTGCTGATGCTCACATTAATCACCGTTTAAAATTTTCTTTCTAAGCATAACATCAATTCCAGAGGAAGTTTATTTTATAGAAACATCTTGCCAAACACATGATCTGTCGTATGCACTTTGGGATTAATTTTGAATTCATGGGTGCATGAAAATTCAACTACAGTCAAATGAGATACCACCTTCAACCCATGCAATTTTAAGTAATTGCTTATTCCCAATTACTGTATTTTATTTGGGAGACTTATTCAATAAAGTGACTCATTACAATAATTACACTACACCTTTCTAGCTGAAATGACATTCATCAAGCCGTATTCATTGCACCATGGTTTCGTGCCTTATGGTCATATGTTTTTATAACCACTTTCCCATTTATTATTAACATGTTAATATTATCAAAGTGAGAAAAGAAAAATGGAGCCACTCAAATTTTTCTCAGTTAGAAACAGAAATGTATTGTTAACGTTGTAAATCAAAAAAAAACTATTGAATATTTATAATACTTGTGGTGTGCTTTGTCAAATATATATTGATGGCTTCATTCTGAAGGTGGTTTCTAGGGTCAAGCTATGGCTCTTTAGGTCTAAGCAGTGCAGCATCCCAAAGGCATCTATATTAAAGATAGGCCTGTGGTTACTTCTGGGTGATCGAATTAATCAAATTAATATTCTGATTGATTGAAAGTTTTGATGGATCCCAGATTTTAAGGAATCAGTAAGTGTAAAATATTAAAAATGTGATTATACTAGCTTTAATGAGTTAGGAAATGTATTGATCTCTCTCAGTGCTTCAGGGTCATTATTCTGAAAATCAATTATACATATGTAGAACAAACAAAAAGTTGGTTAGTTTTGATTTTGCATTAGGATGTGAGAATAGCAAGAGTTTGTAATATGTGTAAACCAAATATTTCAAGTCAAGCAGGTAATACTTTGTTACGATATAGTTTAGAAAATGCTTTTTTATATTAAGCCTAGTGACATTTTAGATAGACATCATAATGCAGTGAAAAGATTTTAACACTGAAGCTGCAGGATCCAGAGTTCTAGTAATAGTTTTGCAATTTATTACCTGAGTGAACTTAGACAACTTAATTTTTATGAGCCTTAGATCTTTAATCTGGATAAAAAGAGATAATAATACCTTACCTACCAATGAGGATTAGTTTGAAGATTAAGTTTGAAATATGTGTATATCACCTCAGCACAGATCAAGGAGCCAAGAAATACAGATGTAGAAGGTTTAAAATGTACATTTTTAAATGTGCAGTGGGCATCTATAAAATTCTTCATTCAATGACTAGAGAATAACATTCTAATTCACGAACACATGTATGATTTTTAAATGTAACCATTTCTATACCACAAGGACATCTAAACATATACACATCAATGTCCTAGAGAAGATATTATTTGACCAAAATGTAATAAAATCCGAAACCTAATAACAAGAAAATAGCAACCACAAAAAAACCCCTACACATTCGGAAATTTAAAACTACTTTCAAATAAGCAAAGAAGAAACACCAATGAAAATAAGAAAATATCTACAACTAAAAAATAATGAACAAAAGATACATGAAACTTGTGGGAAGTAGCGAATGGCATTTTAGAGGAAAAATGTAGCCCCGAATGACTATCTAGTAAAGAAAGGCTTAACTTAATCTTCCAAGCATTCATTTCAAGAATTTAGAAAAATTAACCAAGAAAACACTAAGATAGCAGAAAGAAAGAAATGATAAAGAGAAAAGCAGCTATTAATCAAATAGAGGGAAAAGAAGTGATAAATAATATCAACAAAACTGAAATTTTGTTCTTTAGAAACAGTAATAAAATTGATAAATCTACTTCAAAATTCAAGAAAAAAAATTAAGGAGCGAGCCTTCTTCTGTAAAGATGACAGAGGCATTGGCATCGTTTTTTAATCTTGAATTCCCACATGAAAACAACAAGAATACCAATATAGCAAAACCCCAAATCCATAGTTAATATTTACCATAAAACTCGGTAATCCACAAACCCTAAATAAAAACAAGTGTAGAAAAACAAATAGCCGCATGATTTGCATGCTATTAGTGTCTGTGGGAGGAAACCAAGCTTAGTTACAGAGCATCCAGTGTTCATGGAACAGTAGAACATCTTCTTGGCTCCATTCTGAAATAAAAAATCCAGGAGCGCAATCAAAATTGAACAGGCCAGGGACAAGAGTGATCAGGATAAAAGCAGAGCCAGACAAAATTTGCGAGGGGAGGAGGATTGGGAAACAGAGCTTGGAAATTCCAGAAAGAAAGCTACCGTATTTGATCACTATATTAAAACAACAGAAGAGGAAACTCTGAAGTTAGAAGAGAAATACTAAACTGTTTGGGAAAGCTAATTTTGTATAAAAATGATTAAGAGAAAATTATCAAAGCCAAATTCCTTGCAAGGGTCATTATAAGAAAAAAACAATGAGCAGAATATTGTCCTGGTAGACAAGGACAGCAACCCATAAAAACTGCTCTAACCAGCTCAAACTGTAGCACACCATTGAAAAATTAGTTAAAAGACATTAAAATTACATCAGGATGAAATAGCTCAAAAATAAAAGTTAGAAAAACTCAGAAATGAGGTGCCAGAACTCAGAAAAGTTATAAATTAAAACAATGAAGACTAAACTAGGAGGAACATAAAGAGACCTCAGATGGTTCAAAAGTGAGAAATAGAAAATGAAGAAGAGGAATTTTTTTTTAAATCAAAGAGAAATGAAAAAAAAGATGAAAATGGATTTGCAAGAAAAATGACAGAAGAAAGTCAGAAGTCCAACATCTGCATTATAGGTGTCCCTAAGGAAGAAAAACCACAGCAAGAGAATAAAACATGTACTAAACTTTCCTGAAACATAAAAAGATTTGAAACTATATATTGACAGCACACACCTAAAAATATTGGAGTAAATGATTAAAAGCAATACATACACCAGACAAATGACAGGTCTTTAAATTTAAAAAAAAAAAAAAAGGTTTCTAGCCCAAGTAAGAACAAGTGATTTATAAAGGAAAGAACATAAGATTATCACCAGATTTTTCAGCAGCAATGCTTTATGTAAGAAGAAAGTAGAGTAACATATATAGGATGCCCAGGGAAAGAATATCTGAGCCAGATTTTTTCCATCCTGAAAACTGACTTTCAACTTTCAAGGTCAGAGAAACTGCTTTCAGATCTAAGAATATGAGTAATGTAAGATACAAGTAATCTTGTTTCAATGAGCCTTTAATCTACTAAAAACCATGCCTCAGATAACCTAAATGAACTCCAAAAAGGACTCTTAAATCATTTGGCATAAAAATTCACATTTATGTGTGAGGACTAAGACTACATAAGGATAACAGGAAGAGTAAAATATGTAACAATTATTTGTTCTAATATGGATAGAGTACAGATACATAAATGAGGAGGTGAATGGGAAGAAGATATGCAAACCCTTAAGATATTGAGAAGTTTTCTTGGTTGTGTGTTTTTATTCTGAGACTATCATTTATGAAATGTGAAATAAAACTGAGTCACTATGAGACAGTCTAATTCTGGCATCCCTTGTGCTCTTGATAATCAAGAGTGCTCTTTGTGGAGAAAAAAGGAGACATAGATATCATATAGAAAAGCTTAGGTAAAAATAAAAATCCTAAGGAAAAGGTGGCACGTATATACCATGGAATGCTACACAGCCATAAAAACGAATGAGCTCATGTCCTTTGCAGGAACATGGATGACGCTGGAAACCATCATTCTCAGCAAACTAACACAAGAACAGAAAATCAAACACCGCATGTTCTCAGTCATAAGTAGGAGGTGAACAACGAGAACATATGCGCACAGGGAGGGGAACATCACACAGCGGGAGCCTGTCGGGGTGGGGGACAAGGGGAGGGATAGCATTAGGAGAAATACCTAATGTAGATGACGGGTTGATGGGTGCAGCAAACCACAGCGGGACATGTATACCTATGTAACAAACCTGCACGTTCTGCACATGTACCCCAGAACTTAAAGTATAATTAAAAAAAAAAAAAAAAAATTCCTGGGTCCGGAATTTAAATTGAAAACATCAGAATAAACCCAGGCAAAATCTTTGAAACAGTGACCAACTCCATAGCAGTGAGCGTCTGTGGACTCTAGATATGTTCTTGAAACACCGTTTTCCAATTTTCCAATCAGTAAACCAGGGCTTCCTGAAGAAAATGATTGATTTTGAATAGGAAGTGTACAAGATGACCTTGGAGCATCTTGTCGTACTAGGAACAAGGAAGCTTTGTCAAAGACAACGAGGACCATATAAAAAGAACCTATGGACTGACCAACTTGAAAAACTCCCAATGAGCACAGTAGAGATAATGTGACTTAGAGTAAGAATGGTAACTGACATGGACCGAAATCCATTAAACATCAAATATGTTTAAATCTTGAGTTCATCATGACATTTTAAAGATAGTAATTGGTTACCTTGAGAGGATGATAGAAAATCAATTAACCATATAAAATTAATAAGTAAAAGTCGATAATCAAGCATTTATCTTGGCTTTTCCATACCAATTTTGCTACTGGGTAACCAAATAATACAGGAGGGAAAGCACCTCGTTATAAAACTATCCCAACTAATAAATGAAAAATAAATGACAATTTTGCAAACTGAATGAAGTCAATGGATCTAAGAAATGAACATCAAGACCCGTAACATGACAAAAATAAGCACACACGCTCTGTTCCTTTCGATGGAAGAATCTGACACCACCTATGGCCTTGCCAAGGGGATGAAACCAGCGTCTGTCTGATGCAGCCTCTGGAACCAGCTGCCAGTTTTCAGGAAATAGAAGACAGAAGAACGTGTTGAACTGTACCAAGAGTATACTTTAAGCAAAATCCAGGCTCTCTTGACTGGGTGTGGTGGCTCACTCCTACAATCCCAGCATATTGGGAGGCCACGGCAGGAGGATTGCTTGAGTCTAAGCATTTTAAGACCAGCCTGTGCAACACGAAGAAACCCCATCTCTTTTTTAAAAATGTTACTTAGCTGTATGTGGTGGCTACTCAGCTACTCAGAAGGCTGAGATAGGAGGATCGCTTGAGCCCAGGAGGTCAAGACTGCAGTGAGTCATGATAATGCCACTGCATGCCCTCCAGCCTGGGTGACAAAATGAGATTCTGTCAAAAAAAAAGAAAAAAAATTCAGACTCTCAAAAACTACAGGTCAAATGACCCAGGTTTCTCTGTTTTAAGGGGAAAAAAGAGTAACATGTAGATTAATTAGAAGACATTGCCAAAAAATCAGCAAGATTCATACATTGGAATGTCTTTCAGGTCCAAATTATTCAATCACAAATAACTCTATGGGAATTGAGTTGAAGCTTTTGAATTATGTGTTAAAGTATATAATTCTGGAAATGTGTTTTAACTTAGAAGTTCAATACTTTAAAAATATCTCTATATTGTTGATCATTTAAATTTAATTTACTTGTTTTGAGTTATTAATCCTGTCAAAGAATTGTTGTCTGAGGCAGTTGGAAGTTTTCAGTTTGCAAACAAAACCAAAGAAAATCTTTTTCAATGAATCTTTGACTTTTTTCGAAGTAAACTCTTTGTAATTACATCATTCATCTCCTTCCTTTGTATTCCCACATCTCTGATATGTTTAGATCCAGAATGAGCAATTACTGACTCCTTTCATAGCTGTAATTTGCAATTTCAGATCTGAAATTACTTATCATGAAATGGATCTCTGTATTCTTTGTTTTGCTAATTATTTCAGGTGATTGTCAATATCTTTTAGAGCCAGAAGAGGGCACTGCAGAGCAGTGTAGCTCTGAGTTTTTGCGACTAGCACAGTCTAAGAATGCCCTTTGCCAAAAAAATGTGCAAAGCTTTACTATAGAAGTAAGAAAATAAGAAGGGAATAACTAGATAATCACTAAAGGCCTTCTTTATTTAGTAGAAAAAAAGAAAGTATGTAACCATCTAAATACATATCTAGGACATCAAATATAATATCAAATATATATGTATAAATAGATGAAAGAAGACATATATGTGTGTGTGTGTGAGTCCTTTCCTTCTTTTAAGAACATCCCAAAGGCCGGGTGCGGGGGCTCACACCTATAATCCCAGCACTTTGGGAGGCCGAGGTCGGTAGATCACTTGAGGTCAGGAGTTTGAGGCCAGCCTGGCCAACATGATGAAACCTCATCTTTGCTAAAAACACAAAAATTAGCCAGTGTGGTAGTGCATGCCTGTAACCCCAGCTAATGGGGAGGCTGAGGCCACGAGTATTGCTTGAACCCAGGGGGCGGAGGTTGCAGTGGGCCGGGATCACGCCACTGCCCTCCAACCTGGGCAACAGAGTGAGACTCTGTCTCAAAAAACAGAACAAAACAAAAGGAACATCCCAAAGCTAAATCTGATGTTTCTCTATTATAATATTTATTCTCCTGCTACCTCTGGCTTTAGTTATAAAAACAGTTCTCAAGTACTCCCTTGTGTGGATTAATACTGTATTTTGTAAGGACAAAGGCCATTTAGTAGCCTTTTAGCAATCTTGTTCAGGGCAGAAATCATTTAGGCAATAGTGTACCAGGTATTATCCCAAAGGTTTTTCCTACCATGAAATTGCAGGGGCAGTAGATAAGTGACTGGATTCAGACTCTCATCTTCCACTGAGGGAAAGACAACTAATACATGTCTTTGTCCTTTCAAGATGAAATAAGAGTTGTGGGATCTGGAGTCCTCTCTTAAAACTCACTGTCACAGGGCCTCTGTGCCTGGGTCTGTCTCAGGACTATGTGTGTTCTTAGGTGTCTAAAGAGCAGATGCACCATGATGATGGGGTCACCAACTGAGTCTTCCATCTCCAAAAGCAGCTCCAAGCAGTTTTCCTTAGGAGCTGAGCTGTCAACTCAGAGAGGTTAAATCCATGCCAAAAGTCAACTCTTGGCCAGGCACAGTGGCTCACGCATGTAATCTCAGCACTTGGGGAGGCTGAGGTGGGTGGATCACAAGGTCAGGAGTGCAAGACCAGCTTGTCCAATATGGTGAAACCCCATCTCTACTAAAAATACAAAAATCAGCCGAGCGTGGTGGTGGGCACCTGTAATGTCAGCTACTCAGGTGGCTGAGGCAGGAGAATCGCTTGAACCTGGGAGGCAGAGGTTGCAGTGAGCCAAGATGGCGCCACTGCACTCCAGCCTGGATGACAGAGCAAGACTATCTTAAAAAAAAAAAAAAAAGAAAAGAAAAAATTATGCCAAAAGTCAACTCTTTCAGGAGGGGAGAAGTAGGGAAGTTTCATGATTCATCATTGGAAATAGCATATATGTGCTACCAAGAAAATGGAATTTCCAAATGGATGGTATCCACTCTTGTCTCCTTGTCCACACATTAATTTTTATCCTAAGAGTTCTAGTGAATCATGAAACCATTCAGTTTTTTCATTTTTGAACAGAAAAATGAATGAACCAACTTTCCTCATGAGGGGGAAATCGCCAGTATGTTCAGTGATGCTGATCTTTATTACATATTTGCTGTAAAATATGAAAAGTGGATTGCTAATTTTGATGTTATCCAGGTTATCATTTGTGACTAAAAAGACCTGTTTGTTACTCTGGTTCTTCTCCACTATGGCTTTATGAACACATTGGCTAACATTATAGCATTTGTTCACAACTTTGTTTGTAGAATGGGGTGCTGTGAGTTTGTACCTCCACATACCTAACCCTTGTTGAAAAGAAACTAACTGGGTGGTCTATTTTTACTGAGTACAGAGTTTTCTGTCTTCCGAGGGTTTTCTTTCCCCACTCAACTTTGAAACACAGTATGCCCTGCAGGGCTTCTTGCCTGGTTTCAAGATCTGGCTAGCACAGCACTTATATAGGTAGTTTGCACCAAATTAACTTGCCCTGTGCACACATGTCCACTTCACTCCTTCACCCAGTGCCGCCTTTGCCTCTAGGACCCTTAGCCTTCCTTCAAGGCCCAGTATAACCTCCACTTTTTCAGTGAAGCCTTTGCCGACTAGTCCAGACTCGCTGTTCCACCTCGAAGAGCTCCAGCCCTTCTCATCTCGTTTTTTCTCCTCTACATATCATCTAGCACTGTGCCATCTACTGCACTGTACTTGTCACTGATGATCTCATGTGTCCTACCCTTGTCCTCCTATCTAGGCTATTCCCTACTAGAAACCAAGAACTCCAAATTGTATTTACCCTAAATCTCCTATGATCGCTAATACCATGCTAAGTGCTCAGTACATCTAATCTATTGATCAAAATGAACAAGTTTCAATTACTATCTTCAGTCTGACTACTGGAGTTACAGTTTCCAGTTGTTTATTATTTGTTCTAGTTATTTATTATTGTAAATCTATTTATTATGTATTATTATGGGAACATAATGGCCCATGTCCCTGTTTTCTCTTTGCCCTTCTTCTGCCTGCTTTAACTCCTTGTACGCCTTCCACCAATCTAACATCTGCATCTAGTAAGCCACACAGAACTGAGCTTGGGGAGTATATCTTTGAATTTATAGTCAGCATCCCAGGTTGGTTTTCTCCTTAGTTCTCTTCTCTGGAGTGATTTTATCATCGCCAACTAGGAAGCAAGCTTGAATTCCTGTTTCGTTCATTACCCATGCCTGCAAGCAAAGCAACTCCTAAACTCATTGTTCAGATTAGTGTTAGGTTCCAGGCCAAGAACCTGCAGCAGACATAATATGGATTAGAGAACAATGCACTAATCAACGACAAATAAGGAGTCCAGTATGAGGGTCAATATTAAAGTCTTTGGAAACTGAAAAGTTTATTCAGACGAAGGCCATTATCAGAGTGAGGCACAGCCAATGCTCCACCCGTGGCTGGGACATGGCACCCCACAAGTTTGTTCATGGTACCACCCAAATAAAAGTAAAAATAGAATCGTCAGTCATACGATGATGCTTTAGCGAAAGATATTCATGTTTCATGTTTTAACAATGTCATCTACTGAATGATTTGACAGTATGTTATTTCTTAACATTCCGTAACTAAAGTCATAATTTTATCATTTTCAGCTTCGCAAGTCTGTTTTCAGCATCAGGGCAAGGAACCTTCTAGAAAAGGAGACCGCAGTCACTAAAATCTTAAGGTAACACCAATTAATGTTGACACATATTTAAACACAAATGGGATTATATTAAACAAAAAACAGCTTTTGGAAAAATGAATTAATGTTCTGGGCCTTAGTATATACTTCCTGCCAGAAAGTAGATTTGAGTAATCTATATACTTATAAATAATATAAAAGATATTATTAATGTCATTTCTAAAAATATATATATATATATTATTAGCTCAGTAGGCCTTTCTTTCTTTCTTTTCAAGTATTTAAACATAAATGATAAGTATAAACGTTGGCCAAAAGGTGAAAATAACTTACTTTTAACAGTTTTGTATCTTTTGTGATATGTAAAGGAAAAATCACAATCTGAAGGATAAATGGTGAAAGAGCAAACGTTTTCATTATAGTTCATCACACTATTAAGAACACATCTATTAAAAATCTGGAAAGAAGAAAAAGTATACCCAGCTTAGAATGCCTATGAAAACATATACTTTTCATGCTACTTTCTAGAAGATGCCCTCAAATGAAGTATCAATGAGAAAATTAAGCAACCCGCTTGAGTATTTTATAAGACTATATGTTACATTATAGAGTAGCATGATGAGTATAAAAACACATAAGCATTTGGAATGTCATGTTTTGGTACATATATTACATAGACATATGTACATGACACAACTCAAGATTGGGAGCTGGAGGTAGGATCGCTCGCAAGGCGAGTGGACAGATTCATGCCAGGAAGTCCCCTGCAAACCTGTGGTGAGTGGTAAGGAGTTCTAGCTCCCCTCTACTGGATTCATCACTAGGTATAGACATTAAAGCATTCTCTCCAGATGCATGTTACTATAACTTGGAAGACTGTGTGAGGAAATAAAGCTTAGTGTATATGATCTTTAAAACTATTCTTAATTTATAATACTACCTAAAATTTGTGTGCAAATAAAATTCCTAACTAATCAAGACAGTGTTTCTCTCTATATTGGCTGGCATTTATGCATACAGTTAAGTTTGTGTTGGAGTAGCTGTTATAAGGTGAAAATAAGTATTTCTAGGGCTTGTATATTATCACCACAAAATGTGATGAGATAAACAGATGAGGTCTCATCGAAATAGACAGCCTGCCTCCCAACTTAGGCTTGCTCCTGACTGGCTGGTAACTCCATCCTGGTATTACCATCAGATCATGCAGTGAGGCTGGCCTTGAACCACACATGTTACATCAGGATCATGATTCCAGCTACATGTACACCAGACAAGTTCATGGGTAGGGTCCTACAGCAATGCTGATCCACTCACTAAAAGGAGAAATCACCCTCAAGCCAGAAACTACCTACAAGGACATCATAATTCTTAGTCTGCATTGAGAATCTGCCTGCCAAGTCAGGAACTACAGGGACCTTACTCATCTTTCCAGAGCCACTGCCTTGCAGTGTAAATGGGCCTTCTGTGTCAATGAGTTCCCAGAGACTTTCCAAGGCAGATGCAGAAACAGATACTTGCAAGGAAGAGATTTCCAGACCTCATCTCCCTAGGAACTCTTTCTTAAAACTGATCTGTCACTTTACCCTTTTCACCCTCCTGTCCTTATTTACCCCTCTCTCAGTTTACAAAAGAAAGGTGAAACTCTCACTCATCCAGAAACTATGGTGTGTATTAACCTGGGATGTAAAAATCCTCTGGATTGCCAAGCAAGAAGACCGTTCCCACCTGGCTTTCTCCAAAAAGAGGGTCCCATGGGGCCATGCCTTATTATTTATCCAGGTGACAATTTTATGGATAACTTCCTTCCCAAAGCTATCCACCTTAGAGTTAGGCCTTAGAAACAATGTGATTGTCACAAGGGCATGTGGTTACATGTTGTTTGAATTGAAAAATAAAGCCAGACTTTTTCTGACAGATTCGGCTGATTGGTTCAACAATGAAAACTGATTTAATAAGCGCCCAATGAATTGAATAGATTGGATAGCTAAGAGTCTCCAATTTATTCTCAAAATTATTTTCAAGCACAAACACAGTAATTACTAGAATTGCTAGAAATTACATTCTTCTATTTAACATGGCACAAGAGGAATATAGTTGCTGATGTTTAAATATACAGAAGTGTTTTTGTTTTTTTCAATTATATAATGCACATGAGCTATATATATATATATATATATATTTTTTTTTTTTTTTTTTTTTTGAGACAGAGTCTTGCTCTGTCACCCAGGCTGGAGGGCAGTGGCGCCATCTCGGCTCACTGCAACCCCACCTCCCGGGTTCACGCCATTCTCCTGCCTCAGCCTCCTGAGTAGCTGGGACTACAGGCGCCCACCACCACACCTGGCTATTTTTTTGTATTTTTTAAGTAGAGACAGAGTTTCACCATGGTCTCGATCTCCTGACCTCGTGATCCACCCGCCTCAGCCTCCCAAAGTGCTGGGATTACAGGTGTGAGCCACCGCGTCTGGCCTATGAGCAGTATTTTTAAGACTATCAGGAAATATAGACCCCTCTAACTTGCCCAACAATAGTGTAGTTTAGGGGATACTCAACAGCCAATAATATTTTACTACAGCCCAGCATGCTACAAAATGAGGGGCAGCACCCTAAAACTACCTGAGCTGCATCACCTTGTGAAACTCAGGAAATAAACAGCCGTAATTTGAAAAAACAAAAACCTTAGAAATTTTTAAAATACCAATTTGATTTTAGAAAGCCATTTCGCTTTTTCTTCTGTGCGGATGGTTTCTTCATTGCTTCTACACTCGCTTCTGCATGAATTAAGGGCAAGTGCAAAAGCTCAAACTGATATTTCAGGAATCTTTATCTTTTCACCACTAATCGTACTAATAGTAGTGGCAGTGATACCATACCTGCATTATAATGTGATCCATCAGTTAAAAAGGGCCCAAGAATAGATTGGGCCCGTGTCAGTGAGTGTTTGTATCGTTTTATACTGTTTTTCAAGGAACAATAACAGCTAAAAGGAAGAAGAAGAGGGGGGAAAAGAATTTTTTTTACAAAAAAAAAGGAAAATATTTAAAGTAACCTCAGGACAATTGCTTCGAATAACCTTCCACAAAATTGGGAAGGAGAAAAAGCTCTCCACCACTTTATCAGTGTCTTTTTACTGCCTCTAGAGACTCCTCTCTCCTAGGCTCCAACCTTGCTGTCGATTAAACTCTGCCAGGGTTCCTGGATAACTTAGCAGTGGGGTCTCCCAGGACCATTTGCATGTTGAAAGAAGGCTTTTAAAAAATGAAGGGGCTTTTAAGACAAAGAGGATGCAGATTCCATCTTTTAATAGATGGGGCTACCTAGATATAAATAAAAGAAGTCTGGCAGAGACTGCCGTTTCAGTGTTCTAACCCTCTTAACTTTCTAGGTGTTTTTATTTTCATAGAATTATTGTCTTTAGTCTTATCCAAGAGGTTCATCACCAGGGAGGTAAGTAACAGCAGTATAGGGAGGCTTGAAAAAGAGACCTGAGCTAGATCATTCTGGCAAACATCACAGGTTGACATTCGTCCTAATTTGTGTGCAGATAGAGATAAATCACAAAAACCTTAAATCCAGAGTGATGTAAGAAGTGTAAGCTTTTATAAAGTATTAGCATATTGAGATAACTTTCCAAAAAATAACAAATATTTGGGAAAAAATAAAGCAACTCCTTGACTTAAGGTTTCTGGAGGCCTGGCTGTGTAAACAGGCAATTAATTTCAATTCTCAACTCTCTCGTCTATTCCATGGGAGCTAGGAGGAGGCGATCTTCAGGGCCCTTCCTGTTCTAATGTAGGATACTGGACTTGGTGTTAAATCCCCCCTGGCTGGCATCAGGCTTCTCTGTAACATTGAACGACTCACTAATCTGACCCTCAGTTTTCTTATCTACCTTAAAAAGGTTGTCTGAATAATCTATTGACCAAGCAAAGTGAAATTTAATACTTATTCCAGTAAGGGAAACTGCCACTTTGTTTTCATAATGTCTCAGAAGGGATAGGTCAGAGGTGGATATATGTAAGGTTTTGGGTTTGGGTTTCAGTGTTTGGAGGATGGAGGTCTATTTGAGATTCGGCAGAATTCTTGATATGAGTTGAGGAGTATTGAAGATGCCTGGTGTGGACAAGTAATAGTTACTGTTCTGAAGATGGCAGTGCTGTGGTTGAGGACCAGGAAGGGAAAGTGACCTGCCTGGTGCCTCTCCACTGCTTTCCATGTTCTTTCTCCCGGCTTTGGTTCAACATTTGAGTAATCCATTCTTTACAGGGAGTTTGCCCTTCTGTTTTCATTCTCCTTCTTGACTTGGGTGATCTAAGAGAAGAAAAATAAATGGTGACCTTATGGTGTCCTCTTCACATATGAAATTTATTTTTTCTTTTGTGCCTTTTAGATTTTTAACCAGACACAACTTTAACAAACAAATACAACTAATTTTTATAGTGGTTTTTTTTTTTTAGTTTTGGATTGGTCCCCATTGGGTAGAGTCTTGACAAAAAATCCTAATGAACACCAATTATTTGTATGTGACTAGCTTGACCGGTTGAGTGACCTATTGTCTGTAGAAATGGGTTGGTTGGCCCAGCAGTCTACAGTTCAGATAAATGAATTTGGAGGAAGTGCCTGAAATCAACAATGAAGTTGCTGACTGGTTCACAGCTTTACCTTCCTGGACAAGTCAAGTCATATTGATGCAGAGCCCTCAGCTCTCAGCCCTGGAAATTAAGCTGGAGAGCTGCCAGGGGTCTTAGTTCTCAGGGGGGACCCACATTTCCAAATATCCATCTTCCATTTGAAACAGGATCCACATTATTCTAGCAGAAAGTATGTTATATACATTACTATGAACAGGAAATTCCAGCCCACAGAGGAAGAAGTCTTTCAGAGAGGAAGGGCCCTAGAGCCTGAGGTATGTGAGTCACAGGCAGAATCACCCATTTCTATGTGTAATCATCTTTAATTCATGTTGTTGTACTTTTTAAAATTAATTGATGTTTTGAGAAATATAAATCAATTTTTTAATATATTTTAGAACTCTTTGATGAGAAAAAAAAAAGTGGGCCATTTTTACAGAACTTGAGGCTACTGGCCCATGCTAAAATGCAGATGATTCACTTGGCAGAAACAGGCATCTGTGTCATTGTTTTTTTTTTTTTTTTTTTTTTTTTTGAGATGGAGTCTCGCTCTGTCGTCCAGGCTGGAGTGCAGTGGCCGGATCTCAGCTCACTGCAAGCTCTGCCTCCCGGGTTCCCGCCATTCTCCTGCCTCAGCCTCCCGAGTAGCTGGGACTACAGGGGCCCGCCACCTCACCCGGCTAGTTTTTGTATTTTTAGTAGAGACGGGGTTTCACCGTGTTAGCCAGGATGGTCTTGATCTCCTGACCTCGTGATCCGCCCGTCTCGGCCTCCCAAAGTGCTGGGATTACAGGCTTGAGCCACCGCGCCCGGCCTGAGTCATTGTTTTTTAAGACTTATCTGAAGAGGATTGTGAGAGAGAGGATGTTCCACTACCTGAATTATAAAATCCAAGATTGCTATTAAATTTGTTGTTGTTCTGACTTAGACTATCTCATTCAGCTCCACTATGGAAAGCTTCTTTTCAAAAGGCAGTGACCTTTTCTCTGCATCAGGTGAAATCAAAAACAAATAGCAATGTGCTTTCAAAAGCGTCACTACCTTTGTTGAGATTTCCTCTAATTCAAAGTCCTGAAATTGAGCACAAATGCATGATCATTCCTGCAAGGCTGAATGAATAGAGAAATGTCAAAATAAAACAATTAAACATTTTACATTATTTTAGAAAGTTCCATCCTTTTGTGGTTTGCCATGAGTACCTCCTTAGCGAGGACAGTATCTTTATAACGTTTCGAATGCTCAGTCTCACATGATGTTTGCATTCTGACATTTGGTTTTATAACGTAACTTTCTTTGCTATGCACTTATATTAATAAATGTTTCAGTCTTAAGGAATAGTCCTTAATGCTACTTAATACAGAAATTAGGCCAGGCACGGTGGCTCAAGCCTATAATCCCAGCACTTTGGGAGGCTGAGACGGGCAGATCACGAGGTCAGGAGATCGAAACCATCCTGGCTAACACGGTGAAACCCCGTCTCTATTAAAAAATACAAAAAAAATTAGCCGGGCGAGGTGGCGGGCGCCTGTAGTCCCAGCTACTCCGGAGGCTGAGGCAGGAGAATGGCGTGAACCCAGGAGGCAGAGCTTGCAGTGAGCTGAGATCCGGCCACTGCACTCCAGCCTGGGCGACAGAGCAAGACTCCGTCTCAAAAAAAAAAGGAAAAAAAAAAAAAAAAGAAATTGAACAGATTTAATAAAATACATAGAGTTAGTTTTTCTCTTATTCATCATTTTAAAAGAATCATTTAATGACTATAAATACAACTTATATACTACTTACATATATATATAATCACTATGTATTTATTAATCTGCAGTTATGTAAATGACATTAGCTGGATTTTTTTCCTGAAAGAAAGTGCCCCTAAGAATTCACGCATTCATTCAAGAAATATCTCTGTAGTGTCTTTCACATGCCAGGCATTTCACACCATTTGCTTTTTCCCATTTGGGAAGTCATGATGATTGTTCCATAGGTTAGCCAGCTGTTCAGCAACTTTGGATAAGGTCATGTTATTTCTCTGCAGCTCTGCATTCTGGGCAGCACTAGCAAGACACCCTATACGCTACTAGGAGGGCCCGAGTGCCTTACAGCGCCCCCTAGACCGTTGAGCTGGGCTCCTCAGTGGAAAGGCAAGGTGCTGGACTGACCCTACAGATGAGAGAAAGGACAGAGATCCTTGCAGCCTGGGGTTTGCGCCAACCCCTGAGATAGCAGCGATTTTTTTTTTATTAGCATTTGGTATGAATAATCCCAAGTTTTCAGAAAATAGAGTATTGAGAATGAATGTCATAAGTATTTATCTTTGTAATTCTATTAAGCCTGGCTCCTTATTGTTGGCTTTTTCTTAAGGTTTTCCTGACGCTTAAAAACTCTAGTAGGTTAGTTGAAAGACTATTTGGAAATAAACTAAGTGGATAGATGAAAATTAACTGTATTCAGGCAACTATAAGGAGACAAGATGTGTAGGCATATGTTTTTGCATAAAACATAAAATAGTAAATATTTAAAAGTGGCAAAATATAACTAAAACAAAAATAATATAAACACATTTTTAGATAGTACCTGATTTGTAGTAATCAAAATAGATATATATTTTATTGAGATAGCATATGATTTATAGATTGTTTTTGGATAAACCCAAAAGTGATTATAATAGTGTTATGGATTAGAAGGGCTACTATTGAGTTTTACCAAACAGATGTGGGAAGTTTTTTTTAATAGACTATTTTTTGAACAGTTTTAGGTTTGCAGCAAAATAGAGCAAAAGTACAGAGATTTCCCATGTACCTTCTGCCCCCACACAGGCAGTCTCCCCAGCTATCAACATCCCCATCAGAGTGATACAGTTGTTACAACTGATGAACCTACACTGTCACATCACTATCACCCCAAGTCTGTGGTTTACACTAGGGTTCACTCCTAGAGTAGTACATTCTGTGGGTTTGAACAAATATGTGATGATGTGTATCTACCATTATAATATCATACAGAGTAATTTCAGTGCTCTAAAAATCCTCTGCGCTCCATCTATTCATTCCTCCCTCCCCACAAACCCTGGCAACCAATGATCTTTTTACTGTTTCCACAGACATGGAAATGAACATAGAAATACATAGATATGTGTCTCCATAGACATGCATTGATGTTTATGGCAGCTTTATTCATAATTGCCAAAACTTGGAAGCAACCAAGATATCCTTCAGTAGGAGAATGGATAAGCAAACTATGGTACATCCAGACAGTGGAATAATTATTCAGCATGGAAAAGAAATGAGTTATCATCATGAAAAGACATAGTGTAAACATCAATGCATGCTACTGAGTGAAAGAAGTCAGTCTGAAAAGTCTACATACCATATGATTCCAACTATATGGCATTCTGGGAAAGATAAAACCATGGAGACAGGAAGATATTTTAACAAGGTCTTTCTTTTGTTATTTTATCACTGGAGAGTAAAGTAGTAAACAAAAAATGGAATACATATCTGCTGAAAATTGGCCAATGCAGTTTCTGCAACATTTACAAAATCTCACTTTTATTGTAGTAAAAAGTTCAGCCTTTGCATTGTAATCTGCACATTTCTGAGTCAGTAGTTGGGTTACTAAATTTGAATCCCAGTGAATGATGCGGGGTTGCAGACATTTTTAATGCTGAAATTTAGTAGATGCACTAAAGGCATGGATTTCTCATGAGTTAATTTTTCTTTTTTGTTTATAGTATGGGTATAAGTGCGTAAGATAAAGACATTCAAGGTTTATTTTATTTTCTGCCTACAATGAAGTTCTGGTCGCCCATGTATTTACATGCCTTTCTATGAAAACATTTTTGTGAATAACACAAGATTGGGAAGAACTAAGCCGCGGTTGCTATGAAAGAGCCAGATCCACTTACTCGGGACAGGGCTGACTCACAAAGGAGTGGGGTATCCACTAGGATAAAAATGCAGCTTTTTCCTCATCTCAGCAAGAGGCCATTACCGACCAGCTCACCCATTAGCATCCGCTGTTGTCTCTACTTGGGAAGATCACATTGTCACTCTAGTGGAGTCAGGTAAGAGCCATTTCCAGGAAATACTCATTATCTATTCTCTTAGTTATACAGTCAGAGTTTTACATAATTACCACTGAAAGACCATTTTCCTGTTGTCTGCTAATGTGATGACATTACATTAACCAACCTCAGATAATACTTTCAAATGTATTACTTGTGGAGTTCCAGATTTGAGCAAAATCCCTCAAATGGAATGCTCTGCAAAGTTATACTGCAGTTCCTTCAGATGGTAATTACATTTAATACCAGATGGCATTGTGTAATCTAACTTTTCTATAATGAGTGAAAGTAATTCGAAGACTCATAGGCCTCTCCCTTTCATTACAGAATGTATAGGCTTTTCCCACACCCTTGTTCTGGGACATTAAGAAAGAAGACATGGAGACAAAGAAGAAACGAACCGGGGACCCCCTGCTACTGTGTCTATAAACAACTAGTGGTGTATAAAGGCTAATAAAGCTCCAAAGATCTCTCTTATAACCATAATCTTTGGGCCAATTTTAAAATATTTTAGATGGAGAAATGTCAAGAAAAATAGAGACAATTTCAAGACATGATTCTCTTTCCCCAACCTCCATAAAAGATTATACATATATGGCTGTCATATAAGGAGCAATTGAAATTCCACAGCACAAAGGCAATGCAGGGGGAAAAAAAAAGGATCAACCTTTCATATTTTTTTTTTCTCAAAGGCTTGGCAAGAAACCAGGGGTAATATTTTTGCAACTGGGAATGTGTGTTTGCTGAAGAATATTCCCACATTTGAATCGTCCTCAGGGGTCCTCATCTTGTTTTACTTTCAAAGGTAGAGAGGGCATAACATTAACCCCAACTGGGAAAAGGAAAATGCCTCACTGTAATTCTCCTCCAGGGAACAGGAATAAAGGGATTACATATGCCTGCATAATGCAGAATTTCCTCACTCAGACAAGACAAAAGACTTCATTATTTTTCGCCAGACACTTGAAGTCTTGTGCCTCCCAGTTGCAGAAGCCAAGGAGGCAGGCCAATATTTTATATTAAGCCACTAGATGGAGTTCCTAAGAAAGTGGCCTTCTAGTACTTGCCATTATGAAGAGATCTAGGGAAGATGTTAAGAACCTTGATACCTGACACTACCCAGTCTTTCCCCTAAGAAAAGTGAGACTGTCCCTGAAGATCACAGTATTTTTCCAGTACCATTAGCTTTGCTTTTACTCTGGGTGACAAATAAATGAACATTTTCTTCCTGAAAACGTACCTCGTTTGTCCTTATGTGAGACCAAAAGGCATCTCAACCCTAATGAAAAATGAAAAGTGGCAAAATATAACAAAATGGAATATTCGAGTATTTCTCCTTCTGTGTAGGTCCATTACTTGGTAACTTTAAGGATGTATGCATCTCATTTCTTATATAAAATATTAGAAGTCTCAAATTTTGTAGTTATTCACTATTGCGGCTTGCAAGTATTAGATTCCTATAAGAGGAGGTATATGGAGACCACGTTCCCAGCAACAGATCTGATCTCCAGTTAAAGGAATAAAAATAAGTTCACCTGCTACAGCCTGCTCTGCTTCCACTTTGGCTTTCAGGCTTCCATAATAGCTTTCACATACAACGTAGAGAAAGATATATGCATTTTTTGGTTGTAAGGTGCAATGTCTTTTTTTTTCATTACTGTCTCTTCTAGTGTAGGTATGCAGCCCATTATTCTTGAGTGGCATCATATTCTAACTTGAGATAAAATTAAGATTATTTAACTTGCCCCTTTAAAAAGTATATTTTAAACACATGCTGTTTTGTCCGTGATGATTTTCATGCTTCAGAAGCATGGGAGTAATCAAAAAAGAAAATATTTGATCTTCACAGAATTTCAAGGTTCATTCATTCCACAAATATTTATTGAGCACCTACTGTGGATAAGAGCTGAGAAATAATCATGAACAATTGTAAAGACAGTGCCTGCTCTCTTGGAGCTCTTTGGAGCATGGCATATGTGACGAACAGAAAAGACCAAAGAAAAAGGCATGGAGAGAATGAGGTTCCTCCTGGTAAAGACGAGACCAGAAAGGGAGGTTAGAGGGAAACTAAACAGGGCTTTGTAGCCATACTGCACATTAGGCTTAGTCTTTTTAAGGCAGTTATGGTAACTGCATTCATGATCTATTGCTGCATGACAAATTACACCAAAACTGAAGTGATTTAAATGAAGTTTTTCATCTCACAATTTTAGTCAGGAATCTGGGCATCACTTAGTCATGTCTCTCTCCAAGCTGCGTGCATTTGGACTTGAATGGGAAGAGCCTCACTCAATCACATGGTTATTAGTGGATTCAGTTCCTTGTGAGCTGTGATGTGAAGGCCTCAGTTCCAACCGGTTTGCTGGATTCCTCCCCAAGGGGAACTCTCCACAGAGCACCTCACAAAATGCAGCTTGCTTCACCAGGGCAAGCAAAGAATCGGGCAAGAGCAAGTCAGCATGAGAGAGAGAGAGCTCTAGGAAGACAGAAGTCATAGTGTTCTGCAACCTCTCCCATTCTTCTGCTCCTTAACAGGAAGTCACTAAGTGCCACCCACATTCAAGGGGAGGGAAGTACCCAAGGGTGTGAAACCCAGGAGCCAGAGATCATCAGGGTAATCTTAGAAACCTGCCTGCCACAATACCATTATGGACATTGATTCCAGAGAACATTCGGTTTGGGATAACAATGCAATGTCTTTTCTGAGGGTGGAGGCATGGAGACCAGTTAAGAGGCTGCAGAATGGGTCCACAATGGACATCACTATCAGTCAGAACACAAAAGACTTAGCTTCTGCTATTATTCTCTGCCAAACTTGCTGCTCAGTCCCCAGTGCTATGTAGAGTGTTATAACATCCACCATGACACAGGACAAGATACAACAGGAAATAATAGCAACTAAAATTCAAAGAAAGTGTTGATGTTTCCAAAGTGCTGTCACATTCATAATCATCTTTACTTCTTCCAACTCCCTGTGAAGTCAGAAGGAAAGGCATTATTGTTCTCTACATTTTACATATGAGAAATGGAGGCTCAGAGAAAGCACATCACCTGTCTAAGGTCCCACAACTTATAAAAGCTGAAGTCAGAAGTGTGTGCTTCTAAAGCTTATGTTTTCTCAACTCATCTTCTCCATTAGGCTTCCAGAAAAAGGCAGAACTTTCCATCAGCAGCTGCACTGCAGGGTGGACTTCTTTGAACCGTGAGAGACTAGCAAGTTAGGGATGGGGTCACACAGTCCCCATGTACCTGATGCTACCCTCCCTACTCACCCCTCCCCACCTTTTCACTTACTCATTCTGTTCAGCAGGCAGCCTGAGGGCCAGGAACTGAACTTCCTAGGATTGGGAGGCTGAGTGATAAAGTGGTCCCTCATCACCTCACAGCCTAGTAAGGGGAATAACTAATGATAACAAAATGCCGTAAGCATTAAACAAGCTTGGTTAATAACATACTGTAGGAACATGGAGTATACAACAAGTCATTTTTTTGTGCTTTCACATAGGTGAAATACTCATTTCTCATTTCATGTTACTTTTCAGAACCCATTTGTATCAGTCTGTCATTATATTGTGCATGTTAAAACACTATTTGGTATTTAATGGTTTGCCTTACTGTATATGCTTATCTATGGTAACATTGTATTTCCTTTAAAAAATAATAAAGCAAACTTCTACCATGCTTTTGTATGAACGTGGGCACGTTGGATTAGAGTACATGTAACCTCTTAGCAGGTCTGATTGTGTCCAACTGAAGTTCATAGCTTTCTGGCAACACTGTTATTTTCCAAAACAGCAAAATTTCTTACATGGCCAAGGAAAGTGACAATGGCTTAGGCAGTACAAGGCTGTTTCATTAAGCAGAAACATCCTATCCTGGGCATCTTTCTATACCTGTTTCAATGTCCAGGTCAGCTTCAGGCCAAAGGGTTATAAAACTTCCTTTCCATTCCCTTGCTCCTGCATCTACCATCAGATCTCAGGTTTATAACTTCCATCTGCTGTCCTTCCCTCATCCACCAGGAACCTGTGTGTGGCCAGGGGTCTCCTTGTATAATGGAATGAGATTTTTCAGAATGTTCTCTTTAGACATATTTATGTATCTGTAGAAAAGTTGCTTCATGCTGTTTAGTAAATGAAAAATAGTGATTATTTGGGGTTTGTTTCCAGGAATACATTTACATTCAGTGAATTTGTATGATTTTTCATAGATATTCATCATAATTAGCTTCATCCGCATTAAAAGCATTTTTAAGTACTTAAATATGACATTTAATAAGTTCTTATATAATGTATTATTATATAATAAGTTTTTATATGATGTATTATTATATAATAAGTTCTGTAATATATGTGTTATATTTAAATACTTAAAAGTGCTCTTATTATACATGTATCATAAGTATTGCTATTTTAAGTGTGCTAAGCACATACAAATCCTTTTCTCAAAGCTCTTAACTCTTGAGACAGACAGTAATCATATTATTCAAAGCCATTGAACAAATACATCTTAAGAAACATATTAAATATGAAAATTATATGTAAAAAATGGCAGAATTATGTGTTCAGGTGTTGAGCAAATAGAGTATCATTAGATTTGCATATGATAAAATCATTGCATTTTCAACCTGTGAGCTGTCTTTCAGAGCAAGCCTTTCTCTTCATTTTACCAATAAGGAAGTTGGGCCCAAAGATCACCCAACTGGTTCATAGCAGTGTAACTTCTGGCACAGAGTCTTTTAATCCCTTGTGTTATTTTCTTGCCACTTACCAACTATCTCAAGGGAATTCCTGTCATTCCCAGTTGGAGAAAATTTTCTGGAGAATAATTTTTTTTTTTCTCACCAAAATCATTCACACCACAGGTGTTAGGCCACCCAGTTGTCTTCACTCCTTAGCAAATCTGAAATTAACACAAGTCCAGTTATGGTCCAAAGAGAACATGTTTTTAAAAGTCTCCACGGTTTAAACAAGTGGTAACTGGTTACCAGTAAGCTGCAAGCTTCAGACTGAGGTTTCTGTAGGTAATAATTCCAAAAACTGTGTGCCTTTCCTTTTAGAACTGTGATTTTAAAAACAACACATAACATTTGCCATCTAAACCATTTCTAAGTGTACAGTTCAGTCATGTTAAGTATGTTCACATCGTTGTGCATAATTCCAGCTTCAGTTACTGCTCTTTATGACTCATTTTTGCTTCTAAATTTTATGTTTTCCTAAAGTTCTGCAAAATCTCCTTGGAACATATATTTCATCATTCCAGGAGCCTGAGTGGACAAATCCTTCCCAAAGGGGGTTTATTAGAAACCTTGTTTAAATTCAAAACCGACATCATGATTGCCTGTGTGTGTTAGTCTGTTTCATGCTGCTGATAAAGACATACCTGAGACTGGGCAATTTACGAAAGAAAGAGGTTGAATTAACTTACAGTTCCATGTTGCTGGAGAGGCCTCACAATCATAGCAGAAGGTGAAAGGCACGTCTCATATGGCAACAGACAAGAGAGCTTGTACAGGGAAGCTGCCCCTTTTAAAACCATCAGATCTTGTGAGACTAATTCACGATCAGGAGAATAGCACAAGAAAGACCTGCCACCATGATTCCATTACCTCCCACCGGGTCCCTCCCACAATACGTGGGAATCCAAGATGAGATCTGGGTGGGGACACAACCAAACCCTATCACTGTGAGTAGGCTGGCCTTCCTTCTTATGGCCTCCTGATAGAAGCTCTACAATTATTTTTGGAGAGGAGGGAGGAGGTAGAAGGAGGAGGGGCAAGAGGGGAGCTTTCTGTTTATTTTCCAGCCGTTCTTCATAGCTGTGATGCTTCTGCTTTGTACGTGTTCTTGACACAGAACGTAAAGTTCATTTTCCTTTATAATTATACATTATTTGCTGTATTTTGTTTTCATTGGTGTTGCCTTTAAAATAATAAAAGTAATGAGCACTTATGTATTATTCATCTCAAGTGTACAAACCATGCATTTATCTTGGGCTCCTTTTTTTTTTTCCTAGAGCTTGCACCCGACAGCGCATGCTGAGTGGATCATTTGAGGGGCAGCCCGCAAAGGAGAGGTCAATCCTCAGCGTGCAGCATCATATCCGCCAAGAGCGCAGGTAAATACTCGGAAAGACAGGGCTTCAGAGACTGTAAAAAAAGGGGGTTTTACAGGAAATGGTTGCTGTACGCAGCCACCGCCGTCAGCCCTGGCTGCCAGACAGGCATGGCTGAGGAATCGAGTTCTATTTGCTGTTTGTTACAACAATGAAACACCTACTCAGATCCAAAGATTCAAAAATATCTCTACTTCACAATCCTTTTCCTTGGAGATGGCCAAATTCTCAGTTTTAAGATCAGAAGGAAAAATTCTGAATTTTGTTAGATGGGATCAAAGACATTTGGAAAGGGTATAAGCTTCTGCTACGAAGAGAAATCATAGGCATTTGTGGTGTTGTAGCAGAAAAAGTGTTTTATTTTGAATTTACCATGGTCGCTGCTTGAAAGGCGAGTTTGATCGTGAAATGTATTAACCAGTGACTGTGGTTGTTTTAGGTCACTAAGACATGGATCAAACAGCCAGAGGATCAGCAGGGGAAAATCTCTTGAAACTTTGACTCAGGATGTAAGTCTTAAGCAGTGCTTTGGATTTCAGAAGCGTGATTATGAAAATGTATTTAAATGACTGCTTAGACAATGTCAGTGCTTGAGTCTTTCGGCCGCATTCCCATGTCTCCTCAAGACTTCATACCAGAGGGAATCGGGAAACTCAGGATATGAATTATGTAGCCAAGTACCAGAAGTAACTGTTAACAGCAGAAAACTCCAGTCATCCCACACAAAGCACATGTCTTAGTTAAAATTGTAGCACAAAAGTGTCATATCAGTTGCATTTGACTTGAAATTAAAGACACTTTAAGCATTTTAGATAGGTTTGATTTGCATCATTTACTTTGAATATTCCCTAAGAATCAAATATTCTAGAATCTAGATCAAGGGTCTATAATTTCAGGGCTTTTATATGAGGAAGTGAAATTTTACTTCTAGAAGAATTTTTCTGTCAAAGCCTACCTAGTATTTCCCAAGAAAGGCTCTAGGTCATGTATTTATTTACTGGCTCTACAAATAGTTATCAAGTGTTTGTTATGTGCTGGGTCCTGTTCTAAGGAATGAGGAGCAGTGGGGAAATAGGATAGACTCAATGCCCTCCTGCAGCTTAAATTTTAGAATAGGAGACAGATAATAAGTTCGTAAAAATATAAGGGAATTTCTGGAGTGATTTCTTTTTATTTTCCATCATCTCTTCATTACTGTGACAGATTTGCTTTGTAATGTAAAGTGAAATGAAGTCACGTAAAGAAATCAAAGGTGGGGATTTGGGGGCTGGGAATTTTAGATATGATGGTTATCGTAGACCCCTCTGCGTTATCCCAGAGACCCAAATGAAATGAAGGAGCCACAAAAAAAATGCATAGAAGCCAAGCGTTAGATGGCCCAGCAGCTATACCACGCAAAGATTACAGTGAAAGGAAAGGCATATTAAATAACTGTAATTACGAAGTCCTGATTAAAAGACAGGCCTTAGGTTGAATCTGGATGAACTGGCTAAAAAAGTAGTCTTGAATGTTCAGAGTCAAGGATGGCACTTGAGAAAGGAGGGCTAGCAAGAGAAAGTTAGCAAAGCCTTAGGGTTATTTTGTTTTTCTCTTTTTCACCACTTACTTCTTATTTCTTGAGTTTTTGGAGTGTTGACTTACTACATCTGCTTTCATTCTTTAGAAACTTGTGTGTTTTAGTCTGAGTAGATGGTTTTTCTTAAGTGTTCCAGGCAAAATCAAGAGCTAGAAGTTGGCAATGAGAACACCTGATATCACCAGTACCCTATAGACATGGTTCTAGTTGGCACAAGATCTGTTACTGCCATGATTTTTGATATCCAGAGCTCTGATTGGCTACCATATTGTTGACATGGAATTGCCATCAAATCCAACACATGGCCTGTGCACTTAGAATTGCAGAGTCAGCCATATTGCACGGAGAACATTTTCAGGTGAAAAGTCAGAGGCAACCCTCGTTCAAAGTGCCATCAATATTTTTCAACCGAAACGTACAACCTACTTAAGAATCAAATCAGAATGTGTCTTTGAAAATAATGTGTTTAAACGTAGACAGCAAAGGCCCTGTTTGAACAGTCTAAATGCCAGAACTTACTTCTTCAGAGACTTCCTATCCTATCTTTCATATAGAAGTAGAGCAAAATCCATCTCCCACCTTCTCCATGGCAAAATGTCATGGGGTTCTGATCATTTCCAATAAATTCTTATAAAGTCTTTTCTCCCACAAAGGGGAGATTTAAATTAGAGAATTTTAACTTTTTCACTTATTCTGAATGAGAGCAGACACAGATAATTAAGTCTAAGGAGTGCTTTCTGTAAAATCTACTGAGTTACCGGAACTCTGGCCCTGTACCTTCCATGGGGTCCATCTAAAGGGCTGTGAAGGGCCCACATGGCCTGCTCACCTCTCTTAGATTTACCTACACTGGCATCCTGGCTATTCCATGTGTAGACATGCCAGGCCTGCTCCCAGCTGTGGAAGAACACATTTCTGCAGCCCTACCACAACCTACACCCTCACATCCTTCTAGTCTTTTCTCAGATAGCACCTTCATATTGAGGTCTACCCTGACCTGTTCACTTAAAATCACAATCTTCTAGCCTGTGAATGCCTCTCTATTCCTCTCACCCACTGCGACTTTTTAAAAATAATCAGATCACTAAGCATCCTCTAACATACTTATTTTGAATTATTTTTTATTTGTTTCCCACTGACTAGAACATCCTATGAGAACAAGGATGTTTTGTTTCCACTTGCCATATCCCACACATTAGAACAGTGCCTGGCACATAATAGGATTTCAGTCAATATGTGCGGAATGAATTACTTTTCAGAGGAAAAAATACTCTTGCTATGAAGACTGTGGCCATTAAAGATATATATTTAATCTTATTAAATATACTGTAAATTTATATATTTAATATAAATATATACATTTAGTTTAAGTATACATATTTAATGTAAATGTATACATTTAGTGTAAATATACATACTTATTGTAAGTATATACAACTCATAGATATATATTGTAAATATATAGTGTAAATATATTTATTGTAAATATATACATTTAGTATAAATATGCATATTATAACTATATACATTTAGTATAAATATACATATTATAAAATATACATTTAGTATAAATATATGTTTAACAGTAAATATATAATTAATATTTATACTTTATGTCGAGGGAGATATTGGTTTTAATTTTTTTAACTGATAATATATTTTGCATTCAAAACCCTCCTATTTTAACATACCCCCTTTTGATTTATTTCTAGCATTCCAATACAGTGAGATATAGAAATGCACAAAGAGAAGACAGTGAGATAAAGATGATTCAGGAAAAAAAGGAGCAAGCAGAGATGAAAAGGTACAGGTTGCTGCAGTGTCCCATGGCTCTCATTTGGGAATGGCAACATTTCCCTTAGCCTTATTCTCCCATGAATTTCTCCTTCAAGGAAAGTGCAAGAAGAGGAACTCAGGGAGAACCACCCGTACTTCGATAAGCCACTGTTCATTGTCGGGAGAGAACACAGGTTCAGAAACTTTTGCCGCGTGGTGGTCCGAGCACGCTTCAACGCGTAAGTACACTTCATTTCAGCCAGGTGTTTGGCCTGAGCCGTGCAAACAGCAGGGGTGTTGTCATATGAAGAAGAAGGAACATGTAATCCTAATGGGGTCACAAAATAAACTGTGGACTAATTAATCATGCTGCTCCTCTTTGCTGAACACCCGACCAGGTGGAAAACAAAGGTCGCAAGTAGTTAACATTTATAGAAAACTCGCATTGATAAAACACAAAACAGCCATTTTCATTTGTGCATTTTAGCAGCTTCCTGATACATTTATATTGGCGTTATTAACTCCATATTTTATTTTGGAAATACTGAGACAAAAGGAGACTAAAGGACATGGTGAAATGAAGGTCATTGTCCATGTCTTCCATTAGGCTTGTAGTTTCTTTGTGGTAAAAATACCTTAATTGGTTCATTGGAGAATAATGTAAAGTTGACTAGTGCTTTCATTACCAACTGTTATATGAAGGAAACCCACTGTCCACTGTCTCTACTCTACCAACATGGAAGAAATGTGTAAGAAGCCATCAGTAGGGCGAATGCTGACGACACTGTATTTGTGGACACCTAAGCCAAGTTTGACAGGCAACCAATGGATGAAATGGATTTTTGTCACGCATACCTGTGTTAGTCCATTTTCGTACTACTGATAAAGACATACTCGAGACTGGGTAATTTATAAAGAAAAAGAGATTTATTGGGCTCACAGTTCCACGTGACTGGGGAGGCCTCACAATCATGGTGGAAGGCAGAAGGCACATCTTACATGGCACAGACAAGAGAGAATGAGAGAGAAGTGAAATCAGAAACCCCTCATAAAATTGTCAGATCTTATGAGACTTATTGACTACCACAAGAACAGTATAGGGGAACTGCCCCCATGATTCAATTATCTCCGACTGGTTCCCTCCTACAGCACGTGGGAATTATGGGAGCTACAATTCAAGATGAGATTTGGGTGGGGACACAGAGCCAAACCATATTAGCACCTTTAAGTAAATATTCTGAAGACATTAGGAGTCATGGAGGAAATGAGAAAACTTTCCATGTTCCCATTATGTAGTTGGACTGTCCCTGATGCCATTGTTTAAGTAAATTGATTTCTTTGTTATTAATTAGTAGCATATGATAATCGCTATCTGTTATGGACTGAATTGTTCTCCCCCAACAAAATCCATATAGTAGAGTCCGAACCCTCAGAACCTGAGACTGTGACTGTATTTGGAAATAGGAATTTTAAACAGGTTAATTAAATTTAAATGAGGTCATTAGATGGGCCCTAATCCAATATGATTGGTTTCCTTGTAAGAAGGGAACATTTGGACACAGACATATACAGAGAGAAGACCTTGCGAAGACATGTAGGGAGAAGACGGCTGTCCACAAGTCAAGGAGATAGCCCTGGAACAGGGTTATCCCTCACAGCCCTCAGAAGGAACCAACTCAGCTGGCATCTTGATCTTGGATTTCCAGCCTCTAAAAAATGAGAAAATAAACTTACATTGCTTAAGCCACCCAGTCTTAAGCACCAGTGGTACTTTGTCACAGCAGCTCAAGGAAACTAATACAAACTATTATAACATTTCAGGGATGGAAGAGACCTCAGGGACCACTCGGTGTCATTTGTGTGCCCCCTCCTTCAACAGAGGAGGACATTTAAGCATGCAGAAGTTGAGGGCTTTGCTCAGGGACCCAGCTACTACCTGGCTATCTCTTGATTACCAGAGTATTGTTCTTTCTGCTTCTGTAAAGACTTTCACAATTTAAAACAACTGAGTCATAATTATTAAAATCTTCCATGAGTTTTCAAAGTAAAGGAAGAAAATGTCAGTTTAGAGATCGATTTGATCAGTTCTCGAAGTAGGTTTTTTGTCTTGAATTATCCTGTTGGCTACCTGCACCTTAACATCTCATGGCTAATTCTCCACTTCACTTAGTGTGGTGGAATTTCCCTTTTATCAGCAAGGCAGCTGATGTTGATTACAGTTGATGAAGACTCTTGTAACTGGGGACACATATGCAAAGACTGTAAGCAATCTCATTGATAGTGCTCACAGGCTTCCTGAAAGTAGAAACAATGAATCTCCCTTCCAAGAAATTCTAAATACATCATTCTACAACATCACAGTTAAATGCAGGGGGTAGAAGTGTATTTAAATTATGGTGATTTAATTAAATAATTTCAAAGAACGAACATTCTTGAGCTATTAAGACAAAGATTTTAAATGAGTATTTTTAAATGAAAGTCAAAATTTAATTTTGTACTACCCGTGTCAGAAAATTCCGAACAAAGTCACAAAGTCTAAAATCAAGTATTTTGAGACACATAAAACTTTGTTTTCATAAGCATCAACTGCAAATTCTTTGGATTTTTCTTTCGTCTAATGTTCTCTGACCTCCAGAGTCACCTACAGTTAACATATTTTATAACGGACATCGTAGAGAGGATGTACAAGAGATTTTAGGTAGATGTCTGCAAATATGATTTTTAGCAAGTTAAAACATGCTTGCTGTGTTGCAGAATTTTATATATGTGTTCTCTTACAGATCTAAAACAGACCCTGTCACAGGAGCTGTGAAAAATACAAAGTACCATCAACTTTAGTAAGGATTAAAAATTTCATTTTCTATGCACATTTGAAGTTTTCGTGTACTGTTTTATGCTGCATACAAATATTAAAATTCTCTTTTATTTTCTTGCTATATAGTGCTATGAAATAGATGATTGGAGAAAGATGTTTTTAAAATACCAGTCATGTTGATAGAGCCACAGAAGCCATCATCTCTAACTCTTAGAAGCCTTTCCTGGAACCTTTATGTTTCTCAGTTTTGTTTGGTCTTTGGCAGTGATTTGCTGGGATTGGTCACTTACCTGGACTGGGTCATGATCATCGTAACCATCTGCTCTTGCATCTCCATGATGTTTGAGTCACCGTTTCGGAGAGTCATGCATGCACCTACTTTGCAGGTACCGCTGCTAAATCTCAGCTTAAAACTAGGAGGTAAAATACTGACCTGCCGTTTTTCCATTCATTGTAACCACACTGCCTTTTGCCCATTTCAGATTGCTGAGTATGTGTTTGTGATATTCATGAGCATTGAGCTTAATCTGAAGATTATGGCAGATGGCTTATTTTTCACTCCAACTGCTGTCATCAGGGACTTTGGTGGAGTAATGGACATATTTATATATCTTGTAAGTTTTTGGTTATTTCCTAAATGAAAACTGTAATGGTTTTGTAAAATCTCCTGCATTTCTTGGTATAAGTGCAAGATATAGTATGAGTCACAGAGGTTTAGATTCCCTAACTGAATTCTTAAATGGACTCTAGAGTAGTTCATAGTTCATTATATGCAAATAAGGGCCATGCATGTAAAATCTAAATTAAGAGCATCATAAATATCTATGGATAGTTATGTTGTTCAAATACACTAATCACAATTTTATGTAAGAATGAGACATACATGAATAAGGTCTAATGTAGCAAACCTAGTTTGCATCCCACACATCTTATGGCTTCTATACTAAAAAAAAAAAAAGTTTGTCTCATATAAACCATGTTATTGATTATGAGCCCCTTATTGTTGAAAGCCAACTGAAGTGATTTTGATTGGACCTCTCTCCTGATTTCAATGCATAAAATACCTGGCTATAGCAGGTGCCCATTCAACTGTCCAGCAAAACTGGCTGGAAAACCACAGAAATGGGCTCAAAGAATTTTTTATTTTTTCTGTATGTCCAAGAAGGCATGAAATCATTGTCTTTGCAGACACAACAAGGAAAATTGTGATCATTAACAGGTGGCATGTTGCAGATCATTGATAAAATAGCAGTAACCTTGATAAAAGGAATTCCAGCCATGCTGACATCAGCAGAGCCTCCAGAGTAGTAAGTTAAAAGAATGCACTGGTGTACACACACACACATGGTGTGGACACCTCCATTTCTTTCCTACATCCACATGATGACTTTTCTTTGAGGTATCTAGCAAGTCCAGATGAGGTTTGTTGTTTAAAGTTAACAGATTGCACGTACAACCAGTGAGTGGAATCTTTGCTAAATGAAAATTTGGGGCCAGTTGGCTCTCAGAAAATGTAACTAGCAGGGGATGAATTGTATAAATTCCAGAGATTATTTTTTCCCCTTTAGGTGAGCTTGATATTTCTTTGTTGGATGCCTCAAAATGTACCTGCTGAATCGGGAGCTCAGCTCCTAATGGTCCTTCGGTGCCTGAGACCTCTGCGCATATTCAAACTGGTGCCCCAGATGAGGAAAGTTGTTCGAGAACTTTTCAGCGGCTTCAAGGAAATTTTTTTGGTATGTTGGAATTATCCTTTGATTCCAGTTCACAGTAGTCCAACTCTAGTAGCTAATGAGGAAAAAGTGAGTCTTGCTTATCAAGGTCAATGCAATAGTTTTGGTTATTGCCAGAGGGTTACAGCGGCACTAACAAAACACAAGGCACCTTCAAACACTTTACCCATGGACACCTCTGGCGTAGGAGTTTATTTAATTCACCTAAAGAGAAGCACTCTGAGATTTGGAAGAGTTCGTATCTGCTGACTCTTTCTGTCCTACCTCTTGACTCTAATTTATACTCTGGGTTTTAGTTTCCTCCCATCTGAAAATGAAGGATAAGAAGATTCAACACCATGTACTCCACAAATGGGATTAGGAATTCATGCATTTGGGCTCCTAATCTCATTCTGTGTGTTCTTGAAAGAATATAGCACAGAATTCTTCTCTAGATCGCAGGAGTGTTAACACAAAACAACTTTAAAAATGCAACATATAGGTATAACCCACTTTAAGTAACTTCAGCATTACAGTAATGAGTGATTACAAAGATGACTGAGGAGGCAAAACGTACTTTTTAGCTGGGCAAATGTTGATTTAGAGTCTTCTGAAAACAAGGCCAGAGATAAAACAACAAGAAAGAGGCTCATTGTTCACAATCTGTTACAGAAAGAGCTTTGCCTTACAAAACAGTGATCAAAAGATTATTTTTATTATTTGATGAGGTCTGCCTGTGCATGAGAAGCATGAGTTAATTTACATAGGCTCGTTTTGGATCTTGCTTTCTAGAGACATACCTGTGATGAGAAAACAGCTCTAGTTGTGGTTAATACGAATGTATTTTAGAGATAGATTGTGATGTTACTAGAGGTATATCATTGCTGATTTTTTTTTTTTTTTGAGACAGAGTCTTGCTCTGTCGCCCAGGCTGGAGTGCAATGGTGCAATCTCAGCTCACTGCAACTTCCGCCTCCTGGGTTCAAGTGATTCTCATGTCTCAGCCTCCCAAGTAGCTGAGACTACAGGCACGTGCCACCACTCCCAGCTAATTTTTTGTGTTTTAGTAGAGACGGGGCTGCACCGTGTTACCCAGGCTGCTCTCAAACTCCTGACTTCAGGAGATCCACCCACTTCGGTCTCCCAATTGCTGATTTTTTTTTTAAAGATGTGTTTAAAAATTCTTGTTTTCTTTATGCAAAACCATAAAACGGTAGCTCTTCACACAGCTGGAATTAAAAGAAAGTATCACCTGACCACTAATGTATATGAATCTTTTGATCACTAATAAATTTTAGAGGAGAATTTGTGCCTTTCCCTGATGGTGGTCAGTGTGATTTTAGTATACTTAGGTGTATGTTTAGGTTATTCAACAAGTGCAGTTCACTTGTTCCAAATTTTACCCTCTGCCACTCTTCTCTGCTGAGACCAAAGAAGTCAGCCAGCAGAGGGAGCATGAGTTAATTAACAGATTTGCTTTTCAAGACGGAATTCTCTCCTTTCCTCTGTGCATAGAACATTCTTCTAATGCACACCTTCACAATTACAAGACAGCTAAGCCACTGTCTGGCTCGTTTGTACTCTGCTAATAAAAATATGAATCCAGGCTGAGCACAGTGGCTCACGCCTGTAATCCCAGCACTTTGGGAGGCCGAGGCAGGTGGATTGCCTGAGGTCAGGAGTTCAAGACCAGCCTGACCAATATGATGAGACCCTGTCTCTACTAAAAATACACAAATTAGCTGGGCATGGTGGTGGGTGCCTGTAGTCCCAGCTACTCGGGGGGCTGAGGCAGTAGAATTGCTTGAACCCAGGAGGTGGAGGTTGCAGTGAGCCAAGGTTGCGCCATTACACTCCAGCCTGGGCAACAGAGTGACACTCCGTCTCAAAAAAAAAAATTATATATATGTGTGTGTGTGTGTGTGTGTGTGTGTGTGTGTGTGTGTATCCATTTGGGAGAAAAATGGACAAAATATAATTATTTAAACATTTTTTCTTTTCCATTAAATAAAAAAGAGCAAAGTGTTGATTTTAAAATCAGAAAAGTTCAAACCATTTCAAAAATACCTTATTCCATTTTCTTACATGAAATTCATGTTTCCATTTAAAAAATGCAAATCTTGTTAATTTTCTCCTTTTGACCTTCCAGTAAGGCTGATTATATGGCCTATGGTGGAAAAGTTAAAATATATCATCAAAAACCCATGATTTTTATACAATGTTATCTTAAAATTCCTATTTATGTCACTGTTTAAACCAAACCTAATATTTAGTCTTTACCAAGAGATTTAACATTTCATCAATTTCTTTCAGGTCTCCATTCTTTTGCTGACATTAATGCTCGTTTTTGCAAGCTTTGGAGTTCAGCTTTTTGCTGGAAAACTGGCAAAGTGCAATGATCCCAACATTATTAGAAGGGTAAGATGTACCTTTCTGTCTTTTGAAATAAAAATTTAGGGTCAAGTGTGGTGGCATGTGCCTATAATCTTAGCATTTTGGAATGCCGAGGAGGGATGATTACTTGAACCCAAGAGGTCAAGTTTGCAGTGAGCTATGATCATACCACTGTACTCCAGCCTGGGCAACAGAGCAAGAGACCCTGTCCCTAAAAAGAAGAAGAAAAAAATAAGGTAGTTTACACTCCCTTGGCAAATATGTGGTACCAGTGGCTGCCAAGCCTACTTTAAGAGCTCCCTATACAACTCTAAGAATTCTCCTCCCACAAACTCCTTTTTGCTTAACATGCGATATGTCTCTTCTGGCTAGAAAGTTTAATAAGATGAAAAGCACACCTCAGAGAATGTCACTCCTCCCTTCTATTCCAGTGTCAATCCACTGCTGACAACTTGAGCGTGGTCACCCAAGATTCCAGCTATTATAGCTGTGAGCTTCAGATACTTTCCCTTGAGGTCTTAGCTAACTTGATCCTTCCTTTGTTGTCATACAAGACTCGTATCAGCAAACAGCCCATGCAAAAATGTCCAAGAGACAGCATTTGGTTCTCACCCCTTTTTACTGCTTCCCCACTCCAGCTTTCTCCCCATTAGAAAGCCAGTGCTTTTATATTAGCTCTAGCTGCCCAGAGTCTCCCTCTTTATGACAACCAACAAGGACCTCCACAAAGACCCAAACTTGAATACTTGCACTACAGCGTTTCTTTCTCTTTCCTCAGTCATTGGTTATAAGGGGAGGCTCACTGCTGTAGCAAACCCAATATTTCGGTAACTTCACATAATGAAATGTATATATTGTATCTTGGATCAGTTGCAATATATACATTTGCGATATATACAATATATACAGCTCTCCTCCAAATGACCACTCAGGGACTCACATGCCTTCTATCCTGTGTCGCCACCCTTTGCCATGTCTTCAGAGCCTTCTTCAATGAGCTGGAGATAAGAGTGGAGAGCCATCTCCATCTGAATGGGCTGTGGGAAAATCCTCGGCACCCATGTTCCTCTGTAAAGAGCAGGGATACTGCAAGGGAGATTGGAATTTAGTTGTGTGTTCCAGAAAAAAAAGGTGGGGGGGGACACAGTTTAGTTAATAATTAGACAATTTTTGCAATATCATACTGTGTCCCATTCTCGTAGGATCCTTATGTTACAAATAGATTAATAAAGTAATCCAACTACTGCTGATGTATAAACTAGAAAAGTATTTTATCTTTGATCCCAATAAAATGATGCCTTAGTTCCTAAATGTGTATCTTCAAAAGGCCTACTAGATCTGAACTACATTATATATTTCTAGCAAATATGGGTATCTAATATAGATTTTAAATGATACAAATTGTTCTCTAATTGTTACAAAATACAAGTTACATCTTTGTCCAGCCAAAATACACTATAAATTACATTAATAATGAGAATTTGAAACAAAGGCCAGACTGGGAGAGAGATTCCAAGAGCTTTGATAAATCTGAGAAGACAGAACAAGGAACATGGCCTGACGGTCATGCTGTATCAAATTAGCTGATAAAGAAAGTGACAGAGACCTGACGCAAACATCCACAAGCTTGTGTGTGGAAAGAAGAGTGATTTTCGACCTACGCTGAACAGAGGCCAGAAAGATAATACCAACACTTCAGGGTGAAGCCTGCTAGGAATCTTGGATGACTCAGTATATTAACAGTGGCCTAAGAGCATGGTGATTTTACATTATCTAGTCATCCCTAGCCAAAGCTGAAGATTGATGGTGATAGCAGCCAGCAGATGAGCATAGACACAGATTTCATGAAGCATTTTTCCTGTTTCCTAGAGCAGTGAGGTCTGTGCAAGGCTCAGATGGAAAGCCTAAGGAGACTTAGCCATCACAGAGAGTACCAGCACCAAGCAGAATGATTGAAAAGAAATTGGCATGGTGAGACGGGGCTTGAGTCCTTTTATCTTCTCAAATCCAAACATAAGAGGCCAAGGCCAAGAATGCCATATGAGAGAAGGTGACGTCAGTTCTGTCAGAGGACTTCAACCCATCTGACTAAAAGAAGAGATAAATCCAAAGAAAAGGGGAAAGTAGATACGCCGACATTTAGATCACACACAGTTCCTGTTAAAGACAGCGAAGCTTGAGTTGCTGCACCCATAGTTTCCAGTTGGGAAGACATGTTTTTTTGTCTGAGGCTGAGCACTTCCTCCCTCTGCTCCTTTGTCTGTTTTCTTAAAACTCAACAGATGGCATGAGATCAATGTAGATATAGATATGGAGCCTAGGACTTAGTCACCAAAGTCCTGTAAACAAACGCTGAGGATACCCTTTGACAAATAGTCATTAAATATCAGTTGTGTCCAAGGCACTGTGCTAGGTGAAATGAAATGTGGAACGGAAACATTAGGAGGTCCTTGCTTCTGTTTTGCAGCATTTTCTGTCCAATCAGAACATGTGTTTCATGTTCAAGCAACAGTAATATAAAGTCAGCAGTTTTCAAAAGCCTATGAGAAGCAGAAATAATGTGCAGCCTATGACATCAGCATGGGAAATTGTGCTTCCGACTGGGAGTACTGTGCTGGGAGGGCTCCAGGGAGGAGGCAGGATTTGAGATGAGCAGGAAAGGACCTTCCAAGCAGAGCAAGCAGTGAAGAAAGACGCAAAGCATGTGAAGAAGAGTCACAGTGTGGAGGCAGGGACAGAACAAGGAGGAAGGAGCATGGGCTTCGAAATCACAGCTTCTGAGATTGGAATCCTACTTTAGGAGAGGTGGTGGCCTGGTCTGGTCACTTAATCCTTCCGAACCTATGTCTGCCTCGAATGCTTCTCACACAATGATATTATGAAGATTCGATTACCTTGTTTATGCAAAGTACCTAACCCAATCTCAATAGTGAGTGTTCATTTCATTCCCGCCCGTGTAGGAAAACGCTGAAAAACAAGGTCAGAAATGGAAGTTAGGGAGAGATCCTCAAGCACCCGAAACGCCTGGCTAAGGGGTTTGGAATTTTGTTGATGAGAAGAGACACCACAAAAGGTTGGTAAGAAGAGGAATCAGACATGTCCTAGTGCCCACAAAGTACAAAGCACTGTTCCTAGTGCTGTTTTTGTTACCCATATGCTAATGAGGATATCCATTCCTAATGAGGAAAACAGGTGTAGAAAGATTAAATAATTTGTCCAAGGTCACCCACCTAATAAGTGGAGAAGCAGGGAACTAGTGTCCAGGCACCCTGGCTTTTCACCAAGATACCAGACTGCTTCATGCAATCAAAGATGGGCTCAGGTGGGTTCAGGAAAACAAATTGGAAAAGGCAGTGAGGCCAAATACGTCAAGGGACCTTTATACAATACACTACAATACAGCCTTTTCAAATAACGTTCTACATAAAAAGGTATGGTTATGGAAAGATAATCACAATAAAGTTTGAGCTGAAAAAAGTGGGCGATGGAAGAATGAAAACTTTATGAGCTCAGATACGTAGAGGAAGAAAGACTGGCAGGGTATACTCCGAAATGTTCATTGTGTTTGTCTGTGGGCAATTGTAGGTAAGTTTTCTTCTTTTTATTTGTCCAGGCTTTATAAATCAAAGATGTGTTATTTGTACTTAAAGGTTCTTATTTTAAAGAATTGTGCTGATAATCCAGAAAGAAGTAACGTTGGCATTACTGAACTCCGCATAGTAAGAATGGAGACGTGGGCCGGGAAGGACAGGGAAAGCCCAGGGGACCCTAAGCTTGATGCTGGGCTACTGCCAGGATGCTGGTCCAGGGACAGAAAGGAGGAGGCCAAGCGGAGACATGGTTTAGGGTCAAAGAAGGCTTTAAGCAGATTAAAATGGAATTTCTGTTGAAATATTCAAACAGTGATCAAGAATTTTACCATCTACACCCTGAACCCAGAAAAGAGATTTAAGTTTAAAATATGACCATCATGGCCAAAGAAACAAAAATAATCAAAGGGAGAATAGAAAATGGGTCAAAAATTTCCTATAGATGTTTAATTTTTAAAACCCATTTAACAGTTTTATTGAGATATAATCCACACAGTACACCCACTTGCAGTGTACAATTCAATGGTTTTTTAGCATATTCACAGAGTTGTATATACGACAGCCACTTTTAGAACATTTGTATCTCCTTAAAAAGAAACCCTATATCTCTTAACTGTTATCCCCATCCCTTTATCTAGCCTCCACCTCAAGCACTGAACAACAGCTAATATTCTTTTTGTCTCTATAGAGTTTACTGTTCTGGACTTTTATATGAATAAAATCATAACATATGGTCTTTTGTGACTGTTTTTTTCTCAATTCGCATAATATTTTCAAGGATCATCCATGTTGTAGCAGGTATCAGGACTTCATCCCTTCCTACGGCTGAATAATATTCACCTGTATGACTGGACCACATTTTGTTTATCTATTTGTTCAAAAATGAACATCTGGGTTGTTTCCACCTTTTGGCTATTGTGAATAACGCTTATGTAAACATTTTGTTCAAGTTTCTATAGGGACATACATTTTCATTTCTCTTGGGTAGATACCTAGGAGTAGAGTTGCTGGCTCATATAGTAACTCTGTATTAGTGGTTTGAGGACCTGCTAGACTGTTTTCAAAAGTGGCTGCACCATTCTACACCTGCCTCGGTATGTAAGGGTTCTGGTAGCAGGACTGCAATTCCTCCACATCCTGGCCAATGCTTGTTGTTACGGTTTTCTCAGTGGGTGTGAGGTGATATCTCATTATGGTTTTGATTTACATTTTCCTGATGGCAGATGGCATATAATACTGAGTATCTTGTCATGTGCGTTTTGGCCATTTGCATATCTTCCTTGGAGAAATGTCTACTCAGGTCCTTTGCCCATTAAACTAATATTCTCAGCATCAACTTTTAACTGCCTGTCTCCAAAGTCTTTGTTACTATTTGCTGGGTGGCTGTCCGCATCGCTGTTGTTAGATAAAGGACTTTTGGTATTCCTATCAAAAAAGATAGAAAGAAAAAAAGAGTTTCCTATCCATTATCTTTTCTGAGTTCATTTTCTGACCAGGTTCCCCCTCTCCCCTTGTTTTTCTACTTTAGGAAGACTGCAATGGCATATTCAGAATTAATGTTAGTGTGTCAAAGAACTTAAATTTAAAATTGAGGCCTGGAGAGAAAAAACCTGGATTTTGGGTTCCCCGTGTTTGGTAAGTGTATTAGAAAAAAAAATATTCTGGAGAATGCTGTTTTTCAACATAAGGCTTTAAATAAGTGTAATAAGGCATGTAACTGAAAGTAATTTTGCTCGAGATGTGAAAATGATCTTAAGTCATACAGGGTGAAACGCTAGGTTATACTGGAAGACAGAAATCGGGTAAATAAGAGAGCAAGTAGTACACGGAGTTCTACATAGCTTCATGAAACTAGAGAAATATTATCTCAGTATTTTCTAATACTTCAAAAATATGTATCTGGATTCAAATGGCTTTAAAAATTAGCGAGGCTTAACAAAGGATTTTCCTTCAAATTAAAACTAAACTTATCCTGAGTTTCTATCTTTAAAGGAGGATCTGATGTCCTCATAATAGAGCCCTAAATCATAAAGCTGTTTCCATTTTAAAACCCATTTACACTGAAGGATTTCCATTATTGAAACACTGGAGAGGAATCATCAGTAAGAAAGTCGATTGCTTCCAACTTTCCCTTTAATATTCCTTTTTTTTGAAATGGAGTTTCCAAAGCACTTAGATCAAAGCTAGATATAGCTAGTACCTTCTTTCTCATCTGTTTTATTAATGACCATGAGTGGATCTCTCAGTCTGTGTCATTGATGAATTGAGTGTTCTGTCAACTTTATTTGTCCTTTGAAATTGTTATCTGTTTTTTAAATTTTCTTTTAGAAAATTTCTTAGAATAACAACTGAGCCACAGCAACTCTGCTTTTGTCACAATTGATGTTCTTTTCTAAATGTCAAAACTCTTTAAGAGGAATAGCATTTCACCCAGCTGTACCCTAGCACTCACTCTTACCTTTCTTTGGCATTTTTCTAATACGAAATTTGCTTTTATATATAATCCAATATAATGCATGTTGGGTTTTTATTTTTTAAAATATCCAAGAACTAAGAAAAAGGGTTCATTTAGGGTATGTGGCTTCAGCTTGGAGAGAGGAATGTGAGACATGAGAATATCCTCGCCTCACTGCTAACTAGAAAAGCCATCCAATTTCCATTGAAACAAAAATTAAAAGAGCATAAAAATTTACTTCCATGAAACAAAAATTAATTATAGCATAAAGTTATTTATGTTATAATTTATTAATTAATGTTCATTAATTCAAAGATAATATCATGGAAGTAAATGAAGTCAAGAATAGAGAACACTGGGGCATTTCATTTCCTTCACTATAGAGAAAGGTGGAGGATGCCTCCCACCTCTGCCAAGCGAGGTACCCCAGGGGGATCACTTAACATCAGAGACAGGCAAGGCAAGAAGAGAGACTCTTGTAGGCCAGGCTGGTCATCACCATCTGGAGAGCAGGGTTATCTGGTGTTCCTGGAGAGCCCAGTAGTCACTGCCTAGGGCCATATCATCTGAGTCTTCTTGAGCCCTGCTGCAAAGGGCTTTGTGCTGGGAAAGGGTACCCCCATCCAAGGAGTTTGTAGGTATGTTTCCAGGAGCCAGACCTGAGAGTGACCCAGAGACTACACACTCACAGGAGGAAAGGTACAATGAGGCACTCCTGGGCTGGGGAGGGGGTTCAAACTCTTGAACACCTACGGCCAGAATCCAGTTGTATCAGTTGCACAAGACTTGAACTTCATTCCTCCATTCCTTTCAATGACATCCCACCTCAGCCATGTGAGAATCTCGTGGTGGCCTGAAGAGGAGGAGTGGAAGTGAAGAAAGTGGCCAACTTTTCTTCCTTTCCTCAAACCAGGGTCCTTGAACTGCTAAGGATGGGATTGTTATATGAGTTATAAGATCAGTTGGATATAAAACTGAATGACTGAAAATAACCAAAAAGCTCTGGGACCTCTGCAAGAATTCAGAAAGGGAGCTGGAACACACTTGAAGCTAACATTTGGAGAAAAGTACACCTGCCAGTTGTACCCTATAGCACTCAACCTATTCCATAAAACCAGCTACATGGGATTTTTAAAATCAAAGTTATTTTAAATGCAATATTTTATGGAAGGTAGTATTAGGAGTTTCAAAGGCAATGCCATTCTAGAAGCATAAGCAAATAGGCATTCCTTGAACATCATCACAATTGCTCTTGTCCATTTCTCCAGGATCATGTGACTTGCATTGTAGTGAAATAGACACCTTTGATCTAATAAATGTCATCTGTCACCATGATAACTTTTTACACTTTCCTTCTTTAGTAAGCTAATCAAGAGTTAGAAGCTGAAATTTTGTAATTTTATATTGGCTAAATTATGATTAAGAAAATAACATATCTAGGAATACCCCTAGAGGAATGCTTTGGACATAAATATGCACTAATTCAGAGACAGTCTAGTTTCAATATTCTCTCTTCAGATTAATAAATGTACTTTCTTCTGAATCACTCAGACTTGATGAGTCACCTCAATAAAAAGGATTAAACATATCATAGATTATAAATATGGTGTAACTTATTTTAAGAAGAGGTCTGGAATATAGGAAAATGGCATGCATGAGAGAAAAATCAACCAAGTATTCAGGCTTATAATAAATGTATTTATTGAGTGCTTGCTGTTCACCAGGTAGTATGCTTGTCTCTGTGATATGACCCTGAATAAGCTATGGCCCCTACCCCTTAGGAGCTTAAAGTCTAGTGGTAAACAAAATAAAATTACAAATAATTTTATATAATATGTTAAGGGCTTTAATGCTGCACAGATAAACCCCTAAGCTTACCTCTGGCTCACCCAAAACTCATCTCCATGTAATTTTAAGCTACACTGTGATACATTCTAGGCAGAAGGTGATCAGGTTTTATAGGGTCTAAGGCCCAAACAATTTGGGGTACCAGGGTCTTGGAAGGGCCTGTACAAAAGAGGGGTCCTACCACTTAGGTTTCTTTGGCTTCATGGTATTCCTGCCTCTGATTCCTACAAAAAGGCTAAGGGTACAATGGACACACAGGAGAAGCACCTAACCCCAACTACGCAAGGCCAAAGAGAAGGACCAGATGAGAAGACACACTAGGTTACCTTTTGAAGGACAACCAATAGGAACTAGCCAGGTGAAGGAGGCAGGGTCAGAGGCAGATGAAGAGTAAAGTCTAGGCATAGGTTTGTTATTACAAGTTAAGACAACTCTCTGGCCAAAGCTCAAGGCAAAAAGGGTTGGGGTGCTGTAGGAAACTCAACGTTTCTGATTTCTTTTAGGAGAGATGGTTGTGTAAGATACAGCATGCCGTTTTTGGACAAAGTCGTTTTCTGCATTTCCACATCCAAGGGCAGAGGCTCAGTCATGTCTTCAGGGTGCCCCCATGTTCCCCAAGGGAAGAGCAGCTCTCCCTACCATGATCTTGGGGGGCCTTTGAGCACCTCCTCTGGGAGGTAAAAAGCTGACAAAATTATGTGGTCAGAACTAATGTCTTAGTTTTCTGAATTGGACAGGCAAGATTACAGTATTTCACAAATTAACTAGAAAAAATGACAACCTTTTCAATTCAAGGAAGGGTAGCAGGTAAAAATGACAATAATGGATGACATTTGGGATTTATTGAAGGACTCCGTAGTTATAGGTGAAGTTTCAAACTTTGCAATTTTGCTAACACGAGCAAAGCATAAGAAAATACCTTACATGATTAAAACTGAAAAAGACTTATTTTTTAAAATGTGATAAGTTCTTCTAACTGCTGAAGTCTTTGATGCTACATTTTGGTTTTCTCGGTTTAGTTAGAGTATTTTTCACATATTCTAACTTCTAGAAGATATGGAACATAAAAGTAGTTTAAGTTGTTGCAAATTCAGCTAAGAAAGCACTTCTACAAAAAGAAAATGAGCAGGTAAGGAAGTCCAACATCAGCTCTGAGAACTGGTTCACTTGATTTTAAAAAATCCTTATTCAAGAAAACTGTGGCGTCTGTAGAATACTTGTAACTTCTGTCTACTGTAAAATATATGAAATTTAGTGGAAACATCCCAAAGGAAAGATTGTTGGAAGCATCCAAAAGAATATATTTGTACTTTCATACATAAAAAATACAAAGCAGAATTCCAAAATATGAATTTCTGAGTGGGGCTTTTGCACTATATTAAAGACCATCTCCACTAATCAGCCCTAGGCCCTTAAGAGCAAATCAGTTTCAGTTTAATGTTTTCTTCTTATATCTTCATCTATTTCATATTGAAAAAACTTATGAAGGCACATCTTGTGATTGTCTTTATAGTTTAAAAAACATGAAAGATGGTGGAAAAGTACAGAAGCAGACTTTCCCCAGAGCGTTGCCTGTCATGAGGGTTAAATTTTGAGAAATGAGCTAGCAGGGGGAAAAAATGATCAAAATATAATTTAAATAGGCTCCACGGGGCCTACTCTAGTCAATGGTCCAGAGCTCAGTTCTTCATTAAATTCAGGAAATATACTAATAGTCCATGATTTTCCAGTGTTTGGTTGTGAATATCTTAATTATTTAAAATTAGTCTCTAATAAGAAGGAAAGAGGGGGGAAAACACTGAAACCTTCTTCTATTAACAAAAATGTTAGCTAAGAACAATAACAATTAAAGAAGGTGCACTCTAGTAAAAAGGATCACTTTTATAAGTGGGAAGAGAAAAGTATAACCATGTTAAAAGAAGAAGAAATGAGACATCCCTGGCCCCCAAAGAAGTGGGAGCTTAACAGTGGGTACACATCAACATAAAGATGGAAATGCCGGACAGTGGGGATTTCAAATGGGAGGAGGAAGGAAGGAGGACATAGGTTGGAAAAATTACTTGTTGGATTCTGTGTGCACTATCTGAGTAACGGGTTCATTAGAAGCCCAAACCCCAGCATTATGCAATACACCCATGTAACAAGCCTGCATGCGTACCCCCCGAATCTGTAAGAAAAAAGAAAATGAATAATAAGCCAATGAGTTCAGGAATCAGGAATCAGCGGTGGAGGTAGAAAGCATACCACACATAAAGGAGACCAGACTAAGAGTCCACTGAGAAGACTCAGAGTTAATAAGAAAAACAATCCAACTGGAAGACAGTAATTTGGAAAAATACAGACTACAAGCAAACACCTCTTGCTGTCTCAGTGACCTCTAAATGCATCACTACTTTATGGCCCTGTGTTCACAATGACGACACAAGGTGAAATAAAGTGACTAAATTCTACTCTACACTTTCTATACTAACACAGGCAATTGCAATTTATGCCTTTAGAAAGGTTTTCAGTTACAAAACTGTTTCAAAATCCACATCCAAAATCCAGTGCTTCTTTGTGTAAATCAATAAAATCATCTGTCCAGCCCTCAGGGTAATCATGGCAAGGTAGAAACGTTGCAGAACCTCTGAAGCTAGAACTAGAGCTGTTTTACATTGAGATCACCCCATCATTACCTAATGAACACAATTATAACACATCAATGCATTGTTATGATTTAGCCACTGAATGCCATATAGTATAAAAGTGTGTGTATGTACATATACACACAGATGTGTGTGTGTGTGTGTGTATGTGTGTGTGTGTGTGTGTGTGCATATCCTACACCTATGACTGGAAAGGGCTACAGATATTTGCCTCGGGTGCTTCTTATTGGAATTTCACAGAACATTCCTGTGTTGGAATTGCAGGGCAAATCCTCGGAACTTTAATTTCGACAATGTGGGAAATGCTATGCTGGCGTTGTTTGAAGTTCTCTCCTTGAAAGGCTGGGTGGAAGTGAGGGATGTTATTATTCATCGTGTGGGGCCGGTAAGCAAGCACATCGAATCCTTTGAACGCTTCAAGAGCAGCTTTCATTTGCCTTGATGAATAACCATATTTTCCTTTATGCAGATCCATGGAATCTATATTCATGTTTTTGTATTCCTGGGTTGCATGATTGGACTGACCCTTTTTGTTGGAGTAGTTATTGCTAATTTCAATGAAAACAAGGTAAGGATTTTTGGTTTGGATACCACAGGGTTTAGCCTTTTCTAGCCTCTCACTTTGAGCTATTTTTTTCTTTTCACACGCGGCATGAAGCCACGTTAAACTGTAATGTGACTGGTGTAAATAATCTCTATAATTGTTTTACAAGCAACGTTATTGCTGCTTTTCAGACCATCATTTAAGAGTACAGTTCTCTTGCTAAATTTACCCTTTTGGTAACAGTGTCATTAATTCAGCGACAACTGAGGGGCACATCTCCTATTGTTCAAAGTGAAAAGATGTGCAGCAAGTTATTAAAATACAATAGATGAAAGTGATTCACTAATTACAGGTAATATTACTTTCACTAAATGTAAATTGTATGCTTCTGTGTAACTCAGTAGGTGAACTCAGAATTTTGATGGCGATGAGGGGTGTCTGGCAGAAATTTTAAAATCCTAATTCACAGAAAAAAAGATTTTGTGGCAGGGCATGGTGGCTCACCCCTGTAATCCCAGCACTTTGGGAGGCCAAGGCAGGTGGATCACTTGAGGTCAGGAGTTGAAGACCAGCCTGGCCAACACGGTGAAACCCTATCTCTACTAAAAATACAAAAATTAGCCAGGCGTGGTGATGCATGCCCATAATCCTAGCTACTGGGTTGGCTGAGGCATGAGAATTGCTTGAACCTAAGAGGCGGAGGTTGCAGTGAGCCAAGATCACGCCACTGCATCCAGCCTGAGCAACAGAGTAAGACTTGAAAGAAAAACAAAAAAGATTTTCTAATTTCATATGAACTTGACATACTTTGTGAACTCGGGAAGCCTGTTGAGTTTGTAACAGCCCTAATGATTAGAACAAAGACTCACAAATGGGAAAACAACAATGTAGTTTCCTATCAAAGTGTGAGTTTGGGGAATAACATTCTATTAGCACTCCTTGGAGAGGCACTTGCTCATCTAGGCACTTGTGCTGTGCCTTCTATTGTTTGAGAGGCAGTCTTTGGAATCATAGTAAGAGAAATGCATGCAGTTTTTGAGCACACACAGTGTATTAAGATTTTACATATTCAGTCAGTTCTCACAACTCTCAAATGCACGGTTGCAGAAAAAGCAATGACTAGTCTGGGGCTTAAAAGGTGTGATAAACAGGGCCAGAATTCAGAATTGGTGCCTATTACTTACTGCAGGCTCTGTGATTCTTTGAAGGCATGAGTATCATAAAGTCAACCTTCACTCTGCATTAAGTTGAAGCTAGATCTGCCTGTAAAGCACCGTGCTGTTCGGTGGTATTCATGGCTAGGACTGAGTCCCATGCGTTCACATCAGAGCTCTTCAGTTTGTGTTGCTACACATGGGACTGTATCTGTCATTCACTTTCCTCAGGCTCAACGTGTGTGGTACCAGTTACCCAGTCAATTGACACCTTTGACGTGTGGCTAATGAGCATGTCATTTCATTCAGGCTTTCAAAGGGTGAGATTTAAAAATTCCTCTTTTGGGCCCCGACTCTACCTGGACCCTCAGAAACATGGGATGTTAGAGACAGAAAGAACAGTAGTGATCGTGTCACCCAGCCCCTTATTTTACTCCTATCCCATTCATTAATGAGATGCTTTGAGCCCTACAGTGTTTAGTTTAATACTAAGCAGAAAGAGGAAGAAGGATCTTTTTAGATGCCTTTGAGCCATGTAATGCAGCAGACACTGAGAATTCTAGAAAGTAAGCAGAAGCTAATCAGTCAATTAACAGGAGAGTTTAGGCACTGCTTGCCCAGAACACCGTTAAGAAGCCCTCTGAGCAGGCACTTGATTTCAGGAAGATTAGAACATATCACAGCTCACAATTCAGCAACATACATAGAACAACATAAAATATTCAGTAACTGGAAATAAATGTATAATTAATTGCAACACTTGAGCTTAGAGAAGTGGCTGAGGTAAGCAGAATAACCAGGGAGGTCTCCATCCAGCACTGTATTTATGTTCTGCAGGTAGGAAAGAGCAACTTGGCCTATTTGGGGATCTGGGGCATATGTTCTATCAGCTCAAATGGGCACTTAAAGAAAGGAGAAATTGACAAGAAATTATATTACCAAGCTTTACAAACTCGATTTGTTGTTGTTTTTTTTTTTTTGAGACGGAGTCTCGCTCTGTCGCCCAGGCTGGAGTGCAGTGGCCGGATCTCAGCTCACTGCAAGCTCTGCCTCCTGGGTTTACGCCATTCTCCTGCCTCAGCCTCCCGAGTAGCTAGGACTACAGGTGCCCGCCACCTCGCCCGGCTAGTTTTTTTTTTTTTGTATTTTTTAGTAGAGACGGGGTTTCACTGTGTTAGCCAGGATGGTCTCGATCTCCTGACCTCGGTGATCCGCCCGTCTCGGCCTCCCAAAGTGCTGGGATTACAGGCTTGAGCCACCGCACCTGGCCTTGATTTGTTAATTGGAGGTATCAACTGCTAAATTATGTGAGGCTTTTAGAAAAGTTTATTTCTCTGCAAGTTTTTTTTTTTTTTTTTTTAGAAAGCAGCTCATGAGCTGCCATGTAACAGCATTTATATACTATTCAATCATTCAACAGAGGTATTTGAGCATCTACTAGGTGCCACATGCTGCTCTTGACACTGAGGACCTAGCAAACTAACTGAAACACTAAACACAGAAAAGTTATTTGCCCTCATGGAGCACACATCTTAATAATCATACCCAAAGGCACATAGGTAAATTTCCAAATATAGAGACAACAGAGATAGAAAGTGAGGGAATCTTTAGGGTACAATTCAGAATCATACAAAAATATGTCTTCTTTTGAAAATGGAAACCTCTTTTAAAAGTTCCAAGTCTATACTAGTAATATAGATTTTTTCTGATTTCTCTACTATATAAGACAATGTGTTTGATTTATTAACCTAATTCAACAATAATAAACTTTCAGAGGTTTTTATATATTAATGATCAGATGATACCTCCATGCTTATTCTTTTAAATCCTTTCAGAGTTCAACTTTCCAAAATTATTTTTTTGTTTAACAAAGTAATTCCATTAATGTCTATGGTGGCTAGAGAACATGTGTTTGTTTATAATTAGTGAGAAAAGTGGTTTAGCAATGTGATTATCAGAAAAGAACAATTTTAAACACTATTATTGGGAAAAGGTATAGAACTTCCAAATCTCAAAATGTACAAAACAAAAATTAACCAAGTTGTAAAAAGAAGCTAGAAAATCCAAAATCATAGTAAAAGATATTAACATATTTCTCAAAAAATCTCATAATTCAGAGAAGAATAAAAGGAAATACAATAAACACAATCAAATGAACACATAAGGAAAACTCTAGTTCCAACAATTTGAGAACGTGCATTATTTTCAAGCACAAAATGTATCTCCCAGAAGGCCATAATTACCAAAGAATTGATAATGTAAGAATGTTTTCTGACCATAATGAAAAAAAAAAAAACAACTCTACAATTTGGAAATATTAAGACAATACTCTAAATAATTTATGAGTTAAAGAAGAAATTATAATAGAAAATCACAAAATATTTACAGACAAAACATTTTATAGTGTCATACACAAAAACTCATGAGGTATAGATAAATCAGTAATTACAAATAAATGTATCACTTTAAGTTGTATATATTAGAGAAGAATCACAAGTTAAATATTAGTATGTCAAATATCCAAATCAATACATTATAATAACAAAGTAAAATCAAATAAAGTAGGAGGGAAGAAAGAACAAAGATTAGGACAGAAATTAATGAGACAGAAAGCAAGGAAACTTGTATAGCTTCTGTAATGTCCAAGAATAACAAAAGGTGGGTTTTTTTTAATCAAATCAATAAACCTCTAGGAAGGTTGAGCAAAAATAAAAACATAAAACAAAAAAGTAACCTACAATAATTAAAACAGTGTCAGTATTGTTATAGGTATAGAAAATTAGACTTACAGAAAAAGCTAGAAAGACCCAGCAGGGACCCATGTATGCAGAAAACAGAAGCAGCTCAACAAGTTAGTGCAGAGGGTGGTGAGACCAACAAGGAGTGGTGTTGGGGGTACTGACTGTATTGATGTAAAGAGCTATGCTGAGATCTCTACCTCACTGCATACTCAAAAATGAATTCCAGATGAATTAAAGACTTCAATATGAAAAGCAAAATTTAAACCATTTTTAAACCATGTCAGCATTTATTTTTATTTGAATTTCAGATAAGCAGCAAATAACGTTTTTGCTTTTATTATTATTTTTAATCAACACATAGTTATTGTACATATTTATGGGGTACAGTGTGATATTTCAGTTCATGTATTATAATGTGTAATGATCAAATCAGGATAATTAGCATATCCATCACCTCAAACATTTATCCCTGTTTTGTGTTGGGAACATTCAAAATCCTCTCTTCTAGGTATTTAAAAATATACAATTAATTGTTATCAATTAGATTCATCCCCTATATTACCATGGAGCACTAAAACTTATTCCTGCAATCTAACTGTATCTTCATATCTGTTAATCAACATTTGACTATCCCTATTCTAGTTCCTCTCCCCACCCCTAGTAAGCATTTGTTTTTTACCCTGGAGTCGTTATGGATTTCATCGCATTAGCCACCAAGTAAAATCTACAAAGGAAAAAATTATAAACTCGATTATATTTAAATTAAAATTTTCTGAATGAAAAAAGACACTCTAAGCAAAATAAAAATACAGGCCAAGACTAAGAGAAACTATTTACAACTTACATAATTGACAAAAGATTAGTATCCAGCATTTATAAAGAATCTCTACAAACAATTAAAAAGTAAATATCAAAATACAAAAATGAGCAAAGGATATGAATAGGCAATTCACATAGGAAGATACAAGCATCACCATTTACACACATACAAATGTTTCATCTCGTTAATATTAAAACAACATTAGATACATTTTATACCTATCAAAGTGGTCAGATTATAATGTCTAGTAATATCGAGTACTGCAAGAATATTAGGATATGGTAACACTTGTATATTGCTGGTAGGAGATTTGTTTTGGTTACTGCTCTTTGGAAAGCAAGTTGGCAACATCTGGTAAGTGTAAAGATGTTTAAATTCCTAGATCCCATCAATTCTTCTCCTAGAGATTTACAATGGAGAAACCCTCATAGATATTTACTGTGAGACAGTACATGGATGCTTATTGCAGCACTGGTTATAGTCCATAAATGTAAAATGAATAAATTATGATATTTGTACAGTGGACAGTGTTTGTGAGCAGTTGAACAAGTTAGATCTAGTAATCTAGTTGTATGGAAAGTATACTGTTCAATGAAGACATAAAGAAACAGCATAAATAATCACCTATTGGACACCATTTCTATAAATATTAAAAAATTCAAAACAAATTCTTATGTATTGATACATACATAAGCACGAAAGTCTGAAAACATAGTAAGGAGGATGTACACTTGAAGGGTAGTGGTTAGCTCTGGGTAAGGAAAGAGAGAGTGGGGTTTTTATCTAGTTTTTAAAATTACACTTCTGCCTTTATGATAAAATATGATGCACCGCAGTGCAATACAATATCATTTTATCATATGCATTTTGATCAAGTACTCCATTATACAGAATATGGAATTCCATTTAGGCAGTTATCACAGCACTAATTTCTTGAAATGCAAACTCTGTGACTTAGTATCTCTCAAAAACAGTTTTGCAGTTGCACATATTAGACATTTTTTTAAAGAAAGACAAAATACCCTTAACTAGAAGCCATAGCATTGACAAGCTATAATTTTGCTGCTATGAAATGAAAGGAAACTAACTACTATGAGTGAGTATCCTTTTTTGAAAATGTAATTATATAGAAACTCCTCTTTACATTTTCCCAAACCTGAATGTTACACATCTCCAAAGATACAAGTTGAAGGCTGCTGAATTCTCTCTGAAACACCTGGTCATCATTTTGGGAACTCTTCCTGAGACCAACTTTGAGGATTCTGACCATGTTTTCTAACCACCACGATTGGAAGAACATGGTCAGCGCAAGCCCCCACATCAGTCCTGTTTGTCTCCACACCCCATCTGTCATGTTCTTGGTGCAAGCACGTGACAAAAGGCCATTTCCTGCTTTCCTTTGTCTGTTAAGGGGACGGCTTTGCTGACTGTCGATCAGAGAAGATGGGAAGACCTGAAGAGCCGACTGAAGATCGCACAGCCTCTTCATCTCCCACCTCGCCCGGGTACCCAAGATGCTCTGATTTTATTCATGTTGGGCACTAGTGTGCACGATTCCCCAGGAGTCTCAGATTTAAATTAAAATAATAATCATGAGGCCGCTGGGAGGCTGTGCATAAGTTAATATGGAAACAGGCTCCAAACCACAGATCTCTCCATAAGGCTATTAAAATCAACCACCCAAAGGCTGTGCTTCAGTGCTCTCAGACTAAGCCTTAATGAAAAAATGAATTTTTAAATAAAATATATTTGCGCTTGCCTTTTAAAAATATGAGTGAAATGTATTACACTGACAGAAACTGAATGATGCACTTCTCTTTCCAATATAGACGGCGTCATGCACTGTCATTTTAAATATTCAGAGCCAGCCATTGCTGCAAAAACACCTCACGATAGATGGAACTGTTTGGGGAGGAAAATGTAATAGGTTTTAAGATAAGCATTTAAGAAAATAAATGGCAAGAAAGTAAATGTGACCTGTGTCTAACATGCCCTTGCCCAAACCTTTCTTTTCTAGATAATGATGGTTTTAGAGCTAAAATGTATGACATAACCCAGCATCCATTCTTTAAGAGGACAATTGCATTACTCGTCCTGGCCCAGTCGGTGTTGCTCTCTGTCAAGGTACTTAGTTTCACCCTAAGGCTCTGGGAATGAATTGTGTATTCACTGCTGCATCCGAGAGTATCACAAGCTGCTATATGCATTCACAGTTATGTTCTTGGGTATAAAAATTAAGATTCACTGTCATGGCAAAGTGGGCAGAAGAGGGGCAAGCCTGTATGTGTCCGATGGATGTGGGCAATGACTCGTGCGCTGTTTCTGTTGCAGTGGGACGTCGAGGACCCGGTAACCGTACCTTTGGCAACAATGTCAGTTGTTTTCACCTTCATCTTTGTTCTGGAGGTACTGTAATGAGTCAGCTAGCTCTAGGGGAATCCGTGCACAGTTTTAAAGTAAATCAGCATCCCTCTTTGATGCCACTTACTCTCCTCTCTGTGTTCCATTGCCTTTGAAGCTTTGCCCTTAGGATATTTCCTTCTTAAGGGTTCTGCTTAACTCGAACAAAGACATCACTTTATCCATCAGATTTTTCTAACTACAGAAATGCTGCTGTCGATTGTTGTGTCTGAACATTGGCCTGTCTAGTTATGCGAGTTCTAATATTTAGAGGGAATGGTGCAAGCCACTATAATTCATTGACTCAAATTGCAATAGAGTGGCAAAGCAAGTTGGCCCAGACAAGGTTATTTTAACATGTGATTCATATAATATCGCTTTCCAGGACAATCTTCTTGAAATACAAGCAGATTCTCATTTTGCCCTATACTGGTTGATGTTTCCCAAAATCTATGGCCTTTTGCTTAAGGAAGAAAAATATCCCATGATCAGAACTAGTCATAAAACAGAGGAGAGTGTAAAGAACAGATTTGTAAGCTACTTAGCTTCAAAAATAAAATCATATATCTTGGTAATAAACTCTTCTTTTTAGTTACTACATTGTTTACAGTTATTCTTTAAATAGATAGTATAACTGAGCATGCTGGCTGACTCCTGGAATCCCAGAACTTTGGGAGGCCAAGGTGGGTGGATCACCTGAGGCCAGGAGTTTGAGACCAGCCTGGCCAACGAGGTAAAACCCCATCTCTACTAAAAATACAAAAATTAGCCAGGAGTGGTTGCACGTGCCTATAACCCCAGCTACTCGGGAGGCTGAGGCAGGAGAATTGCTTGAACCTGGGAGGCAGAGGCTGCAGTGAGCCAAGATCGTGCCCCTGCACTCCAGCCTGGGTGACAGAGCGAGACTCAGTCTCAAAAAATAATAAAAAATAAATAAATAGACCAACAGATAGACAGATAGTATAGGCACATGGCCTAAAAGGAAACCTCAAAAGGCATTCAAGTATTTGTCTCATTTTCAATGAAAAACATATTGTGTCCACATCAAATAATTTAGAATTTTCTTCATTTGAAAAAAAAATACATACACATAATGCATCTCAAATTAATACATTTAAATATGTGCTAAACCCCCCCTCTGTTTATTTTCTTCTTTGCTTTTTCTCCAGGTTACCATGAAGATCATAGCAATGTCACCTGCTGGCTTCTGGCAAAGCAGAAGAAACCGATACGATCTCCTGGTGACGTCACTCGGTGTTGTGTGGGTGGTGCTTCACTTTGCCCTCCTGGTAAGCGCAGACGTCAAGTTCATTTCAGCTGATTCTTTCAGTTTCGTTCAGTTCTGCTCAGTCCTGTTTCCAGTCTCATTTTACTCCACATCAACCTGCTCTGAGGTGTTAGATGGACCTCCCTAAAGCCCAGCTTTGACTGTGATGGACTCTCAGACATGCTTGTGTCTACATGTACACACCCCCGCACTCTTCACACAGGCAAAACCTGGCCCCTCAAAGCCCTAGATGGTGCAAGCTAGAAAGAGAAGGACCTTCAAGATCTTCTGATTTAACCCCTCATTTTACCAAAGGGGAAAACAAGGAAGAAAGAAAGAGGAAGACTGCAACAGAGATTGAGAACTGTCCGAATTCACACAACAAGCTAGAATCAGAAGACTACAATCCTGTTTTCCTGTTTTCTCAGCTGAAATATACCATTCATTCCACTTCGTTATAATCAGTATTTCACGATGTCATTCTCAAGTACTTCCACTGTTTCATTTTCTATAAGACATTTAGCCTCCACTTCTCTAAAGCATATGATTCTCCATTTCTATAACTGTGTTCTCAGTATTTTACCTAAAGTGCCTTCAGCATCCATTCAGTCCAAGATCCCACGCAAAATCTGCAGCTATGGGTGTACTGAGCTGTAACCTAGGGCCATATTGTCCAGTGAAAATAAAATATGGCCACAGATATCACTAGATATCTGTGTGATAATTTTCTAGAAGCCACAATAAAAAAGAAGCAGACAATTATTTATTAATTATAATTATTTATGTAATTATAACTATTAACAATTTAATGATATTTTCTAAACTAGTATATCCAAAATAGTATTATTTTCATGTGTAAGCAATATAAAATTATTGAGGTAAGTTGCATCCTTGTATCTATGTGTGAAGTCTTTGGCTGAGTAGGTATTTTACATTTACGGCATATCTTCATTTAAATTGCCACATTTCAAGTGCTCAATAACCCACATGTGGTTCCATGTGGCTGGTGGTTACCATGTTGGACAGCACAGCTCTGGAAGATATGGGTCCTAGTCTAGGCTCCACCATTTTCCAGGCTTGACTAATTTATTTGTCTTCAATGATTCTTTGTTTCCCGCTCTGAACGGGCAATATAACTTCATAATCCACCTATTTCCTCTGGCATTATGAAGATCAAGTGAGATTAATATATTTGAGGCTTTCTTGAACTAGAAAGATTATACAAGCCTATAGGCATTATTATAATTACCTTCTTTTTGTTAGTCATCCTTGATCTCATCCCAAGGAATATTATTAGTTTTTCCCTGTTTACTTCTATCCATTCTCCCATCCCCTTAATATCCATTCTCCCATCCCCTTAATGTTAGAGACATGCTGGGAAAGACTTATTTACACATCCTAAAGGGCTTGCCTTAATACGAGATGCTGTGCTCATGAACATAGTGAGCATCCTTCTTAAACCAGTGGTTGCCTTCAGCATCAGGACCTGTATGAAGCCTAGGTGAGCTCTCAGTCACCCTGAACTATTTTCTCAGCATTAGATGGTTCTCAATTCCTAGTACAAGACACAGTACTAGTAATTGAGAAGAAAGTTATAAGCAAAACAAATACAGTTGCTGCTCTTGTGAACCTTAGATCCTGGAAAAGTAGACAGATAGTCATCAATTGCTCACAAATCTATGAGTATAATGACTATGATGAGGGAGATGAAGGAAAGCCTGTGTTCCTGTGACAACTTAGATAATAGTGGGAGATGGCTTCATCAGAGAGGTCTTGGAAGACATCCCCAAGGGAGTGATGGCTCCATCTGTAGGATAAGGGGAGGGCATTTCAGGTAGCTGTCACCGTGATGGAAAGATGACAGAGCTGGAAGAAGGATAGATACATAGTACTAGCATAGTACAAGATTTGGATGGGTAAGGTGTCAGACCTCTTAGGACCTTGCAGTTCAGGTGAAGAATTCAGGTTCTCATCCTAAAAACTATTGGTTGTCTTTACTTCCAAAACATAAAGAGGGAAGGTATCTGCAATAGATCTTTAGCGAACGTGGAAAGAAGAGGCAGTAAGGCCCATGTTTTTCCTTTCTCCAGATAAAATGTGTATTAGTCCCTTCTCAAGCTGTTATGAAGAAATACCCAAAACTGGGTAATTTATAAAGGAAAGATGTTTAATTGACTCACAGTTCCACATGGCTGGGAAAGCCTCAGGAAACTTACAATCATGGTGGAAAGGGAAGCAAACACATCCTTCTTCACAAGGGAACAAGAGAGAGAAGAATGAGTGCCCAGCAAAGGGGGATGTCCCATATAAAACCATCAGATCTTGTGAGAACTAACTCAATATCATGAGAACAGGATGGGGGAAACCACCCCCATGATTCAATTATCTCCACCTGGTCCCACCCACAACATGTGGAGATTATGGGAACTACAATTCAAGATGAGATTTGGGTGGGGACACAGCTAAACCATATCATTCTGCCTGGACCCCCCCAAATCTCATGTCATCACAATTCAAAATACAATCATGCCCTCCCAACAGTCCCCCGAAGTCTTAACTCATTCCAGCATTAACTCAAAAGTCCAAGCCCAAAGTCTTATCTGAGAAAAGGAGAGTTTCTTCTGTCTATGAGCCTGTAAAATCAAAAGCAAGTTAGTTACTTCCTAGATACAATGGGGGTACAGGCATTGGGTAAATATACCCATTCCAAATGGGAGAAATTGGTCAAAACCAAGGGGCTGTAGGCACCATGCAAGTCCAAAATCCAATAGGGCAGTCATTAAACATTAAAGTTCTAAAATAATCTCCTTTGACTCTATGTCTTATATCCAGGGCACCCTGATGCAAGAGGTGGGCTCCCATGGCCTTGGGCAGCTCCACCATTGTGGCTTTGCAGGGGACAGCCCCCCCCCCCCCCCCGCCCGGAGTGGTGTTGAGTGTCTGTGGCTTTTCCAGGCACACAGTGCAAGCTGTTAGTGGATCTACCATTCTAGAGTCTGGACAATGGTGGCCCTCTTCTCACAGCTCCACTAGGCAGTGCCCCAGTGGGGACTGTGTGTGTGGACTCCAACCACACATTTTACTTCTGCACTGCCCCAGCAGAGGTTCTCCATGAGGGCTCCAGCCCCGCAGCAAACTTCTGCCTCGACATCCAGTTGTTTCTATACATCCTGTAAAATCTAGGCAGAGGTTCCCAAACCTCAGTTCTTGACTTCTGTTCACCCACAGGCCCAACACCATGTGTAAGCCACCAAGTCTTGGGGCTTGCACTCTTTGAAGCATTGGCCTGAGCTGTACATTGGTGTCTTTTAGCCATGGCTGGAGCAGAAGCTGCTGAAAGGCAAGGCACCATGTCCCAAAGCTGCATAGAGCAGGGGGAGCCTGCCCACAAAACCATTTTTCCCTTCTAGGCCTCCAGGCCTGTGAGGGAAGGGGCTGCCATGAAGTTCTCTGGTATGCCCTGGGGACATTTTCCCCATTGTCTTGGTGATTAGCATTCAGCCCCTCGTTACTTATGTATATTTCTGCAACTGGCTTCAATTTCTCCCTAGTAAATGAGGTTTTCTTTTCTATAAAATCATCAGACTGCACATTTTCCAAATATTTATACTCTGCTTCCTCTTGAATACTATGTCACTTAGAAATTTATTCTCCCAGATACTCTAAATCATCTCTCTCAAATTCAAGGTTCCACAGATCTCTAGGGCAGGGGCAAAATGCCACCAGTCTCTTTGCTAAAGCATAACAAGAGTCACCTTTGCTCCAGTTCCCAATAAGTTTCTTATCTCCACCTGAGACCACCTCAGCCTGGACTTCATTGTCCATATCACTATCAGTATTTTGGTCAAAGCCATCCAACAAATCTCTAGGAAGTTCCAAACTTTCCCATATCTTCCTGTCTTCTTCTGAGTCCTCCAAACTGTTCCAACCTCTGCCTGTTACCCAGTTCCAATGTCGCTTGCACATTTTCAGGTATCCTTATAGTAGCCTCCCACTCTAAGTATGAATTTACTGTATTAGTCCTTTTTCATGCTGATACGGAAAAATACCCCAAACTGAGTACTTTATAAAAGAAAGACGTTTAATTGACTCACAGTTCTGCATGGCTGAGAAGGCCTCAGAAAACTTATGATCATGGTGGAAGGGGAAGCAAACACATCCTTCTCCACATGGTGGCAGGAAGAAGTATGAGTGACCAGTGAAAGGGGAAGCCCCTTATAAAACTATCAGACCTCGTGAGACTTAATCATCACAAGAATAGGATGAGGGAAACCACCCCGATGATTCAATTATCTCCACTTGGTCCCTCCCATGATACGTGGGGATTATGGGAACTACAGTCCAAGATGAGATTTGGGTGGGAACACAGCCAAACCATATCAAAATGCAACCTAAAGCTACTCAGTCCAAGCAAAAGTCAAGTAGACTCCCTAATCCCAGATAACCTCAGAGAGGGAATCTTAAACCCAAAAATTTGCCTTTTCTGCCTAACTGCTTTTGTTCTTCTCCAAGAACCTCTTTGGTCTTGGAAGGATGCTTATTCTCCACTATATTTTGCAGTGGACTATTGGGAAGGAAAGTTCCCTATCCAAAGATGCTATGTACACACATTCATGTGCTTAGACCTCACCAAGGATCTTGCTGGATCCCCTTTGCGGGGCCCATCTGTGACTGTCATCATTTGGCTAGGCAAGCCTCCTTGAGAGTAATCACACTCTGGCATCAGCTGAATGTTAAGGTTGTTATTGCAGTTATAGCTGGTGAGATCTTTGTTTCTCAAATGAAGCTTTCTTATTCATAAAGTGCGGTCATCTCTTCCTGGTAATCACACCCTTGAAGAAAGAGCTGGATGTGTTCCTGAGCAGGGAGGACCTCTCTGAAATCAGCTTAGAGGAATGAGTGTGTATTTTATCTTCAGTGGTGTCTAGAATCTGACTTCTGGCAATCTTTTCCACCATCAGCCCTTTCTTGTTGCCAGGATTCCTTTATCTCCCATGTCAGTTGACCTTCCTATGTTGCACCATTATCCTATGTTTTTCACACCATATATACAAAAGAGCTGGTCACCATTTTATGTAAAATAAATTTCAAAATACAGAATTTAACTGAGTAAAACAAAACCCGAAGTTTCATTTGAGATTGAATTTTAAATGTAATATTTATTCATGAGTTTTTGCAGTGACCTTTTCAGCACCCTTTATAGATAACTTTCTTACAAGAATTTACACATATTCAGCAAATTATTCAGTATACTTCACGGAATACTTAAAAAATGGAACTGTAACAAGATCGTTTGTGCAAATTATGAGAGGCTGTCTTCTGTTTAAATTTCAGAATGCATATACCTACATGATGGGCGCTTGTGTGATTGTATTTAGGTTTTTCTCCATCTGTGGAAAACATGTAAGTACCTTGTGAAGAATCTTATTCAAGGTTATATATGTGTTAATGAAAGAATGGTGATTAATTGATTACAGCCTTACCTCTGCATATTTAGGGATGTAGTCACAAATTACTAGACATCATAAGTCAAGATTAACAAATATTAAATATTATTAAATGAATCAGTAGCTTAGTTATCATTCGGTGTGTTTCCTGCCATTTATGTTGCTTATTCTTTATATTCAATAATTAAATTATTTAAATTTATTAAAGGTAACATATCAGTCATGAAAACAAAAACCATTATTCTTTCTTAATGCATTTTTATTTTTATTTTCAATAAAGTTAAGTAACTTTACTTCAGAGAAAAATAATCTTTTTAATGAATTTGTATGTTTACATGATTCCAGATTTTTTTTTTTTTTTTTTTTGAGATGGAGTGTCTTGCTCTGTTACCAGGCTGGAGTGCAGTGGTGGGATCTTGGCTCACTGTTTTCTCCACCTCCCAGGTTCAAGTGATTCTCCTGCCTCAGCCTCCCAAGTAGCTGGGATTACAGGCATGCACCACCACACCCAGCTAATTTTTGTATTTTTAGTGGAGACAGGGTTTCACCACGTTAGCCAAGATGGGATTCCAGATTTTTTAATATTTTTTGTTAATGTTCATGGGTATATTCCACATATATTTTTCATTTTTTACAATGCTGTTTCCTTTTTTATTACAAACATTATTTCATATATACATTCCATATGTACACATAACCAATATATTTAATATTTTATAGTTATTTAGTATTATACCATTGCTTAGGTTTGTTTCTGTGAAAGCCTGTTTGTGGAAGAAGCCTGAGTTTACTTGCTATCAGTCAAAAATGTGTAGTCCTTATCTTAGAGAATTGAGGAGAAGGAGAAGAGAAAATGGAAGGTGAAAATGCTTAGTGTTACTCTTATTAATTTGTGTGAAGAGGCTGAAATGTTTGAAGTAAGAATAACATTCACCCAATGCCTGGTGGGTTTTGAAGAATATTTAGATTTAATACCTTATAGAAAGCAACTTTCAAATGATACACCTAAGAATCACTTTTGAGCCAATCTGCTTAAAAATTAGTTGCTACCCAGGTCTTCCATAGCTTAATGGATTGAATATTTTCTCTCTCTCTCTCTCTCTCTCTCTCTCTCTCTCTCTCTCTCTCTCTCTCTCTCTCTGTCTCTCTCTCTCTCTCTCTCCTTGCTTCCCACCCCTGGTCCCCAGGTAACGCTAAAGATGCTCCTCTTGACAGTGGTCGTCAGCATGTACAAGAGCTTCTTTATCATAGTAGGCATGTTCCTCTTGCTGCTGTGTTACGCTTTTGCTGGAGTTGTTTTGTTTGGTACTGTGAAATATGGGGAGAACATTAACAGGTTGGTGTATATTTATCTTTCTATTCATTTATCAAGCAAACACTTTAGTAATAAAATTTTAAATAAACAAATGTTTTTTGTCTACTAAAGTCTAGGATAGGGGAAAGGGAAGTAATCTGTTGGAAATTAAAATAAAATAGCCAAGTTTTAAATATTTTTCCAGTTGAAAAAGGTTATTCAACTGAAAAGGTCTAATTTCAAAACCTTAGAAAAGTTAGAAATAAAACAAAAAGAATCCATAATTCCACCAACATTCAGTAATCATCACTCCCAATTCCAGCACTTTTTCTATCTACATATTGCAAAAAAATGATATTATTTTTAGTTGGAACAATTTTAAGATAACTTTGGGTTTCTTTCTCAGCAAAATATGGGAAGTTAGAGCCCCCCAAATGGTTGTAATATATGAAAAGCAGTTTTCAATGATTTGCCTAAGTTTTATAGATGCATCTCATTGTTTTTTTTTTAAGTCCTGATACAACAAAGTATATACCGATATGTCAGGTTGTAGGAATTAGCTACATGGCTGCCCCATCTTTTATAGCATCCTCCAAGTGAAAGATGGAATCACTTAGTTACCAAAGCCTGCCTACTTAGTCATTCAAGATGAATGGCAATAAATTAGTGGTCATGCCAGAGTTGGGTGTTCAGACAGCTATATTTGGAGGCAAGTATAAATGACAAACTAATAAAAAGGTATAACCTTTGGAAAAGGTAACTTAGCAACCAAATTTGCTACAACCTCCACTTGTTTTGGTGGTGGCAAACTATGCTATTTCATGACAAACCCTTCTATTCACATTCTGTTAATTTTTTTTTCTTAAATTAGGCATGCAAACTTTTCTTCGGCTGGCAAAGCTATTACCGTACTGTTCCGAATTGTCACAGGTGAAGACTGGAACAAGATTATGCACGACTGTATGGTAAATATCTCTCACCATGAACAAAGCTTAGACTTAGAATCAGCATGAAAGTCTTGCAACCCAATGTTGGCAGGATCATCCTTGTTAGCGTCAAGACTTTGTGTGTGAAATATAAATCCTGACACTTCAGTCCATAAAATTGCATTATACATTACAATGCGTGAATATTTAGGGCAAAATACTCAATTAACCCAACCTGAGCTATTGTAGTTCCATTCAACAAATATGCATTCTGTGGATGTTGTTCTTTGCCTCCCATCTTTAATATTTTGGTAGTCAAAGTCAAACTGGGAGCCCTTTAATTTAATGTATTCAGTGGATAGTTCACTGCCCCTCAGCCTATATGCTAGGTGCTAGGTCTTCAGCAACTCCAAGGCACACTCCGGGAGCTTACCTCAAGGGCTCTGAGCTACTCTTCCTTTATACTATAAAGTATACTTTATACTTCCTTCTTACTATACCCTGTCTTCCCCAAGCATCATCCTTCTGGTATCAGTTTAAACATCCATTCCTTCAGGTCTTTTGCCTTCAGCTAAGACAGCCAGCTATATGTTCTTATGCTGCTCTATAGTGCTCCTTTATAATAAGTATCACAGCTGTAGTGAATTATTGGCTTACATTCATTTATTTTCTCTCTCACTATAGGACAGACCAATGCTATCTTATAAAAGTTCTGCAGTGATGGAAATCTGTACTGTCCAATTCAGGAGCCACTAGTGATACGTGGTTATGGGGCACTTAAAATATGACTAACACAACTGAGGAACTGAATTTTAGTTTTAATTTTATATTATTACATTTTAATTAACATAATTTAAATTTACATCGCTGCATGGAGCTAGTGGTCACCATATTGGATTACACAGCATCCAACTGTCAGCAGGAAGAAGGCACAGGGCCTATGTCTTTCTTACCAGTCTCTCCCCAAACTTGGCACAAACCTAGCACAGAGTAGGAGCGCTAGGACTTCATGCATGAATTAACAAGGAGAATTTGCCAAATCAAATAGAACACAAGGCAAAATTTAACGAATCTTAAATAAAAATACAAGCAGAATGCTGGGATTAAAGAAGAAAGAGCTAGTTTCTCTGGCTGAGAAAAACCAGAAAGTGCTCTCAGAGGCATTGGCATTTTATTGAGCCTGTAAACAATGAGAGAGTTTTTGATGACTTAAGTCTTGTGCTATTCCATAGCATCCCATAACAGTGTTCCAGGAATGGGGCTCACTCCTTACATAATTTGAATGTGAATTTGCTATGTACAGGCACATCTTGTTTTACTATGCTTCACTTATTGCCTTTTGCAGACTTTGCATTTTTACAAATTGAAGGTTTATGGCAATCTTGTATTGAGCAGATCTATCAGGGCCATTTTTCTGATAGCATGTGTTTGCTCACTTTCTGGTTCTTTATCACATTTTGGCAATTCTCACTATTTCGGACTTTTTCATTATTATTATATCTGTTTTGGTGATCTGTGATCAATGATCTTTTGATGTTTCTTTTGTAATTGTTTTGAGGGGTGCCATGAACCATGCTCAATAAGATGGAAAATTTAATTGATAAATGTCATATGTCTTCTGACTGCTGCACCAAAGAGCTGTTTCTCCAACCCTTCTCTCTTTTCTTGGGCCTCCCTATGTCCTGAGACACAACAATATTGAAATTAGGCCGATTAATAACCCTACAATGGCCTGTAAGTATTCAAGTGAAAAGAAGATTCACACATCTCTTACTTTAAATCAAAAGCTAGAAATGATTAAGCTTACGGAGAATGGCATGTCAAAAGCCAAGTTAGCCCAAAAGCTAGGTCCCTTGCACCAAATAGTTACTCAAGTTGTTAATTCAAAGGAAAAGTTCTTGAAGGGAATTAAAATGCTACTCCAGTGAACACATGGCTGATAAGAAATAGCCTTATTGCTGATATGGAGAAAGTTTTACCGGTCTGAATAGAAGATCAGACTAGCCACAATATGCCCTTAAGCTAAAGCCAAATGCACAAGGCGGCCCTTACTCTCTTCAGATTTATGAAGGGTGAGAGAGGTGAGAATGCTGCAGAAAAAAATGTTCGATGCTAGCAAAGGTTGGTTCATGATGTTTAAGGAAAGAAAGAAGCCATCTCCATAATATACAAGTGTGTAAGTGCTGCTGATGTAAAAGCTGTGGCAAGTTATCTAGAAGATCTAGCTAAAATAATTAATTAAACTGGCTTCACTAAACAATGGATTTTCAATGTAGACAAAACATCCTTCTATTGGAAAAAGATGCCCTCTAGAACTTTCATAGCTAGAAAGGAGAAGTCAATGCCTGGCTTCAAAGGTTCAAATGACAGACTGACTCTGTTGTTAGGGACTAATGCAGCTGGTAACTTTCAGTGGAAGCCCATGCTCATTTAACATTCCAAAAATCCTAGGTCCCTGCTATGGTTTGACTGTGTCCCCACCCAAATCTCATCTTGAATTGTAGTTCCCTTAATTTCTCTGTATCATGGGAGGGACCAGGCAGAGATAATTGAATCATGGGGGTGGTTTCTTCCATCCTGTTCTTGTGATACTGAGTGAGTTCTCACTATAGCTGTCATGAGATCTGATGGTTTTATAAGGGGCTTTCCCCCCATTTGCTTGGCACTTCTTGCTGCCACCATGTGAAGAAGGACGTGTTTGCTTCCCCTTCCGCCATGATTGTAAGTCTCCTGAGGCCTCCCCATCCCTGCTGAACTGTGAGTCAATTAAATCTCTTTTCTTTATAAATTACCCAGTCTCAGGGTATGTCTTTATTAGCATCATGATAATGGACTAATACAGTCTCTTAAGAATTACGCTAAATTTACCCTGCCTGTGCTCTATAAATGAAACAACAAAGCCTGGATGACAGAACAGCTGTTTACAGCATGGTTTTCTGGATATTTAAGCCCACTCTTGAGACCCACTGCTCAGGAAAGAAAAGATTCCTTTCAAAGTAGTACTGCTCATTAAAAATGCATCTACCTGGTCAACCGAGAGCTGTACCAGGAGATGTATCAGGAGATTAATGTTGTTTTCTTGCCTGCTAACACATTCTGTCCATGGATCAAGGAGTCATTTCAAGTCTTATTATTTCAGAAATAGATTTCATAAGGCTAATAGCTGCGATAGATAGTGATGGCTCTGATGAATCTGGGCAAAGTACATTGAAAAACCTCTAGAAAGGATTCACTATTCTAGATGCCATTAGGAACATTCATGATTCATGGAAGGAGGTCAAAATATCATCAGCATTAACAGGAATTTGGAAGAAGTTGATTCCAGTCATTATGGATGACTTTGAGGGGTTCAAGACTTCAGTGAAGGAAGTCACTGCACATGTGGTTGGTAGACATAGCAAGAGAACTAGAATTAGAAATGGAACCTGAAGATGTGACCAAATTGCCACAGTCTCCTGATCAAACTTGAAGGAATGAAGATTGCTCCTTATGGATGATTAGAGTGGTTTCTTGAAACAGAATCTACTCTTGCTGAAGGTGCTATGAACATAGTCATAATGACAACAAAGGATTTATAATGTTACATAAAATTACTTGATAAACCAGCAGCAGGGTTTGAGAGGACTGACTCCAAATTCAAAAGAAGTTCTATTGTGGGTAAAATGCCAGCAAACAGCAACATATGCTGCAGAAAAATCTTTCATGAAAGGAAGAGTCAATTGATACGATAAACTTCCATGTTGTCTTAAGAAATTGCCACAGCCACCCCAACCGTCAGCAGCCACCACCCTGCTCAGTCAGCAGCTGTCAACATTGAGGCAAGACCCTCCACCACCAGCAGAAGATTACAACTCACTGAAGGTTCAGATGATTGTTAGCTTTTCTTAGCAATAAAAATACTTTTTATTAAGGTCCATACCTTTTTGGACATAATGCCATTGTGTACTTAATAAGCCACAGTATGGTACAAACGTGACTTGCATATGTACTGGGAAACCAAAACATGCATGGGACTTGTTTTATTGCAGTATTCACTTTATCGCAGCAGCCTGGAACTGAAACTGCGATGTCTCCAAGGTATACCTTTATATTCCCAAATCTTAACCTGTTACTTCAGTCAGAGAAAAACTTGCAAATGTCTTTTTATTTGATTTTCTGCAGTTTGCATCACAGTGGCTACTTATCACTTGGGGCTGGTGGCGGAGGCAGAAAGAGTATCTAGTGGAGATTCATTCACTTTCATTGTGCTTTTAAAAATGGCAGTAGCCTTGGGATTCTACAAGATAACAGCATACCATAAGTGAAATATTCTTCTTTATTTTTGCTATAGATGATGTAACCAATGTATGTGGCTTTTGAAAGCTAACTTTGAAGTTAATTATATTCTATATGTTTAGGAATCTATTCATTAACTATAGTCAGCTAAAAGAAATTTCTATTCTCTACTCTTATCCTCTCCTCCTTCTTCTGCCCCAATGCCCCAAAGGTTCAGCCTCCTTTTTGTACTCCAGATGAATTTACATACTGGGCAACAGACTGTGGAAACTATGCTGGGGCACTTATGTATTTCTGCTCATTTTATGTCATCATTGCCTACATCATGCTAAATCTGCTTGTAGGTAAGTGATGTTAGTTGAATACTTTTTACTCTTTAAACTCAGGTACTTAGATAATTATGTATGATTTTCAAGCAATTATCTTGGATTGCTTGGGGTGGGTGTTTCATGGCATTAATTATAAATTGTTTAGTCTCTCAATCCAGAAGCTGAAAAGACCTTTGAAAGGCGTGTAAATGACAGTTGACTGCAATTTTAAGAGTGGTATCATTTATTATGATCATTAATTTCAAAAGAGCTCTTCTCATGGACTGAGTTGAACAAATATCAGAGAGGACTGTCTAGCCTTGAAATATCACATTTATGTTTTTGAAAGGTACACCTTATTCACCCAGCTGTGGGGCCACCCAGAACTCAATTTGACCTTTAAAAATGGCCCTGGAACTCTCAACTAAGAGTTAAAGCCAGCTGGCATGACTATCTCTATACACAGAATGTGTATTTGTGCTTATGACCCTCATATTTTGGAAAGGCAGGAGCTGCAGAAATAGCTTAGTCCAAGTGTAAACATGCCAATTTGGAAACCATACTAAAAGCACTTTAAAAATCTGGCTTATGATGTAGGTGATAGAATCCATTTTTAATAATAGATGTTTTACTCTTTCTAAAATATGACAGATGAGCATAATTGTCTAACTTCTGAATTTTTCTTTTTTTAAAAGCCATAATTGTTGAGAATTTCTCCTTGTTTTATTCCACTGAGGAGGACCAGCTTTTAAGTTACAACGATCTTCGCCACTTTCAAATCATATGGAACATGGTGGATGATAAAAGAGAGGTATGGGAGTGGGTTGCTGTTTCATGCCCCACCTCAAAGAGACTTACCAACATGTCTCAAACATTTAAATGGTTTTGAGGCTGGCAATGACATAGATTGAATTTTTTAATGGTGAATTGCAGAAAGTCATCATTCACAGTTCAGCAGAATCTTCTAGGAAGGGAGAGTGAGTTGTTCCTCGTTATGTCATCTTCAACCATGAACATCCTCTTCAGACTTTCAGAAGGCCAGCAGGGAAAGGAAACCAAAGGGACTCTGTAGGAATCAAGCTTGGGCTCAGGCCAGAAAAAGAGGTGACACTGAAACTACCAAAGGGACAGTATATTACAAATTCAGGATCACCTCAAACTCAAGCAGCAATCCCAATTAAAAGTACAAAGGAGTTATTTAAGTGGTGTCTGAAGGTGTTTATTGGATTATATTTGAGTAACTATTTGAATGTTTTAACCATAAAGCTTGCCCAAGATTTCTTAAAATTAGCCAAAGTAGCTGCGGTTTGCTCTTCCTCTTCTTGTCATTGCCGTCATCAACCTCCACCTCCTTCCCTTCCTCCTAATCCTCCTCCTCCTCTACCCCCTCCTCCTCCTCCTCTACCTCCTCCTCCTCCTCATCCACCCCCTCCTCCTCCACCCCCTTCCTCCTCCTCCTCCTCCACCCCCTCCTCCTCCTCCCCCCCTCCTCCTCCTCCCCCTTCCTCCTCCTCCTCCACCCCCTTCCTCCTCCTCCTCCACCCCCTCCTCCTCCTCCTCCTCCACCTCCTCCTCCACCTCCTCCTCCTCCTCCTCCACCTCATCTTCCCCCTCCACCTCATCTTCCCCCTCCACCTCCTCCTCCTCTTCTACCTCTACCTTCTCCTCTCCCACCTCCTCCTTCTCCTCTACCTCTACCTCCTCTTCCCCCACCTCCTCTTCTGCACTTCCTCCTGTTCTTCCTCCTCCTCTTCTTCTCTCTTCTTCATCCTAGCAAACACTCAGGCACAGTTCTAGGCACTGAGGATATAGCAATGAACAAGATGGAACAGCTCCTGCACTCACAGAGTTTACATTCTAATAGGTGGAGACAAATAATAAAAAGTGAAATAATAATAGTATTAGTAGCAGTATTTCCAGAAGTTAAAACTATAGACAGTAGTTGGGGTTGGGCTGCACCAGCAGAAATGGCCATGAAGGAGGCCTGAGGGGTGCTGTGGGACATCATGTCTGAACAACACAAGGAAGGTTCTGCCAGAGTATTTGAGGGGAGATCTGGAAATAGTTCAAGAAGAGTTGATGAAGGGCACAAAGACCAAGGAGCCAGCATGGGCATCATAAATGAGGGGCCCCGTCAGTGCCCTCACCCCGATTTCATCCCTCTTTTTGGTACCCTCGCCCACCCAGGTTCCAGTCTCGAGGGCTTTCAAGATAGTGTGTGCCCTGCGTGCAGGGGATCTGACCTCACTCTCAGCTCCTCAGGACCCACCTGTCTCTCCATAACTGTCACCCTGCTTTAATGTAATACACACATGAAGAACACACTGCCCTTCACACTGAGATGCCAGTAACTGGCAGGCAATCATGGTCACTAGTGTTCTGCCCAGCACTTTCATTCAAAGATACAGCCAGGGGGGCATGGTGGTTTGTGTTGCGTGGGAGGTAGCAACACATCTTAGGTTCTCAGTGTCAGGATCAGTCCTGACCCAGAAGAGGGCAGAGCTGGGGGCCAAATTCTCTTGTATATAGTTTTTCTAATCCTGAAGAAGACATGAAAAGGAGTTATCTCTTTTTTTTTTTACTTTTTGAGGTGGAGTCTCACTCTGTCCCCAGGCTGGAATGCAGTGGTACGATCTTGGCTAACTGCAACCTCTGCCTCCTGAGTTCGAGTGATTCTCCAGCCTCAGCCTCCCGAGTAGCTGGGACTACAGGCACGCACCACTGCATCTGGGTAATTTTTATATTTTTAGTAGAGAACAGGTTTCACCATGTTGGCCAGGCTGATGTCGAACTCCTGACCTCAGGTGGTCCACCCGCCTCAGCCTCCCAAAGTGCTAAGATTACAGGCATGATCCACCACGAGTTATCTTTTAATGGTAGAAAAACTTGCAATAAACATTGAGACATTCCTAGCATCCAGACTGAGTGAAGAGGAGGATTACATGTCTGTGTCTTGTCCGTTACCTTGTGTGAGTGCATTATGACCCACTCAGTGCGTTCATTGGAGGCGGAGTCAGTGAGACGGCCACGTGAGCATCAGCCTGGTGAGAGCAAGAGCAGCATCCTGGGGGGCTGAGGGGGAGCTTCCCATGCCTCACTCCAAATGCTGCAATGTGGTGACATCCCAGAGAGAGAAATTTATCACTCAGTTTTCCATCCTCTGCTCTTCTTAGTGCACTTAATTCCACCAGGCTCCAAGGAGGTGACCAGCTTTCTTCACATCTGGTGCTAATTATGCCAGCTTTTGAGAAATAGCACCTTTTTTTTTTTTTTTTTTTTTTTTTTTTTTTTTTTTTTTTTTTTTTTTTTTTTGAGAAACCCAGTGCATCACTGAGGCCTGATGATGATTTGCTGCTGCTTGTGCTCTGCCACACAGGGGGTGATCCCCACGTTTCGTGTCAAGTTCCTGCTGCGGCTGCTGCGTGGGAGGCTGGAGGTGGACTTGGACAAGGACAAGCTCCTATTTAAGCACATGTGCTACGAAATGGAGAGGCTCCACAACGGTGGCGACGTCACGTTCCACGACGTCCTGAGGTACAAGTCATGCTTTCGCAGGGCTGAACTGGGGCAGAAACTACAGCCGTCAGCCTTCAAGGCCTCTGTAGCTTGTTTCCAACCCAAAATGCCACATCTGCTGTGGTCGTGAAGCGGGGTCACATGTCCCAGGCGCTAAGTGCCGTTTCTCGCTGTCCTCCAGTGATCATTTCCAAGTAGGTGCCTCGCAGGGGAGGGCTGGGCAGCTGTGCCCTGATGTCCCATAGGGGCCTCTGCCCACTGAGGTGCTCCCTGAGGGGAGAGGTTGAAGGGATCTCGGAGAGCACAGTCCCACCCCTTCCCTATGATGCGGGAACTGCCCGGAAGAGCTGAATGACTTGCTTGTGGTTACAGGGCTCTGGCAAAGCTGGGACTAGCGTGCAGAGCACCTCACTTGCACAGGTCTGATAAGAATTCGCCTGGCCTGCTCTGTGATGGTTGCCCCATTGGCTAAAACACCAGATTTTTCAGACATTTCATGAGCACCCAGACAGGACAGAGAGTCAAACGGAGTTTCTGCCTTTTCTTCTCCCTGGGAGACTTCTGTATTTGTTTCCTTGGGCTACTGTAACTTGGTACCTTAAGCTGAGGGACTTAAACAACAGAAAGGTATGGTCTCGAAGTCCTGGATGCTGGAAGCCCGAGATGGAGGTATTGCAGGGCTGGTTCCTTCTGAGGCCTGTGAGGGAGAATCTGGCCCAGCCTCTCCCCTGGCTGCTGGGGGCATGCTGCCAATGTTGGGCATTCCTTGGCTTGTGGAAGCATCAGCCTGGTCTCCCTTCATCTTCACATGGCATTCTGTTTGTGTATGTGTGTGTGTGTTTGTGTATCTATGTTCAAATTCCTCCTTTTATAAGAACATCTGTCATATTACATTAGGAGTCCATCCTACTCCACTGTGATCTTATTTTAACTTAATTACTAATTACATCTGCAATGTTCTTTTTCCAAATAACATTACATTCTGAGGTACTAGAGGTTAGGGCTCCAACATATCTTTCTTTGGGAGGAAACATTTAACGCACAACAGCTTCTTAAGCAGGAGTCCATGGATAAAACAGAGGCCCATGGACTTGCAAAGGGAAACAATTACATCTTTATTTTCACTAATCAGTCTTTGACATGCGGCATTCTCTTCCACGATGAATGTAGGCAACAAACCACAGTCGCATTAGTAATATCCATGTCTTTGTTACCAGGAGAAATCATAGATATTTTCAGGTTACATAACTGACTGCCTTGGCTGACATCTTAAAATATCATTTATGCTCACCAGTGCTTCTGAGTTATGGTAGTCATTTGAGCTCTGCTAGATGGTATTATTTAATGGAATAATAAAGAAGCACTTATGTTACTATATCACTGCCGTTTTAAAGTAATTTGAGAATTGTATTTTAATATAATTGGTTTCCTTTGTAATACTGTGTATGTCATTCTGTGCATCTAAAGCATTATTTTAAGAAATGTCCCATAAGCTGCACTGCCACAGGGGTCCATGCCACAGAAAAAAATAAGAGCGATTGACTAGCAGTAGCTATATTAATCAGATAGCAGTACCGACCAGTAGTGTGTGGGGTACTGTGTTGTGTCTCAAATTTCAGGAGAACTCAGGTGTACAGAAATATGCTTGTGGCCAGAAGCTGAAAAAAAAAAAAAGATCAGATCAGCACAGGAAGAATCTGGGAAAAGTTCTCACGAGTTATCAATTTCACCTCCCACTATTCAGTTCTTCCACGAACAAGCTAAAAAGCAGAAAAAGATGGGACGGAGAAATGCATATGAATCACAAAGGATGTCATCTCTGTCAGAATGTTTCTGAGTCTTTACTCCTAGTGGCAAATTTTTTTAGGTTGACATGAGGCAGACAGGCATACTGTTGTCATTAATAGTTAATATTCAGCCTCTTTGGAACACACTGGTGTATCTAATAAAAATAGATCCAGGCAAAATCAATGGTGGGGCTGTTTCTCCCCTTCCTATTTATTCCCCTAGCCCAGTATATGATAAAAACAGTGAAGATAAAAGCAATGAAGCTTTGATGAGATTCTTGATGAGTCAGGGAAGAGAGGAAGAGGAAATTCATTTTCTTCCCTCTGTGGTGGGAAGAGATTTAGCAAAGAAGAGAAGTCCAATGTACCAGTGCTCTCAAGAGCCTCCATGCTGTGCTTTGGGCTCTAGGGTGGAAATGAGCTCACAGGTGCACCAGGGTGCCTAGGTCTGAACCATAACCTGGAATCCTGTGGCTACACCTGGGTGTATCACCCTGCCAAGAGGGCCTGTCTTCTCCTGTGGTGGTGGACTGCTCAGTCCAGGCATCCTGGGAGCTGCCTTATTGCCCCATGACCCGTGATGCAAAACATCTGCTGTGTTGGCTTCATCTACCACTGCATGGGCCTGTTGTGTGTCGAGGGTTAAATGGGAGTGGATATTCAACCCTGGGTTTGTTTTGTAGCCTCTAAAATTAATCAAGAAGGCCAGGTGTGGTGGCTCACACCTGTAGTCCCAGCTCTTTGGGAGGCTGAGGCAGGCGGATCATTTGAGGTCAGGAGTGTAAGACCAGTCTGACCAACATGGTGAAACCTTGTCTCTACTAAAAGTACAAAATTAGCTGGGTGTGGTGGCACATACCTATAATCCCAGCTACTTGGGAGGCTGAGGCAGGAGAAATGCTTGAACCCAGGAGGCGGAGGTTGCAGCGATCTGAGATCGCGCCATTGCACTCCAGCCTGGGCAACAAGAGCAAAGCTCCATCTCAAAAAAAAAATTAATTAATAAGGAAGATACAGAAGGATGAATGAGATAAACAGAGAGGGAAATGGAATGCAGTGGGTAGGGAGGTGTGATGCACAGCCGAGCATATTAACCATCACCACGTGGGGTTAAGTGTGAAGAAAGTATGCAGGCACAGTCTCCCTTCTGCAGAGAAAGTTCTGAGTCTTTACCTAGCCTGGATCTTTTGTTTTACAGGCACTTAGATGGCACTTACTGCTATAAGAGCCTCACAGATATTAACTTACTTAGTCATTAAATAAAGGAGTTACTATGACTATCTTTATTTTACAGACGAGGAAAGGGAGACACAGAGAGGTGACAGGACCGGCCCAAGACACACGGGTGGTGAGGGGTGGCATCAAACGCTAGACTCATTAGATGGAGTGATGTCCTCTCTGGATTTTGACATATCTAAGGGTGTAAATCTCAGGTGAATCAGAGCTGCGTTTGCGGGTGTGTTTCCCCCACCAGCATGCTTTCATACCGGTCCGTGGACATCCGGAAGAGCTTGCAGCTGGAGGAACTCCTGGCGAGGGAGCAGCTGGAGTACACCATAGAGGAGGAGGTGGCCAAGCAGACCATCCGCATGTGGCTCAAGAAGTGCCTGAAGCGCATCAGAGCTGTGAGTGAACTAACTGCACACATGCAGGTTGGGTCTCCACCCTGCCCCACCTGGAAGGAGAAGGACAAAAGAAAAGAGCTTCGTGAACATGGAATTAGCTCCTTCTGTGATCGGCCTTCTATCCCTTTAGACTGTGTCCACTACCACCACTTACAGTAGTCAGATCTTGATGCAGACTTTCACTCTGGTCCACAGTCAGCCCTGCCCTCTGTAGCAGAGTCCATTAGGAGTTTCCATGGAATCCCATTTTTATAATATGACATGAAGACTTAAAAAGCAGTTTATTGGCCAGGCGCGGTGGCTCATACCTGTAATCCCAGCACTTTGGGAGGTCAAGGGGGGAGGATACCAACCTGCCGACATGGCGAAATCCCATCTCTACTAAAAATACAAAAATTAACCGGGCATGGCACACATGCCTGTAATCACTACTACTCAGGAGACTGAGGCATGAGAATCACTTGAACCTGGGAGGTAGTAGTTGCAGTGAGCCGAGATCGTGCCACTGCACTCTAGCCTGGGTGACACAGTGAGACTCTGTCTCAAAAAAAAGTTTATTGATATTAAAATATTTATGATGTCCATTTATTAAATTCAACTGTACAAAATTCTAGAATTTTCCACATATTGAATTTGCAAAACTACTTTAAATTGCTGCTAAAAATTTCAACAAACTGTGATAATGTTGTTTATTCTGAAAAGACCACCTCTCAAGATTAATGATGTTTCCTGCTTCCTGAATTATAAGCCTATAAGATTCTCTAACTCATAAATTAATGAATGTATACTGCATTGGCATATACTGTGTTTACAGTGAATGTTTCTATGAGATACCTTTATGAATGCTTTTGGCATGTTTCACAGACGGGTAAAAAAAACCCAAAGCAATCACTAAACATTTATATATAACAGCGATTGTTTCAATCCTCTTCCTCAGAGCGACAACATCAATTGCAGAAACACATATTTCTATTGGAAGAGAAAAGGTTCCCAGAGAAAAGATACAACTCAACCTCCTATAGCAAGGCCAGCTGCCCAGTGATGTCCCGTCACTGCTGGCCACTGTAGCCACTGTAGCTATGTTAGCTCCAGGGATCAATCTGTCCTCCTCTAGCTCTGAGAGGGCACAAGGAGCCCTGGCTTTAGTATGTGCCAAGACAGATTGGTCTCCTGGATTGGCCTGGAAACTTCAGAACCAAGACAAGCACAAAGGTTTTCTCATCCACCCGAGGCACTTTGCCTCTCACAATTTGCAGGAAAGTGGGAAAGGGGTTGGGGTTGTATTGGCTTAATGTGCCTAGAATAAAATAAGGGGAGAAAAAATGGAATAGCTACATTAGTAATTTTAAATAAGATACAAGCTGGGCACAGTGTCTCATGCCTGTAATCCCAGCACATCGGGAGACTGAGGCAGGAGGATCGCTTAAGACCAGAAGTTTGAGACTAGCTTGGGCAACAGAGTGAGACCTCCTCTCTGGGAAAAAAAAATTAATTAATTAGTCAGGCCACAGTCATGCACACTTTTAGTCTCAGCTTCTCAGGAGGCTGAGGCAGGAGCATAGCTTGAGCCTAGGAGTTTAAGGTTACAGTGAGCTATAATAATCACACCACTGAACTCTAGTCTACGGGACATAGTGAGATCCTATCTCAAAAAACAAAGAAACAAAAACAAAAAAACAGAAAACACCACCAACAAAAAGAAAACAAACATAAATAAAACACAAGCATCATTGACCGTCACTATTCCAATTGTTACACAAATGAAAACGGACTGGGAAGTCGATACATACCTCTCTAAGCCCACCTTCGCATCAGCCTGCCTTAATTGAACATTGAAATTAGTTCAGGATCTTTACCTGGAAATTCCTAAGAGGTCACCAGTCATGCAGATCTTAGGAGAGGGGAGAAGAAAATATGATTTGTGTAGCAGGTGGGGCAGGTGGGATGCTGGGCTTATTTTACTAAACAAACAATCATATTTCCATAGAAACAGCAGCAGTCATGCAGTATCATCCACAGCCTGAGAGAGAGTCAGCAGCAAGAGCTGAGCCGGTTTCTGAACCCGCCCAGCATCGAGACCACCCAGCCCAGTGAAGACACGAACGCCAACAGTCAGGACAACAGCATGCAACCCGAGGTATGGGCACGAGGCGTCCTCCATCCGAGGACACTCTGTGGGCTTCTTTCTTTTAATAAAAATAAATAAAATGGGTGCTGGTCACATCATTCAAACAAGGTGACAATATTTCTAATAGGAATATTTTCATTTAAAAAAAAAGACAATGGAAATCCATTGACCCAGATTACATCTGTGTCTTTGCCATCTTGGATGCAGTTGAGGTTATTTAAAAATATTCTGGCCGGGCGCGGTGGCTCAAGCCTGTAATCCCAGCACTTTGGGAGGCCGAGACGGGCGGATCACGAGGTCAGGAGATCGAGACCATCCTGGCTAATACGGTGAAACCCCGTCTCTACTAAAAAATACAAAAAACTAGCCGGGCGAGGTGGCGGGCGCCTGTAGTCCCAGCTACTTGGGAGGCTGAGGCAGGAGAATGGCGTAAAGCTGGGAGGCGGAGCTTGCAGTGAGCTGAGATCCGGCCACTGTACTCCAGCCTGGGCGGCAGAGCGAGACTCCGTCTCAAAAAAAAATAAAAATAAAAATAAATAAAAATAAAAATATTCTGATTCATATGAATGCCAAAAAAAAAAAAAGTTAATGCCCTGAACTTCGTAATTCTGTAGTTTTATTTTTGTCTAAAGAGTTAACATCAGATCGATCTAAGGGCTGCATTTGAATCTGGAAATATTACATGGAGTATGGTTTACATGAAACTCTGCCCTAAATGTTTTCCTCTCCTCACTAAAGTCAGAAATTTGCAGTAGAATCAGTGAAAATGTTTGTCATTGGCTTTCAGCCTCCTTAATCAGACTCATTGAAGATGTATCCTTTCTTGGTTGCGTATCAGAAGAACATATGGAATTCAGGACAGTTGGCTTGAGGAGTTTCTGTTTATCAGGTCACGGCATATTTTCATTTTCAGACTCGATGTATGTGTCTATTTTAAAAAGTACAGGGAGTTATCAGCATCCTGGAGAGTCCTGTGCTGTGAGAAGCAGCTGCCTGGGAGGACCTGCCCCTTTATAAGGCAGCAGTTACAATTTGAGGTTAACAACGTGGAGCTGATCCTGTACTCTGTGCAGAGCCCCAAGAGCACCAGGCTCCGTGATGTGCAGCACTGCAGCCAGGGGCCGGGAGTACCTTTGGAAGGTGCTCCAGGAGGTGTGCTCCAGGAGGCCCACTGGTGCCATAGCCCAGTTTTCAGTAGATTTCATGTTTTGGGCTCCCCAGCCTTTAGAAATTATCTGCCACCGACTGCGGGGATTTCTGTGGAGTTAGTCAACCAGGGGCAAGGTGAGGCATCTACAGTGGCCTTGCCACTGGTCACCCTGAAGATGGTTGGCAATGTCTTGCATGGGGGAGGGGGGCAGGCTGAGGTCAGGAAAGACAGTGAGACAGGGCCAATGAGGCCAGGGAAAGTGCCAATCGTAGAGGCCTCTGTTTTTAGATGAAAAAGCCTAAGAGGTCACACACACACACACACACACACAAACAAAAAAAAAAAAACGAGGGGATATCGAAGAGATGTGAAGACCAAGGCTTTTGTTAGGAAAGGGAGAGGTGACAGGTGAACCCGAGAACAGGTGAAATGTGTGGGAAGTCTTGGCATCTCTCTTTGACTTTAGCTTAGATTGTTACCGGCTCCATCCTCTGCCAGGGCCCAACATACAGCTTTGCCTGAAGAGAACACTTTCCCCGAAGCTCTAAGTGTGGATCTCCAGGCTGGTGAAAGTAGACTGCCCCCGTCCAGCCGGTCCCCACTGCCCCACCTTCCTTCCTGCAGTGTCCCATCCTTGCCCCCTGATTTGCCAGCAAAGATATGAAGGGAAACAATGACATTCTCAGGCATGGAGGGGAATGAGGCAGTGGGGGTTTCCTGGGAAGAGTGGTGTCCCCTTCAGCACGACGTGCAGTGGTGGCTCTTTTGCTTCTGTGACCCTTTATACCCATTTTCACTTTTCCCCATTGTGGACATTCTGAGTCCATGTTATTCTTCCCACTTGTCCTCCTGCCATGTGTTTTCCTTTCTTATAGTAAAAGGAGGCGAGCACAGGGTTAAGAAAGACGGTAACTGCATGCTTCTCCTCCCATGCAGACAAGCAGCCAGCAGCAGCTCCTGAGCCCCACACTGTCGGATCAAGGAGGAAGTCGGCAAGATGCAGCCGATGCAGGGAAACCCCAGAGGAAGTTTGGGCAGTGGCGTCTGCCCTCAGGTAGGTACATCCAGGCATTTCTCCAGCGATCAAGGCATTTTAGAGGTATTTACTGTTTGTGTGTTTTGGGTCTTGCCTTTCAAAATGCAAGTCTGCATCTACAGTTGTTTACAGACAGCAACCTAATGAAAAATGTAGTCTTGTCAAAAACACTGCCACCAAAAATAACTTCTCTAAATATGACTTACATTAGCTCCCATTTTCTGGGTACATTTCAGGCTATTGTGGTTGAGAAGCCAGCACCTATGAAAAAGCCAAGATTCAGAAAGAGGGAGAGATTTCCAAGGGCTTTCTGTGTGCCTCAAGGCATGCTCAAACATGGGCAGAATGTATTTAATTGAAGAGGGAGTGGGCAGATGCAATCATTCAGAAAATGCCACCAAGTTCTCAAAAAAGGGACAGGCCCCCTATTTGTCTCAGAACACTTTGCAGCTGAGCTGGTCACTGGCTTTAGGCAGGCTGCTTTACCTCCGTACAGTAACAAAACAACAAAAAACCTGTGGTCCTCGCTGTATGCCAGTCCCTCTTCTAAGTGCATTACTGTGTTCTCTCATTCAATCCTTTCCTTTAATAAACCCATTATTTTCCACATTTTACTGATTCAGTAAGAGAATTTTCTTCTGTGGGCTTCTTCTGTATAGGGTTTTGGACAGCCAGGACAACCCCATTAAAAGCACTCAGGAATGGAGGGAGAGCAATGCTCGCCATAGCCCAGTGTCCTTGTACATGTTTTTCTCTATAGATAACTAACTTCGTGCTAAAGCAGGAGCTTTATAATGATCTTTCACTGTGCCCCAACATCAGCCCAATCGAAGTTAGATGTGTAGCATATGTGTTCCACAAAGCGGATGCAGCACAGCTTACATTTTGAGGCTAACGATGTTCCGTGGCTCTTCGCTGGGACTACCACCAAGGAAGTATCCCCTTTCATATTCAGGAATTTATTTTTCAGAGATCGGAGAAGATGTAGGTTCCTCCTGATTCAAACACAGCAGAGAATGACAGCATCAAGGCAAAGCAGATGGTGGCACCAGGTCCCAAAAAGCCTTCAATTACAAGCTGACTAGGTTCAATTTTATCCTGGAGGCAATTAGGAGCTAGCAAAGATCTCTGAGCAGTATGTGATTTTTGGAATCTATGCTTTAGGAAGTTGACTTGGCACCAAAGGACGCATTGTCCACAGCAGAACCTGGAGGCAGGTTACAAGCTGGAGGAAGTTACCACTGTGTGAGCATGAGGCAACAAGGGCATGGACTGAGCTGGGGGCCAGATGCTGCAGGGACAGATAGGAGAGGTGACCTGGGGAGAATGCACAGTCCTTGGTATTCATTTAAATGGACAAAAGAAACTATGCTGTCAAAAGTACTTCCATTGGGCCGGGCGCAGTGGTTCACCTCTGTGATCCCAGCACTTTGGGAGGCCGAGGCAGGTGGATCATTTGAGGTCAGGAGTTCAAGACCAGCCTGGCCAATGGGTGAAACCCTGTCTCTACTAAAAATACAAAAATTAGCTGACCAGTAGTGGTGCATACCTGTAATCCCAGCTACTTGGGAGGCTGAGGCAGGAGAATCGCTTGACCCTGGGAGGCAGAGGTTGCGGTGAACCAAGATTGTGCCATTGCACTCCAGTCTGGGTGAGAGAGAGAGAGAACCTATCTCAAAAAAAAAAAAAAAAAAACTTCCACTGGTCCGTGCCTAGGTGGTCCCCACCAAAAACAGTGATCGTGAAATAGACATGCTCTTGGGGTCAGGCTGAGTTTGGGGAGGCAGAGGGGAAGAAAAATAGTATTTTGAGGGGGCAGCAACAATGTCACCAGGTGTCATGCTATGCACTTTCTTAAGTCATCTCATGTAACCTGTTTTAATCCTGACAATAGTGTAATTAGGACATTTTCATTGTCTTCATCTTACAATGAAGGAAACTTGGATTCAGAGAGATGAAGTTGCCCATAGCTGCATATGCACAGGTTACAGAGGCGGGTCCCAGGACCATGACTGTGAGGCCCCAGAACCACACCTTTCCTCCCATGCCCTCACTGCATCCCTCCTCGCCTTTACTGTGGGTCACACTCTCCTTGCTTTTTGTTTCTTTATTGCGTATGCTAACGAATGCACAGGTTTCTATGACACTTAATAGTTCCCAAATTGGAATTTTTAGCCATTTTCTAGTTTTTGTAATTATTTCAAAATGAAAGGGGTGAACGGCACTTTTTTTCCCCCAAGTGGCATCATTAGTTGTCCATGAGCATAATAATTAAAAAAAAAAAATCTATCGTGAACATAAAGAATCAAGTCCTGAAAAGGATGTTTACTTAGTGTCTGTGGATAGAACATGTTAGCCAAAAGTATCACTGATGGGAATATCATGGGTTTTTAGGAACGAGTACAATAGGGTGGAGCACTACCAAGTGGCTCATAGGACTCATTAATTCCACAGCACCAAAACCAATAAGCCATTCAGTGTCCTCAGTCAACTTACGGTTTGGAGGGAGGACAACCATGAAATCTGTCGTGTGCAAAATGAACCCCATGACTGACGCGGCTTCCTGCGGCTCTGAAGTTAAGAAGTGGTGGACCCGGCAGCTGACCGTGGAGAGCGACGAAAGTGGGGATGACCTTCTGGATATTTAGGTGGATGTCAATGTGGATGAATTTCTAGTGGTGAAAACTGTTTTCTAATAATTTCCTTGATTGTCCCGTGAGCAATCTGTAATTGATCTATAGCTGAATTCCAACTTGTCACAAGATTTTTATAAATTGATGTTCATCCTGCCACAGAAAGGCATAAGCTGCATGTATGATAGGTCGCTATCATTGCTCAAAAAAAATTTTGTATAATGACTGTACTGACATTAGAAACGATGCCGCAAGCAAATGTATATCACTCAAAACTGTTATATATTCTGTCTGTGTAAACTAAGGTATATATTCATATGTGCTCTAATGCAGTATTATCACCACCCCCCCAAAAGAGTGCTAAGCCCAAAGTGGCTGATATTTAGGGTACAGGGGTTATAGCTTTAGTTCACATCTTTCCCATTTCTGCTAGAAATATTTCTCTTGAGAGAATTTATATTTATGATTGATCTGAAAAGGTCAGCACTAAACTTATGCTAAAATGATAGTGGTTTTACAAACTACAGCTTCTTCTTTTCCTCGCGTTATGTTTTAAAATATACACAAGACATTTGGTGACCAGAACAAGTTGATTTCTCTCCTCAGTTATGCTAATGAAACTGTTGCCTCCTTCCAAGAAAATTGCGTGTGCAAGCACCAGGCAAAGAAATGGACTCAGGATGCTTACTGGTTTATAGCAAACCTGTAGATAGATCACCTGAGTGCAAAGATGTTAAGTTTCTTAAGAAGCCTTTTAATAACTGAGTTTAGCAAAAAGAATAAAACTGTATAGCTCAATTTATTTTTAAAAAATATTTGCATGTGTGATGTTATTGTTGGTTTCATTTCTTACGCAAGCTATGTCTGTTTTGCCATGAATCAGCTGAGTCATTTCATTCTGGGTTGCTCGTAACACACCATTGCTATGTTACATTTGAAATGACATCTCTCTATGTTACATTTGAAATGACATCTCTGTTACCAGAATCTCATATGGAAATAATGGTGCCCCGCAAAATCTCCCTCTGAACTCACAGGTTAGGGATCACACAACTTAATCATTTTTCTTTCTTTTTTCCTTATATGTCAGTGGCCCGTGTCCTCCGGGAAAATTAGAAAAGCCGAATGATTACAAAGTGCTGTTAGATTTCTTGTGCTGGGTTGGCCAAGTAGAAGTGGACTCAGACCTTTAACTAACTATTTTATTACAGATTGGACATTTGCTGTTCAGATGTTTTGTAGCAGAGGGATTATCTCAGAACCCTCTGACCTCCAGGTTGCTTTATGATCTATTTTTCTCTATTTAACATTCCTCAGCTAGGCAAATGGCACATTCCTTCTGTGTCACAGATGTGTCATGGTGGTGGCAGGCCACAGTTTATATGATTCATTGTAACTATGAGATAAAGAACAACCAGTCCATGTGGCCAAAAGGATTAGATTTGATGTTCACTTGGAGTTTACTTTTTGTACATACAAGATAAAATAAATATTGGATTTGTAAAATAATTTATGCTGAGTTGACCATTTTTAAACCCTGTTCTTGGCGGGGCAGGCACTCGGTAGCAGCACATTGCAAACCCTGGACTGAACATTCAGTCCATAATTAGTTGGCAAAAGCTGTGTCCCTGATATTCATGTCAACTCAGTTCTCTGAGCCAGAATGTTCCTTTTACATTTGTGCTGATAAGGCTGAGTGAATACCCTGTGTCTTCCAAGCCTACAATGAACGGAATAGGCATTTACAGGTCCAGGGCATGGGTCTGTACTAGTGCTGCATAAAAACAAGATGTTTTTGGCTCATTACACTTGAGTAATACAGCTTCATTCTCACGAAACTGCTGAGCCCTTCCTAAAATGTCTGGAATTGATGTTCAGCAGAACATCATTGTTGTTCATTCTGCAGTGAAGCCAGGGGTAGAATACCAATGTATTTAAAGCCATAGCACCCTCTATTTTCAAAGAAGCAAAACAGTCGCACACTTCCTGTGGGACTCCTCGCCACGATTTTCCCGAAACGGAGCACATGCAAGCCATAGAAAGTAAGCGTCACCCCCTTTTAGATTTTACCCCTAGATACACAAACATATGAACAATCCCGTTACACAGATGGGAAAACTTGGGCCACAGTGTTCCCTGGTCCTTAGGGAAGCCAGACACTGATACTAATCCTGTCATCACACCACCCACTGCCTTTAATTAGAGGACGCTGTCGGTTCCAAAGGCACCAGAAAGAGTATGGGGTGGAATACTTGACTCAGAGCCCCTGAAAAAGCAAGCCACACACGTGTGGCCCTTATGACAATTCAAGGGGATTCAAAGGGAACAAGGATGGACAGAAATGGAAGGGCTGATGCTATTCACTCTATTCTTAATGGTGCTTCCAGACCAACATCCATCAGCTGGCTGTGCCTTGGCCAAGCTGATGAGATAAGGGCATGTAGAAGAAAAACCAGCATTATAAAGCCTTACAGGAAAGCAGCTTTAAGCCAGTGGAATGATGTGTTTTGTGTTTGCCTGTTTCTTTGTAGGAAGTGGCATTCTATACATGAGTGGTTTTCAATGTATCGGTAAGCAGAGGAACTGTTTCTCTAAGTCCTTCAACAGATCCCAAAATTTTAACCAGCCAAAAGCCAGGCAGCCCTGGTTGAAGTTGAGGTGAAGATGAAAACACCATTCATATGGTCTCTTCTCACCCACTATTACGGGTCCCCATGATATAAGGTAATTGTTAAATCTGCCATAGAAAGGTGGAGTGGTGATCGGAGGAGGCTTTTGGGGTGGTAGTGCCATTTGAATTAAGCGTTAAAGAAAGAATAATTGGATTTAAATTGTCATAGATGGGGAAGCAGCAGACAGAATGACGCCTGGAATAATAAAAGGAAAATTATCAAGGAGAGCATCAGTTGACTCTATTCAATGAATTCCAAATCTTCTGAAGAGGTGTGCAAAGGCAAGACTGGAGACTTGGTCAAGGGCACGAAGAACCTTGAATGCCCTACACTTCATGTGGACGGTGCTCAGTAGAAAAGGGGAGTCTGTAGAGGTGGGGAGGGAGGAAGATTTTAGTAATAATGCAAGACACAGGCTTTAGGAGGAGCACACCGGGAGCAATGTGCAAAATGGGATTGAGGAGAGAGAGACAGATGCAGGGTGAATGTTTACAATACCCCAGTTCTCCAAGAGAACTGTGGTTCTAGTTCTCCAACCTCGAAGTTGAACTTCTATAGCAGCACAGGACATGGAAGGAGGATGGAGATGTGACAGGGACTTACTGAGATGAAAGGGGCTGCAGGACCCCACCACACTGGGCTCATTCATCTTGCACCAATGACTTGCTCTTCCAAACAGCACTGCCCTCTGATCATCTTTTCTTGAACCAGTACCCACAGAAACACCCTGACCATTTTCTGGACCTAATTCCAGAGGACCCTTTCTTTGCTAGCTTTCTCCCACAGGCCTTATAACTTTTATTTAACTTACCTTTTTTGTTTGACTCTCAGTTATCTGGATCACTTGTTAATCTTTTACATTATAATTGCTTGGGGGTACTACTCCTGGATCTTGCAAGCTGAATGGAATTTACAAGTTGGGAGTTTACTAGGTGGAGTTTTGTAGTTGATGGGAGAGGGATGGCCCCTCCAGACTCACCTTCTCTTTACAGCTATCCCCCTATGGAACACCCCTTCTCTCTTTGACTTTAGGGTTGCATTTTGAGATATGGGCATCAAACTGCTTAGATTTTATTGCGGGGATGGGATGAAGAAGAAGAATAGAGGTGTTGGAAGAAGAGAACTAACTAAGGCAAAAAGAAACAAAAGTTCCCTAGAAAGACACACATTCTCCCTTTATCTACTGACCACAATGGTCTGGAATGAGAACTTATCATAAATAGTGACAATTAATTTTTCCTGGACAGAATTATGGTCCATCACCATTGACACCTATTCACTCCCTATCTCTGACCTAGCTGGTTCCAGGTCTCGCAATATCTTTTCCGTATCATCTAAGCACCTCAATAATCCCCAGACTTCTCTCCAACCATGCTCAAGGTCATGGCTTCCTATTAAAAAAACAATTCTGTAGGCAGAAAAGTGCTTTCAGTCTCTCTCCTTCTCTCCAACGTGAACCATTCTATGTGCCCTCCTTCGTCCTTAGCTTCAAACACAGATGCTCCCTCTCTTCCAACCCTTTCCAACAGAGCTTTCATCTGTGCCAACTCTCGTTTCTGACACACTATCTTCTTAGTGCACCCCCTACATTCCTGAACAGAAGTCACACCCAGTCTGAACATGCTGCACTCTTCCTGATTCCTGGAACATTCTTCTTCCATTGGGACAGAGCTCAGCAACGTCCAGTGCAGATTCAGTACAAAAGTTACACCAGAGAGATCTCCTTTCCTGTGATGATCCTCTGAGAATTCAATTCACAGAGGGAAAAACAAACAAAGTAGCTTTCCAAAAGACAGGTTATTCTCTAATTAGGAAGAGCTGTCTGAACTCTGCCTATAGTAATTTATCAATGGAAAGTCTAAATAACACAAGACACGCTGTAATTGCCTGAGATCGGCTATTGTCCGATGAATGAATCAGCAGGTACTTACTCATTCATTCAAGATTGGGGCAGTCACGCTTCTTGCTCTGTGAGTCTACAGATGGATGCTCTAATCTCATGGTGCTCATGGTCTATTGGGGAAGCAGAAAATAAACAGGTAAATATATAAGTCAGAAGGTTTTAAGTGCAATGGAGAAAAATTAACTTGACTCAGAAGGACAGGCCTTCCTCTTGGATGTAATTTACTATTAAAGGACTCACTGCTCAGTTGCCATTTTGGCAGAGACCTGAGGCGGTGAGCATGGCAGCCATGGGGATTAAATTAAATTAAATTAAATTAAATGATAACTCCCCATTCCTTCCTTCTGCAAGCCTCGGACCTTCTAATCTACATTCTGTCTCTATGGATTTACCTGTTCTAAATATTTACCATAAGTAGAAGCTTACAATATTTGTCCTTTTGTGACTGTTTTATTTCACGGAGCACAGTGTTCTCAGTGTTCATCCATGTGGTAGCGTGTGTCCATACTTTACTCCTTTTCATGGCTGGGTAATATTTCACTGAATGTGCACACTACGTTTTGTCCATCCACTCATCAGCTGATGGACATTTGGTTGTTTCTCCCTCAGCTTTTGAGTGGAGGCCACATGCTTCCTGGATAATCCTCAGCCAGTGATGGAGCACAATAATAAAAGGGCTTGCCATTTTCCAGGCAGCGTGAGACTCTTCCACAGGCAATCTCTGTGGCAAAGGCTCCCTGCTGGGCTGGCTGACACTTTCTCAATGCAGTACGCATGGAAATCTGAGGCTCTTCATCCAATCCTCCTATCCCCTCTTCTCCCTGCAAGGGTGTCAGACCTGCACTGTGGTCTGAAGGCCCACCCTGCTCACTCCTGTCCCTTCTCTCCTTTATCTTTCACAGGCCTTACCCCTGATAAATCTCCAGCTTTCCTAACACTGCCTTAGAGTCTGCTTCCCAGAGGATTCAGCCAACTTAGTGAGAGAGTGGGCCATGGAAAGGCCTCGGGCAAGGGTGTTCTGGCAGAGGAAACGTGAGGTGTCAAGGCCTTCAAGTGGACGTAGGTTTGGTCAGTTGGAGAAAATAACAAGGAGGCCATACTGACTTGGAGTCCAAATACTAAAAGGGAAAGAGGGATGACATGAAGTCAGAGATGTCACAGGAATCATATCATTCAATACTTCCTAGCTGTGGTAATACCTCACTATTCCTATCTCCCAGTAATTCAATCAAATATTAACCTGGGTACTGCTGTGATGAAATTTGGCAGATGTAATTAAGATAGCAGACCTTAAACCAGAGAGTGGAACCCACTAAAATTAGAGAGATGTCTCTGGCTCGAGTGGGAGAAATGTGGCCGGAGTAAGAAGAGTAAGAAGGAAAGATCTAAAGCAAAAGATGGACCTGGACTCTACCTGCTGTGGGTGGAGGGGCCACCTGCAAAGATTGAGGGATGCAAGCAGCATCTACGAGCAAAGGCCGCCCTGGGCTGACTGCCAGAAAGGGAATGGAGATCTCATTGCTACAACCATGGGAACTGAATTCAGCGAATAACCTCAATGAACAAAGACACACATCCATCTCCAAAATTTTCGGAAGGGAATACAGCCTCGTTAGCCCCTTGCTGTCAATCTGATGAGACTCAGGGCAGATAAAACAGCTAAGCCTATAGGACTCTGACCTGCAGAACTGTGAGTTAATAAATGGGTGTCGTTTTCAGCTGCTAAGATGGAGACAATCAGTTATGGCAGCAACAGAAAACTAATACAAGAGAGTTGGCAGATGGCTGAATAGGAACAGCTTCAGTCTGCAGCTCCCAGCGAGACCAATGCAGAAGGTGGGTGATTTCTGCATTTCCAACTGAGGTATCTGGTTTATCTCATGGGGACTGGTTAGACAGTGGGTGCAGCCCATGGAGGGGGAGCAGAAGCAGACTGGGGTATCACCTCACCCAGGAAGTACAAAGGGTCATGGACCTCCCTCTCCTAGCCAAGGGAAGCCCTGAGGGACTCTACTGTGAGGGACTGTGCTATCCAGCCCAGACACTATGCTTTTTCCATGGTTTTTCCACCCACAGACTAGGAGTTTCCCTCGTGTGCCTACACTACCAGGGCCCTGGGTTTCAAGCACAAAACTGGGCAGCTCTCTGGGCAGATAAACAGATGCAGGAGTTTTTTTAATACACCAGCAGTGCCTGGAACCCCATTGAGACAGAACTGTTCACTCCCCTGGAAAGGGGGCTGAAGCCAGGAAGCCAAGTGGTCTCACCCAGCGGGACCCATTAGCACCGAGTCGGGCAAGCTAGGATCCACTGGCTTGAAACTCTCACTGCCAGCACAGCAGTCTGAAGTCAACCTGGGATGATTGAGCTTGTTGGGGTAGGGGCGTCCACCATTACTGAGGCTTGAGTAGGTGGTTTTCCCCTTACAGTGTAAACTCTGACTGCAGAACTCACCACAGCATGGCAAAGTACCTGGGGCCAGACTGCCTCTCTAGATTCCTCCTCTCTGGGCAGGCCATCTCTGAAAGAAAGGCAGCAGCCTCAGTCAGGGGCTGACAGATAAAACTCCCATCTCCCTGGGACAGAGCACCTGGGGAAAGGGCAGCAGTGGGCGCAGCTTCAGCAGACTTAAACGTTCTGCCTGCTAGCTCTGAAGAGAGCAGTGGATCTCCCAGCACAGCGTTCAAGCTCTGCTAAGGAATAAGGGGGTCCCTGACCCTTGTGCCTCCTGACAGGGGGATACCTTCCAGCAGGGGTCGACAGACATCTCATACAGAAGAGCTCCAGCTGGCATGTGGCAGGTGCCGCTCTGGGATGAAGCTACCAGAGGAAGGAGCAGGCAGCAATCTTTGCTGTTCTGCAGCCTCCACTGGTGATACCCAGGCAAACAGGGTCTGAGTGGACCTCCAGCAAACTCCAGCAGACCTGCAGAAGAGGGGCCTGACTGTTAGAATGAAAACTAACAAACAGAAAGCAGTAACATCAACATCAACAAAACGGACACCCACAGAAAAACCCCATCCAAAGGGCATTAGTATCAAAGATCAAAGGTAGATAAATCCACAAAGATGAGGAAAAAACATTGCAAAAATTTTGAAAATTCCAAAAAACTCTTCTCCTCCAAATGATTGTAACTCCTTTCCAGCAAGGGTACAAAACTGGACAGAAAATGAGTTTGACAAATTGACAGAAGTAGGCTTCAGACAGTGGTAATAACAAACTCCTCTGAGCTGAAGGAGCATGTTCTAACCCAATGCAAGGAAGCTAAGAACCTTGATGAAAGGTTAGAGGAATTGCTAACTAGAATAAGCAGTTTAGAGAAGAACATAAATGACCTGCTGGAGCTGAAAAACACAGCATGAGAACTTCTTGAGGCATACACAAGTATCAATAGCTGAATTGATCAAGCAGAAGAAAGGATATCAGAGACTGAAGATCAACTTAATGAAATAAAGCATGAACACAAGAATAGAGAAAAAAGAATAAAAAAGAACAAACAAAGCCTCCAAGAAATATGGGACTATGTGAAAAGACCTATGATTGATTAGTGTACCTGAAAGTGATGGGGAGAATGGAACCAAGTTGGAAAACATACTTCAGGATACTTTCCAAGAGAACTTCCACAACCTAACAAGACAGGTCAACATTCAAATTCAGGAAATACAGAGACCACCACAAAGATCCTCCTCGAGAAAAGCAACCCCAAGACACATAATCATCAGATTTTCCAAGGTTAAAAAGAAGGAAATAGTGTTAAGCGCAGCCAGAGAGAAAGGTCGGGTTACCTACAAAGGGAAGCCCATCAGACTAACAGTGGATCTCTCTGCAGAAACCCTACAAGCCAGAAGAGAGTGGGGGCCAATATTCAACATTCTTAAAGAAAATAATTTTTGACCCATAATTTTATATCCAGCCAAACTAAGCTTCATAAGTGAAGGAGAAAAAAAATCCTTTGTAGACAAGCAAATGCTGAGAGATTTTGTCACCAACAGGCCTGCCTTACTAGAGTTCCTGAAGGAAGCACTAATTATGGAAAGAAAAAACTGGTACCAGCCACTGCAAAAACAAACCAAAATGTAAAGACCATTGACACTATGAAGAAACTGCATCAATCAATGTGCAAAATAAACAGCTAGCATCATGATGACAGGATCAAATTCACACATAACAATATTCACCTTTAAATAAATGGACTAAATGCCTCAGTTAAAAGACACAGACTGGCAAATTGCATAGAGCCAAGACCCATTGGTGTGCTATATTCAGGAGACCCATCTCACATGCAAAGACACACATATGCTCAAAATAAAGAGATCAAGGAATAGTTACCAAGCAAATGGAAAGCTTAAAAAAAAGTAGGTGTTGCAATCCTAGTCTCTGGTAAAACAGACTTTAAACCAACAAAGATGAAAAAAGACAAAGAAGGGCATTACATAATGGCAAAGGGATTAAGGCAACAAGAAGAGCAAACTATCCTAAATATATATGCACCCAATACAGGAGCACCCAGATTCATAAAGCAAGTTCTTAGAGACCTACAAAGAGACTTAGACTCCAACACAATAATAGTAGGAGACTTTAACACACCACTGTCAATATTACACAGAACAATGAGACAGAAAATTAACAAGGATGTTCAGGACTTAAACCAAGCAGATCTAATAGACATCTCCAGAACTCTCCACCCCAAATCAACAGAATATATATTCTTCTCAGAATATGTTATTCTTCTTAGAATAACATAGCAGTTATTCTAAAATTGACCACATAATTGGAAGTAAAACACTCCTCAGCAAATGTGAAAGAATGGAAATCATAACAAACCGAATAGACCAATAACAAGTTCTGAAATTGAGGCAGTAATTAATAGCCTACCAACCAAAAAAAGCCCAGGACCAGATGGATTCACAGCCAAATTCTACCAGAGGTACAAAGAGGAGTTGGTACCATTTCTCCTGAAACTATTCCAAACAATAGAAAAAGAGGGAATCCTCCTGAATTTTATAAGACCAGCATCATCCTGATACCAAAGCCTAGCAGAGACACAGCAAAAAAAGAAAATTTCAAGTCAGTATCCCTGATGAATATCGACGTGAAAATCCTCAATAAAATACTGACAAACCAAATCCAAGAGCATATCAAAAGGCTTATCCACCACAATCAAGTTGGCTTCATCCCTGGGATGCAAGGCTGGTTCAAACATATGCATATGCAAATCAATAAACATAATCCATCACATAAACTGAACCAACGACAAAAGCCACATGATTATCTCAATAGATGCAATAGATGCAGAAAAGGCATTCAATAAAATTCAACCTCCCTTCATGCTAAAAACACTCAATAAACTAGGGATTGTTGGAACATATGTCAAAATAATAAGAGCTATTTGACAAACCCACAGCCAATATCACACTGAATGGGCAAACACTGGAAGCATTCCCCTTGAAACCTGAGACAAGATAAGGATGCCCCCTCTTACCATTCCTATTCAACGTAGTATTGGAAGTTCTGGCTAGGGCAATTAAGCAAGAGAAAGAAATAAAGGGTATTCAAATAGGAAGAGAGGACGTCACATTGTCTGTTTCCAGATGACATGGTTATATATTTAGAAAACCCCATTATCTCTGCCCAAAATCTCTTTAAGCTGATAAGAACCTTCAGTAAAGCCTCAGGATACAAAATCAATGTGCAAAACCCACAAGCATTCCTAAATACCAGTAATAGACGAACAGAGAGCCAAATCAAGAATGAACTCCCATTCACAATTGCTACAAAGAAAATAAAATACCTAGGAATACAACTTACAAGAGATGTGAAGGACCTCTTCAAGATGAACTACAAACCACTGCTCAAGGAAATAAGAGAGGACACAAACAAATGGAAAAACATTCCATCCTCATGGATAGTAAGAATCAATATCATGAAAATGGCCATACTGCCCAAAGTAATTTATAGATTCAGTGCTATTCCCATCAAGCTACCACTGATTTTCTTCACAGAACTAGAGAAAACTACTTTAAATTTTATATGGAACCAAAAAAGAGCCTGTATAGCCATGACAATCCTAAGCAAAAAGAACAAAGCTGGAGGCATCACACTACCTGGCTTCAAACTATACTACAAGGCTGCAGTAACCAAAACAGCATGGTACTGGTACAAAAACAGATATATAGACCAATGGAACAGAACAGAGGCCACAGAAATAACACCACACATCTACAACCATCTGATCTTCGACAAACCTGACAAAAATAAGCAATGGGGAAAGGATTCCCTATTTAATAAATAGTGCTAGGAACACTGGCTAACCGTATGCAGAAAACTGAAACTGGACCCCTTACACGTTACACAAAAATTAACTCAAGATGGATTAAAGACTTAAACATAAAACATAAAACCATAAAAACCCTAGAAGAAAACCTAGGCAATACCCCTCAGGACATAGGCACTGGCAAAGACTTCATGACTGAAACATCAAAAGCAATGGCAACAAAAGCCAAAATTGACAAATGGGATCTAATTAAACTAAGGAGCTTCTGCGTTGTAAAAGAAACTATCATCAGAGTGAACAGGCAACCTACATAATGGGAGAAAATTTTTGCAACCTATCCATCTAACAAAGGTCTAATATCCAGAATCTACAAGGAACTTAAATTTACAAGAAAAAAACAACCCCATCAAAAAGTGGGTGAAGGATATGAACAGACACTTCTCAAAAGAAGACATTTATGCAGCCAACAAACATATGAAAAAAAAAGCTCATCACTGGTCATTAGAGAAATGCAAATCAAAACCACAATGACATATCATCTCATGCTAGTTAGAATGGTAAACATTAAAAAGTCAGGGAACAACAGATGCTGGAGAGGATGTGGAGAAATAGGAATGCTTTTACACTGTTTGTGGGAGTGTAAATTAGTTCAGCCATTGTGGAAGACAATTTGGCAATTCCTCAAGGATCGAGAACCAGAAATACCATTTGACCCAGCAATCCCATTACTGGGTATATACACCCAAAGGATTATAATTCATTCTACTATAAAGATACATGCACATGTATATTTATTGCAGCGCTATTCACAATAGCAAAGGCTTGGAACCAACCCAAATGCCCCTTGATGATAGACTGGATAAAGAAAATGTGGCACATATACACCATGGAATACTATGCAGCCATTAAAAATAATTAATTCATGTCCTTTGCAGGGACATGGATGAATCTGGAAACCATTATTCTCAGCAAACTAACACAGAAACAGAAAACCAAACACCACATGTTTTCACTTATAAGTGGGAGTTGAACAATGAGAACACATGGACACAGGGAGGGGAACATCACACACTGGGGCCTGTCAGGGGATGGGGGACAAGGGGCAGGAGAGCATTAGGACAAATACCTAATGTATGTAGCACTTAAATCCTAGACAATGGGTTGATGGGTGCAGCAAACCACCATGGCATATGTGTACTTATGTAACAAACCTGCATCTTCTGCACATATATCCCAGAACTTAAAGTTTAATAAATAATAATAAGAAGAAAACTAATAGATAGGGCATGGTCACATTTTGAGATGTTACTCTAAGAATTGTGGGAAGTCATTAGAGAATGGCAAGTTAAGAAATGACGGTCTCTGATGTATGTTTTAAGAGTATTCTGGCTATATGTGGAGACTAGACAGTAGAGGCAACACCAGAGAGAAGGTGTTGTCCTAACCTACAAGAAATAACAGTGACTTTAGCCAGCGTGGTGTTGGCAGTGGTGAAGAGGGGCAGGATCCTAGATGAATTTATTTCAAAGGCAGGGCCGACAGAGTTGTTGACTGACCACATGAGAGAAAGAACAAAGTCCAGAGTGACCCCCACTGAAAGAATAAAGTGGACATTTGTTGAGGTGGGCAAGGCTGATTGGAGGTGGGGGACAGAATCAACAATGTCAAATTTGAAATCTCAGTTACGCACTCCAAACACAAAACCCAAAGGGAGGAGTCAAATCACCCTTGGCAAATTTCAGAAGAAATGCATGAGAAATATTTTTAAGACTCTTGGATCCCTAAGCCAAATCTGGATTATGAAAAGAAGTCAAGCTGTGGAGAGATGGGAGGATGGTTTAGAAGTGTGGTTTTTGTTGTGTGTTTTGTCTGTTTGTCTCTAAGAGGGAGCTCTTAGAGGGGTTAGACATACCTCATTATACCACCTCCCTTTTGGAATTCAGGAAGAGCTGACCAGCATTTAACATCAACACAACCTTAAGTCTGATGAGAAACATTTACAATCTATTCTCTCTGGAGCCTGCTACCTGGAGGCTTCATCTGCATGATAAAACTTTGGTCTCAGCAACATTTTATCATAATTCAGACATTTCTTTCTATTGATAATAAGTCTTTCAACCAATTCCCAATCAGAGAACGTTTAAAATCTACCTACAACTTGGAAGCTGCCCCCCCCCACCCTCCCTGCCACTTCCGGGTTGTACCACCTTTCTGAATCAAACCAATGTATATCTTAAATGTATTTGATTGATGTCTTGTGTCTCCCTAAAGTGTATAAAACCAAGCTGTGCCCCAACCACCTTGGGCACTTGTTCTCAGGACCTCCTGAGGGCTGTGTCATGAGCCACGGTCACTTGTATTTGGCTCAGAATAAATCTCTTCAAATATTTTGCAGAGTTTGACTCTGTTCATTGACACTACAATCTGATCCCAAAAGCTAGTGACCAAATTGAAGCAGCAAAACCATTTCAATGCCACCCTTAAATTATGCTTCCCTGACCTCCTGCTTTCTACATTGGACCGGTTTACCTGATTTAAATTTTGTACTGTAGTCTCTTGGTGGAAAAGACCCTTGGCTGTCATTGAAACCAGCAACAGTATATTATTATTTTGCCCCAGTGGTGTGTGTTACCCATTCAACTTAAAAATTCCCCACAGTATGCCTGGTAAATACCTAAATTACATTTGAATGCTAGAGAGCTGTTATCCCATCCCTTGAATTAAGCCATGGATGATTTATTTAGAGGCAGATTTGAAGTTATTTCTCATTCTCCCTTTACGGGCAGTGGTTCAATTCAATTTTTAAGGCTTGGTTACAGAATCAACTAACCTACAAGAGGAATTATGTAGTTTCATTGTGTTCCTTTCTCAAATTGGTATTTGTCACTCCATTTCCTGTACGATGTGGATAGTGACCCCCAAATAACACTAAGTGGAAACCCTTGTTTTGTTGCATCCTTCCTAGCAGTGTTCCTAATGCCTGACCAGCCACTGAGATGTTTAGCATTTAAATGAGATTAAACTCATCTGTGGGTGCAGAAATGAACTAAGGCCCATGGGTTCTCTGCAAACAAATACATATTAAAAGATGATACTTTCACATTCTAAACCACGTCAAAACCATCTAAAATATTAAATTAGCAACTTGACCAAGGACTGCCAGGAAAAACGGTTTCCAAAAAAGTGTTCTTTTTTTTTTTTGAGATGGAGTCTCACTCTGTCACCCAGGCTGAAGTGCAGTGGCGCGATCTTGGCTCACTGCAAGCTCCACCTCCCGGGTTCCCGCCATTCTCCTGTCTCAGCCTCCCAAGTAGCTGGGACTACAGGTGACCACCACCACGCCTGGCTAATTTTTTGTATTTTTAGTAGAGACAGGGTTTCACCGTGTTAGCCAGGATGGTCTCCATCTCCTGACCTCGTGATCCGCCTGCCTTGGCCTCCCAAAGCACTGGGATTACAGGCATGAGCCACCATGCCCAGTACCCAGAAAACTCTTCTTTAGCCAAGATTCCAAGGAAAAGTGTTGAGCACATAAATTATACCAAGGAAAAGAGTTGAGCACATAAATTACACAAGGAAAGGTTGCTTTTTGGTTTGAATTACCTGCATACTTTCAGGCACTCTTTAACTTTAACTTTGAAGACAGAAAATAATAAAAGTAGGTAACACTCTTGGAGCATAATAGTAAGTTGTAAAGATTAAGATAAGGATAGAGGACAGGGGAACAGGGAGTTGGGAGGAAAAAAGTCACCTCTATTCTATCCTCCATTCTGGGCAATAGATCATGCTATCTCATGCTTGCAGGTAATGAGGCTAGTGTTGGCCAACAAGTGTGGTCAAGGAGGACAGATCATCTGTAACAGACGGAATGATTGTGTTAATCGGGGTTATCCAGAAAAACAGGGCCAGTAGGATATATTGGAGAGATTTATGTTAAGGAATTGACTCATGTCATTAGGAGGAATGATGACAAGTCCAAAATCTGTAGGGCAAGGCAGCCAACTGGAATTTCAGGCACAAGATAATGTTGCAGTCTTGAGGCCAAAATCTGCAGGCTGAGAGTCTCTATGTTAAAAGTCTTGAGGCAGAATGTCTTCTTCCAGAAACCTCAATCATTCTCGTAAGTCCTTCAACTGACTGGATGAGGCCCACTCACATTATAGATGGTAATCAACTTTACTCAAAGCTTACAGATTTAAGTGTTAATCACCTTTACAGCAACATCCAGCTAGCATTTGATAAAATCATAGCTAGGCACCATCGCCTAGCCAAGTGGACATATAAAACTATCACAATGGCTATCATTTTCTTAGTCATAGTTGTGTTACTATAACCTTAGGTCACTGTCTGCCCATGGAATCTAACCACTTGTCTTTTGTCCTCAGAATAAAAAGCAAATAATTCTGATTTTATTCACTCACCTTCTTGCATTTCTTCTCTGCAAGGAAGCTGGGAAAGGAGATTGAGGGAGAGAGATGTTTAATGTGACTTTGCTTTAACATGTGTATTTGTGGTCAAGTGCTAATCCGAATTCATGAGGCTGTGTCAATGAACTTGAAGATGCATCGCCTACCACAGGGTACCTTCTTGACCTCCTCTTATGGGTCTTGGGAGCATTAGCACATTCATCTTAGGATAGATCAGACTCGAAGCATTGTTTCACAGTATGCATATTTTATATTAGAAACATGACGTAGGGACCAACCCACGGTAACACTGGAAGCGCCACAAAACAGTCAGCTAGGGAGCATCAGGCTGACAACAGGTTGATAATGTACTTCACATATAGCAGGGAAAGCTGTCACACTGAGCCCAATTCCCTTTTCTGACACCAGGGAGTACTTAGTGGTGGGTTCTCCAAGACACAGAGAGAAAGCCTCTTTCTGTTCCTGTTTGAGCCAAGAGACATGTGTACAGAAAGAAGTCCTCACTCTTTTGACACCATCCGTGAGATTTGTAGTTTAACTGAAACATTGCTTATGAATTCTTTGCAAGGGGCGTGTTGGTCTCTTCTCACAAATCGTCTCTTTCTGGCCTTTGTTTGGGGCAGCATAGGGCCATCTTGAAAAGCCCGCCCTTGCCTCTGTGATACCAGATGCTCCTGCTACTTATCCTTCCTGTAGTCATCACTGGTTGCAGAAGAATGCCTCATTTCTGTGCTCTACTAGCCTAGCTTCAGAACCAAACCCATGTAGCATGTCAAATCAGGTGTTCTTTTTGACTCACCCACTCTTTTTTTTTCCAGGGCAATGGAAAGGGGCCTTGCTTAGGGACAGGTCAAGAGATAATTGGGAATTTTGCAAAGCCCTAATGAGCACAGCCTGAAGGTCCCAGCTGTGTTCACACTTCCAACAACCACTATGTGTCGACATGTCACACAACTAGCCCTGATTCTCCCATCCCGAGGTCTCCCAGCCCAGGCAGGGCCTCCACTCCCCTCTGCAATTGCCTCACACCCTTGTCTAACTGTTAATTAGAGGCCTCATTTCTTGGCATGTGTATGGGCTTGAGCCATCTCCTTATTGATCACATCCTTCGGAATATATTAGATTTTAAGGAACCCAGCCACAAAGCAGGTTATGTTGCAGGTGGCTTATTGAGATTTCTCCAGAGCAAACTCAAGAGTGTATAGTGTGTGGTGACCCATAGTCAGGCACATGAATCAACAAGGTATAGACATACATACTGCCTGCAAAGCTCAGAGACTGTCGTCATTATAAAATGATACAAAAACAACACTCAAAATTCCTACCTGAAATCCTTCCACAATATTTGGTATTGCACAAAATAAAAATATATAAAGTAGGCAAACAAGGTACACATTTACTGAGACCTCTATACCAGTACTAAAGACTAAATAGCGGATTGCCTAGCTTACAGACAATCTGGAAGCTCAATCCTCCAGGCCAGGTCATGTGTCTGAATCCTCCACTAGACCTTAGAGAGCTGTTAGGGGCAGGGGCGTCTGTCCATATCTGTGCCTCTAGCCTCTCTAAACTGCATGTTGGAACATGTGTGATTCTTGATGCTGCTCTTTAAACAGAAAACAGTGGAAATGCTTTGGATCTTTAAAACTCACTTCTGAATAAGAATGTCTGATATCCCTGGCACTCATGATAAACAAAACAACAATCACTGGAAAGATTTCTCATTTTTTTGTCCTGAATTCCTGTTTCATTCCCCCCTTTAACTTGCTTCATTTTGGATCACAACAACTCTTCTTGGGTTAAAGTAAACCACCAGCCTAAACAAAACAACATAAACTTTCCTGGAGAACATTTGGGATTATTCTTCAACTCATTAAAATCTCTCAGAACCCCTCCAAAATTCTTATGCAAAAGGGAAGATCACTGCAACCCCCTTTCCCAGATGAATACCTGTTACCAGCATTTTGCATTAGGCAGGTCCCCAGAGAGAGGTAAAAGGCCTCAGGTGAGGTGGACATGGAGGGAGATGGCAGAATAGAAGACTCCACCCATCACCCCCCCATTCAAGGACACCAATTTAACTACACACACACACACACACGCACACACACACACACACAAAACCTTCAGCAGAACCAAAAATCAGGTGAGCCCTCATAGTACCTGCCTTTCACTTCAGAGGCAGGAAAAACCGTTGTGATATGGTATGGAGACCATCTCTGGGCACTAGAGGAGGGAGAGCACAGCAATTGTGAAGCACTGAACTCAGTGCTGTCCTGTTAGAGCAGAAAGGAAAATCAAAAGGACCTAACTCAGCTCACGCTCACCCACAGAAGGAACATTTAAACCAGCCCTAGCCAGAAAGGATTGTAGATCCCAGCCGTGCAAACTTGTGTTTCTGCAAACCTTGCCACCAAGGGCTACAGTGCTCTGTGTCTCCAAGTAAACTTGAAAAGCAGTCTAGGCCACACGAACCGCAACTCTTAGGCAAGACCTAGTGCTGAACCAGGCCCAGAGACAGTGGACTGGGGACATGTAACATACTGAGACACAAGCTGGGGAAGCCAAGGGAGTACTGGCATTGCCCCTCCCCTAACCCCAGGCCGCACAGCTTGTGTCTCCAAAAGAGACCCCTTCCTTCTGCTTGAGGAGAGGAGAGGGAAGGGTAGGGAGGACTTCGTCTTGCATCTTGAATACCAGCTTAGCCACAGCAGGATAGGATACCAGTCACAGCTATGAGGCCTTTGATCCAGGCCCTGGCTCCTGGATGACATTTCTAGACACATCCCAGGCCAGAAGGGAATGTGCTGCCTTGAAGGGAAAAACTCAGTCCCACCAGCACTCATCACCTTCTAACTGAAGAGCCCGTGGGCCCGGAATAAACAGCAGCAATACCCAGATATTATGTTGAAGGCCTTCCTGAGCCTCTGAGACTTGCTGGCTTCAGGTGAGACTCAGCACATTCCCAGCTATGATGGCTCTAGGAAGAGACTCTTTCTGCTTGAGAAAAGCAGAAGGAAAAGTAAAAGGGACTTTGTCTTGCACCTTAGGTACTGGTTTGGCTACAGAAGGGTAGAACACCAAGTGGGCTCCTGGGTCCCCTATTCCAGGACTTGACTCCTGGATGACATTTCTGGACCTGCCTGTGTCCAGAGGGGAGCCACTACCCTGAAGCGTGAGTCCCAGGCCAGGCAGCATTCACCACAAGCTGATTGAAGCACTTTTAAGCCTTAAGGGATCATCAGGAGTAGCGTGGCAGCACTCCCTGTGACCTGTGGTGGCAGGGACTTCAGGGTGGGGCTCCTTTGCCTTTGGAAAGGGGAAGGAAGGGCAGGAAGGACTGTGTTTTGTGGTTTGAGTGCCAGGTCATCTGCAATACAGTAGAACACCAAGTAGACTTCTAAGGTTTTTGACTCTACTCCCTGACTCCCAGATGGCACCTCTAGACCTACCAGGGGCCTAGGCAAACTTGCTGCCCTGAAGGAAAAGACAAAAGCCTGGTTGGCTTTGCCATCTGCTGACTCCAAAGCCCAAGGGCCTTGAGTGAACATAGGCAGTGGCCAGAGAGAGGTTACAGCAGACCTTGGGTGAGACCCAGTGCTGTGCTGGCTTCAGGTTTGACCAAGTGCCATCATAATGATGGTAGCCACGGGGGTGCTTGTGTCATTTCACCCCCAGCTTTAGGTGGCTCAGAACAGAGATAAAGAGACTCTGTTTGTTTGGGAGGAAGTAAGGGAAGAGAACAAGAGTCTCTGCCTGGTAATCTAGATAATTCTTCTGGATCTTGTCCAAGACCATCAATACCAAGAGATAGCAGATGGTGTATCTCCGCTAGTCTGCAAGAACTACAGTGTTACTGGACTTGGGTGCCCCCTAAAGCAGATACAGCTTATATCACAACACCCAAGTTCTTTGAATATCTGGAGCCTTCCCAAGAAGGATGGGTACAAACAAGCCCGGACAGAGAAGATAACAATAAATACCTAACTCTTCAATGCCCAGACACTGAAGAACATTTACTAGCATCAGCACCATCAAGGAAAACATGACCTCACCAAATGAACTAAATAAGGCACCAGGGACCAATCCTGATGAAACAGAGATATGTTACCTTTTAGACAGAGAATTCAAAATAGCTATGTTGAGGAAACTCAAAGAAATTCAAGATTTTAACACAGAGAAGGAATCCAGAATTCTATCAGGTAAATTTAACAAAGGGACTGGAATAATTAAAAAGAATCAAGCAGAAATTTTGGAGCTGTAAAATGCAGCTGGCACACTGAAGAATGCATCAGAGTCTTTTAATAGCAGAACTGATCAGGCAGAAGAAAGAATTAGTGAACTTGAAGATAGGCTATTTGAAAATATACAGCCAAAGGAGACAAAAGAAAAAAGAATAAAATATAATGAAGCACACCTACAGGATTTATAAAATAGCCTCAAAGGGGAAAATCTGAGAATTATTGACCCTAAAGAGGAGGTAGAGAAAGATATAGGGGCAGAAAGTTTATTCAAAGGGATATCAGAGAATTTCCCAAACCTAGAGAGAGATATCAATATCCAAGTACAAGAAAGTTATAGAACACCAAGCAGACTTAACCCAAAGAAGACCACTTCAAGGCATTTAATAATCAAATTTAGGATAAAGATCAAGGATAAAGGATCCTAAAAGCAACAAGAGAAAAGGAACAAATAACAAACAATGAAGCACCAATACTTCTGGCAGCAGACTTTTCAATGGAAACTTATAGGCCAGGAGAGAGTAGCATGACATATTTAAAGTGCTGAAAGAAAAAAATGTACACCCCATAATAGTCTATCTGGCAAACAAACAAACAACAAAAAAAATACCCTTCAAACATGAAAGAGAAATCAAGACTTTCCCAGACCAAAAAAAAAGCTGAGGATTTCATCAACTTCATCAACACCAGACGTATCCTACAAGAAATGCTAAAGGGAGTACTTCAATCGGAAAGAAAAGGATGTTAATGAACAATAAGTAATCACCTGAAGATACAAAACTCACTGTTAATAGTAAGTATACAAACACAGACTATTACAACACTGTAACTATGGTGTGTAAACTACTTTTATTCTAAGTAGAAAGACTAAATGATGAACCAGTCAAAAATAGTAACTAGAACAACTTTTCAAGACATAGTACAAGAATATGTAAAGAGATAAAACAAAAAGTTAAAAAGTGGAGGGATGAAGTTAAGATGTAGAATGTTGGCCAGGCATTGTGGCTTATGCCTATAATCCCAGCACTTTGGGAGGCAGAGGCGGGCAGATCAGTTGAGGTCAGGAGTTCGAGACCAGCCTGGGCAACATGGTGAAATCCCATCTCTACTAAAAATACAAAAATCAGCTGGGCATGCTGGCACACGACTGTATTCCTCAATACTTGGGAGACTGAAGTATGAGAATCACTTGAACGTGGAGGCAGAAGGAGCAGTGAGCTGAGATTGCACCACTGCACTCCAGCCTGGGCAACAGAGCAAAGACACTGTCTCAAAAAAAAAAAAAAAAAAAAAGTGTGGAGTGTTTATTAGTTATGTTTTTGCTTGTTTACTTATACAAACAGTGGTTAAGTTGCTATCGGGTTACAATAATGGGTTATAAGATAGTATTTGCAGGCCTCATGGTAACTTCAAACCAAAAAACATACAATGGATACACAAAAAAGGAAAAGCAAGAAACTAAATCACAGCACCAGAGAAAATCGCCTTCAGTTAATTGAATATAGGAAGAAAAAGAGAGAAGGAAGAGAAGACCACCAAACAACCAGAAAGCAATAACAAAATGGCAGGAGGAAGTCTTTACTTATCAATAATAACATTGAATATAAATGGACTAAACTCCCAAATTAAAAGGCATAGACTGGCTGAATGAATGAAAAAAGCAAGACCAATTGATATGTTGCCTATAGGAAACACACTTCAGACTGAAAATAAAGGGATGGAAAAATATCGAATTTATCTGATATAAGCAGGAGTCACTATACTTTCAGACAAAATAGATTTTTGAGACAAAATCTATAAGAAATGACAAAGAAGGTCACTATATAATGATAAAAGGATGCCCACTTTCACTAGTATTATCCAACATACTACTGGAATTCCTAGCTAGAGCAATCAGAAGAAAGAAATAAATGGCATCCAAATTGGAAAGAAAGAAATGAAATTATCTTGTTTGCAAATGATAGGATCTTATATTTGGAAAAACCTAAAGACCCTACCAAGAAACTGTTAAAACTGACAAACAAATTTAGTCACGTTGCAGGACAGAAAATCAACATACAAAAATCATTATCATTTCTGTATGCCAACAGTGAACAACCTGAAAAAGAAATTTCTGTAAATCCCATTTACCAAAGCCAAAAATAAAATTAAAAACCTAGGAACTCACCCAAAGAAGCAACAGATCTCTATAATGAAGCCACAAAACACTGATGAAAGAAACTGAAGGCAACACCGAAAAAGGGGAAGATATTCCACGTTCATAAATGGGAAGAATCAATATCATTAAAATGTCCATACGACCGAAATCAATCTGCAGATTTAATGCAATACGTATCAAAATGCCACTGAACTTCTTCACAGAAATAGAAAAAACAATCCTAAAATTTATGTGGAACCACGAAAGACCCAGAATAGCCAAAGCTGTACTAAGCAAATAGAACAAAACTGGAAAAATCACATTACCTGACTTCAAATTATACTACAGAACCATAGTAACCAAAATAGCATGGCACTGGCATTAAAACAGACACGTAGACCAATGGAACAGAATAGAGAACACAGAAATAAATCCACACACCTACAATGTGTGAATTTGCAATAAAGGTGCCAAGAACATACACTGGGGAAAAGACAATCTCTTCAATAAATGGCTTTGGAGGAAAGTGGATATTCATAGGCAGGATAAAACTAGATCCCTATCTCTAGTCATATACAAAAATTAAATCAAAATGAATTACAGACTTAAATTTAAGACCTCAAACCATGAAGTTACTACAAGAAAACATAGATAAAACTCTCCAGGACATTGGTTTGGGTAAAAATTTCTTGAGTAATACCTAACAAGCAAAGCAACCAAAGCAGAAGTGGACAAATGGGATTACATTAAGGTAAAAACCATCTGCACAGCAAAGGAAATCATCAACAAAGTGAGGTGGCAACTTACATAATGGGACAAAATATTTGCAAACTACCGATCTGACAAGGGATTAATAACCAGAATATATAAAGAACTCAAACAACTCTGTAGGAAAAAAAATCTAATAATCTGATCAAAAAGCTGGGCAAAAGATTTGAACAGACATTTCTCAGAAGAAGACATGCAAATGGCAAACAGGCATATGAAAAAGTGCTCAACATCATTGATCATCAGAGAAATGCAAATCAAAACAACCATGAGATATCATCTCACCCCAGTTAAAATGGCTTATATCCAAAAGACAGGCAGTAACAAATGCTGGCGAGGATGTGGAGGAAAGGGAACACTCATATACTGTGAGTTGGAATATAAATTAGTACAACTACTATGGAGAACAGTTGGGAGGAATAAGTCAGTCACTTATTCCAGTTGTCACTGAATTCTGGTTCCATTCCTCCTTTTAATTCCCTTCTTTGAGGATCACAGACAACTGTTCCCTAGTTAAGGTAAGACACCAGAGCATACAAAGTAACAAACTTTCCTGGAGCACCTTTGGGATTGTTCCTCATTTCCTGCCAAAGAGCTTTCTTCCAGAGACTCTGGCAGGGCGCAAATCCCACTGTTGGGTATATACCCAAAAGAAAGGAAATCAGTATATGCAAGAGACTTCTGCACTCTCATGTTTGTTGCAGCTTTGCTCACAATAGCTAAGATTTGGAAGCAACCTGTGTCTATTAACACATGGATGGATAAAGAAAATGTAGTACATAGACACAATGGAGCACTATTCAGTCTTAAAAGAGAATGAGATCCTGTCATTTGCAGTAACTTGGATGGAACTGGAGAACATTATATCAAGTGAAATAAGCCAGGCACTGAATGAGAAACATCGACAATAAGGTGACTATAGTCAATAACAACTTAATTGTCCTTTTAAAAAAAGTAAAAGAGTGGAATCAGGTTGTTCGTAAAAGAAAGGATAAATGCTTGAGGGGATGGATACCTCATTCTGCATGATATGGTTATTATACACTGCATGCCTATATCAAAACATCTCATGTACCATAAATATATGCTCCTATTTTGTACCCCACCCCCAACCCAAGAAAAAGGACTCAGGCATCAGGAAAGGACAGTCCCCACAGATCATTCCTAAGTACGTTCTTCACTGGCCTCCCATTAACACGACCACCAATTATAACTGTGGGTCTACAAACTAAGCCTAGCTCCTAAAACTAAAGTTTGTTGATTCCACACTGATGTCATGACGGACTTCGTCCCAGGTGCAAAACAAAAGACATATGTAAAATAGACTATTCCTTTACTCTCTTTCTGTCTTCATTCACCTTATCTTATGTCAAATGTGGTATTTGCCTAACTGCCTACCTGCCCCTCTTCCCACATGCCTTTCCCTCTGAGGAAATGTATATATACCAAATCTCCTAAAAACTTCTTTGGAAAAACAAATCCGGATGTATCTGTGGCTCATGTTTTTCCCAGATGCACCCTAAGTAGTTTAATAAACCTTGATGATTGACGCTACGCCTCAGTCACTTATTCCAGTTGTCACTGAATTCTGGTTCCATTCCTCCTTTTAATTCCCTTCTTTGAGGATCACAGACAACTGTTCCCTAGTTAAGGTAAGACACCAGAGCATACAAAGTAACAAACTTTCCTGGAGCACCTTTGGGATTGTTCCTCATTTCCTGCCAAAGAGCTTTCTTCCAGAGACTCTGGCAGGGCGCAAATTTGCAGGAACACAGAGAGCAGCCGTGGGAACCAAGCCCGCAATAAGCAAGGCCTAGAGTGGGGGCCACAATGCAACCCTAACCACTGGCAGGGATGGCTATCAGGCCCTGTGGGTGACCATAGCCGGGTGGCTGGCTGGATGAGTGACAGGAAGCCACCTCTGATCCTTACCCTGTGCCCTGTGTCAGATAAAACAAATCCCAAGTTAAGTAAGGAAGAGCTTTCTTAGAAAAGACTATTGCAATATTTTGATGAAAGTTTAGTATTTCGGGCCAGGCACTGTGGCTCACACTTGTAATCCCAGCACTGTGGGAGGCTGAGACAGCAGATCACCTGAGGTCAGGAGTTCGAAACAAGCCTGGCCAATATGATGGAACTGTGTCTCTACTAAACAAACGAAATTAGCTGGGTGTGGTGGTGCATGCCTGTAATCCCAGCTACTCTGGAGGCTGAGGCAGGAGAATTGCTTGAACCTGGGAGGCAGAGGTTGCACTGAGCCGAGATGGCACCACTGCATTCCAGCCTGGGCGACAAGAGTGAAACTCCATCTGGGTGGGATGGAACAGGAAAAAAAAAAAAGGAAAGTTTGGCATTTCAAACTTTTAAACAGGTCAAGTTAGCAAGTACCTTGTCTAGATGTCTCAGTAGATACAAAGAGTTCAACGGATTACCTATAAGGCAAAGAATGGGAATTTGGAGGATCTGGCACTGTGTATGGTTCTGTCATAGGTAAAAAAGGAGGTCACCTGTGAGGGTTTTGTAAGTTTTATAGGGAAGGGCCAGTCATTGTGGTTGGCCATTTCCTGGAATGCAAAAAGGTTTCCTGACCATGGCTTAGGTAAAGCTGAATGTTATCAGACTTCCCAGAAGTGGATGCACCTCTCGGGGCTTCCTTTCCTGTTCTGTAAAAGGAGATTAGCAATAATAGCTTGCTTTATGCACCTCATGTTGAGATTATGAGGATCAAATGAGATCCTGTTTGTGAAAGTATTTTACAGCCTGTAAGGCATCGTATTAATAATGTCAGCTGTTGTTACTATCTCCAATAGTGGCTATTCAGCTCTCTTGTTCACAACGGGTGAATGGGTGAACAGGTTCCAGAGATCACCCTGGCTGACATTATTGTCTTAAAATCTCCATTCTTCCTGGCCAGAGGCCATGAGTTAGATGTGTGTGGCAGCGGTGGGGCCTCCTCGTGGCTCCTCAGTAAACCTTGAGATGAGGCGTGACTTCTCCTCAGAGCCCATTTCCCAGTCTGTAAAATCCAGCTAAAGAGGTTGCCCTGGGCAAGTAATGGAGCCACACCAAAGTATTTTGTGAGCCCAAGGAGCTACTCAGCTGCTTACACAGAGGCGTAAGACCTCACAGAAGGCATCCTCCACACACCGAGACAGACAAAGCAAGCACCTGCGAGAGGCTTTACATCCTCAGAGGGCTGAGCTCCTAAATCGCTTTTCTTTCAAAGGGCTGCAGGGCTCAAGTCAGAGATTCAGACCACAGTCATTCAGAGGTAGGAGGCCGGGACCACCTTGCAGCAGGTGTGGCATCGGTGGCCGCAGGAGAAGTGTGAATAATGCTTTGGTCAGCAAACCAAATAAAGAGGCCTGGGGAGCAAAGCTTTTTCAGAAACCCAAGGAAGAAGATCAATGTTCCTGGAAAGGAGAGGGGAAAATCTATAGAAAGAGAAATGAGTGGTATGTAATGCAATTCAAAGATTTTCTTTTCCTCCCCTCAAGCAATTGACTCAATGGAGAGCAAAACCTAAAACCCTCTGATTAGAAAGATGAAGGTTTCACTAGAAGAACCAGCTGGCTCTTGTATTGACTGGCCACTGGTTGACTGGGCCGCTGCTGGTGTCTGGGCCTGTTTTTTTTTGTTTGTTTGTTTTTTGTTGTTGTTGTTTATTTTGTTTTTGTTTTCTGATTTATAAGAGTAGAGCTGATATGACTCTTCCAAAAATCAGACATCGAGTTCAGATTTGAAAAGAATGCTGTCAGTTTTTAAATTATTCTCTCTGCTATGAATAAAATTCAAATAAATATGATAATTTCTGCATTTGACTTCGTAAGTGAATACAGGAAACTGCTTTTCAACAGGGTCTTGAGCACTAATTTGCAGCCTGCAGAAGCAATTTCATCAGAAATATTCTAGAAAGAATATCCATTTTTGCATTTAAGTGATTGTGATAGAGATATGGATGGCCTTCCTTAAATGATCAGGTCTAGAATATGAATTCATCATTATTATATTATTGATGTTGGTGGTCAGGTCTTAATTACCTTTGCATGCCCAGTACTATGAATACATTCATTCATTTTCAGATAGTGAAAGCGGCATCACTGTTTGTCACATAGACTATCAACCACTCTGGCCCACCTGTTTCTCCATCAATATACACAGTGTTTTAACAACTGGTTCTCCATCACATATATGACTGAAAAAGGCCAAATATCTTCAAACAAATATAAAGAGTACACAATGACTTACTTTACCAGATCCTCCTCATACCTGCCTTGTTCTTCTGCCTGTGAGACCCAGGAATCCACGGGAATGATGGACAGGTAGTGCTTTCTGTCAAACATGTGAGAGATATTCTCCTAGGAAAGGCTGTATTGGAAATGACAGATTGAATGTTGACTGTTGTCAACAGCATTGACTATTAAAATGACCCATCTCATGAAAAACAAAAGAATAAAGCTCCTGGCTAAATGAATAAAATGTAAGAGTTCTATGTTTGTAACCTGGTCCTGTTTATCATTCCTCATCTCTTCAAATCAACTGAATATGACAAAGGCAAAAGTTAGCCAAGGGAACAATAGCTTTTAACTCTGATTTCACTTTGATGTGTTTGTTCACCAACCAGGACCCCTGGGGATTAACCTTTCTCTTGTAGTCATTGATCCTTTAAGATCTGAAGGCTTTTAATAAAATTGAGCTGACCAAGGCCTGAATTTTTTTGATAATTTGTTGAAATCATAGACTGCCTCTCAGATTGTAATGAAAACCCTTACATCTATAAATGATGACAAGGAAACAGGCCCAAGATAATGAATTTCCAGCTGTTTTTTTTATTTGAACAACTGACCGGGCCATTTTTAAAGCATAAAATAACCTCTGAACTGGCAATGTAAGGATACTTTCTCACTAGATATGACTTTTGTGCCACATGGAGAAGAAAAAATGATTAAATTATTAGGGGACTCACATGAGACATGCCCTATATACCAGCATCCTAGTTAGCCATGCCAAGAAAACCCCAACCAGTAGACATCATCCTGCCCTCCAAAGGAATCTTAGCTTTGTAATTATAGTTCATTCAGATCGTGTTGGTTTCTTTGCTTTCAAAACAAAAAGAGAATGAACTGAAAGAAAGTCACTAGAAGGAGGGATGGTTTTATGATTCTCCTGAAGCTTCATCCACGGGAGCAGGCTAACTTTCTCATCACAAATGTGAGCTGCATCCACATGATTTGCCAATATTTCCTGTCATTTTTCCAAACTAATTTCATGATTGAATTGTAATTCAGTAAAAAGTATTTGTTTTATGAATTGGTTGTTTTCTAAATTACATTTGAAAATTGAATGACTGCCTTCTTTGTGAACAATAATTTTTAAGACCTGAATGGAGTACTTCTCTGAATTTCAGCAGAATTTTTCCTTCAATTAGCACAATAGGTGGGCCTATTTTTCGGTACAGGGCCCACTGCAGGATTCAGACATTTGCATCCTATCTATAACTACTCTGCTAGTTTCTTTCATTCTATCCTAGTAAATTTGTTTCCTAATTAGACAACAAGAATGATCTAAACAAGAAATTATAAAATCATGGTAATATAAAGAGAAAAGTATGAAATTTGGATTCAGGAGACCCGTTCTTCAGTCCTGAATTTTCTATATTCTGCTTATAGGCCCTTGAACAAATAATTAAACTTTCTCAATCCCCCATAAAAAAAGAATAATAATACCTAATAAAGGTCTTGTATGAGACCAAACAATATAAATGTGAAAGCTCCTTGATAACTATAAAGTTCTCTGAACAAAAACCACCTTTGTTCTTACCACTGAAAGACAAATTAGTAAAATAGTGTTAATATAAGCCTTAGGATCAGACACACCTACATTCAAAATCTGACTCTAAGACTGATGTGTAAGTGGCATGGTACATTGAGGTAGACAGAATTCTTAAATTTCCCCCAAGACCTTCAGCCCTAATGCCAGTGACTGGGAATATATGAGATAACACATCTAGGGAAAAAGGAATTTTGCAGATGTTATTAAGGTTACTAATCCATCAACCTTGAATTAGTAAAACTGGCGATAATGGAAGTGAGTTTAATATAATCACATGAGCTCTTTAAAAGCAAGTTTTCACTAGCTAGTAGCAGAAAGAGGAGTCAGAGAGATTGGAAGCATGAGGAGGATGTGATGAATGGTTGCTATCTTTGAAGATAATGTAAAAGTTAAAAGGAACTCAAAGAGACATCTAGAAGCAGAAGGCAACCCCTGGCCAACAGCTCACAAGAAAACAGCAACCTCAGTCCTACAACTGCAAGAAGCTTGATTCTGCCAAAAACGTAATTGAGCTTAGAAGTGGATTCCTTCCCCAAGCCTGAGTTAAGAGCCTAGCATAGCAATACCCTGCTCTGGCCCTGTGAGACCCTGAGCAGAGAACCCACTTGAGTCTGCTCAAACTGCCAATCCACAGAATTGTGAGAAAATAAATGAGTGTTGCTTTAAGTTACTAAGCTTATGTTAATCTGTCGGGACAACAGTAGAAAACCTACACAGGCAAGTTTAAGTGAGTTAAGTATAGCCCACCCAGTGCCTGGTGTGTAGTAGGAGAAGAGAAACCTGTGAAAATATTCATCCATTCTTTCTTTTAGAACCCAATTTCCCCAACTTTAATGTGTTCATGAATCACCTAGGGATCCTGTTATCATGTGGATTCTGATTCAGTAGGTCAAGGTGGAGCCTGAGACTGTGCATTACTGGGAAGTTCCCACGTTGTGCTGATGCCAAGTCCACTCATCAAGAATCATGCTTGGAGGGCAGGGCTGTGGAGCTCACTTCCACCAGCGGATCTGAACCCTGACTGTACGTGAGAATCCCTCGGGGGAAATTTTAAAATGCTCAGAAGCCTGGATTCTGCTTGTAACTTAATTGGTCTTAGGTGGAGCCAGAGGGATCAGTATCTTTTTAAAAGTTCTTAGTATGAGTCTCCTCTGAAGCCAGGGATGAGAAGTATTGCCCAAGACTTCTGCTACTCAAAGCATGGTCCCCGGACCAGCAGCAGCACTAATTTTACCTGGGAGCATGTTTAAAAATGCAGATCCCACTCCAGACCTATTCAACTGGAATCACTGGGAGTAAGGTGCAAGAATCTGTGCTTTCAGTAGCTCTCCACATGTTTCTAATGCTTGCTGGAGTGTGAGCGGCATTGTCTTAGAACAATACTCTAATTTTACAGGTGTAGAAATGAAACCCAGAGAGATTAAATGATTTTTTAAGACAGAAGTTGGAACACTATAGCCTGTGGGCCAAATCTGGCCAGTTTCCGTTTGTAAACCAAGTTATATTGGAACAAAAGCCACGCCCATTCACTTACGTATTATCTATTTCTACTAGCGGCAGAGTGTAGGAGTAACAACAAAGACCAAATGGCTTGCAAAAATGAAAATATTTACAATCTGACCCTTAAAGAAAGAGTTTGCTGGTCCCTGCTCTCAGAATACACTTTAAATTAGTGGGGGGAAAAAAGGCAAAATGCCAGCTGTTTTGAGGTAGTAACTGATGCAGATACAGAGGATGCAGAACATTCAGCTAAATAATCACTGAGATCTGTTTTATCCCTATGTTTTCAGGGTAGGCAGGGCTGTGAGGCCTGATCCTGGTCATTGGTCTAGGAGATGGTAAGGGGTCACAGCGAAGACCCTCAGGAGGTTGAACACCATCTTGTGAGGAAGGATCAGCCTCAAGTGAGGTCTTTGTAGATATCCAGTCTTCCTCTGGCTAAAGGAGATCATGGTTCTTTAAATTCTTCCTAGAGGCCTCCAGCTTTCACAGCACAGCTTGAGTGGACAGTTGGCTGATCTGAAGGTACCATTTTCTTTTAGGGCTGTCAATGCAGTTAACAAAACCCAGCATACACTGTGATCCTAATAATTATGCTTGCATTCACACAGTTTTCCAAGTCCAGTAACCCATGATCATCAGGAATCATCTGTGATCAAACAAATCAGCATAAACTTAGCAGCTTGAAAGAGTGCTCATTTATTTCTAACTCTGTAGATCAGAAGTCTGGGGGGCCTTACCTGTGTTCTCAGCTTAGGGTCTCACAGGCCCAAATCAGTGTTGGCAGAGCTGGGCTCCTCCCTAGAGGCTGTAGGGGAGAATCTGCTTCCAACTTCATTGAGCTTACTACAGAGAAGGGAAGGCACTCCAGAGAACTGAAAACTGAACATACCCATGGCCAGTGGCTGGACCAGAGGTGGCAGTAAGACTCTGAGCCACAACCTCTGTAGCAATCAGCCCAAAATGACCAGAACATGATTAATAGCTGACATATTTATCAATTTTTGCCCCCCCACTTCCAATTCAGGACAAACCAGAGAAGGTCAAATATGCCCCCAACCAATCACATAGCCTGCCCTGCTCCTAGTTGGCCAACTCCAGCTTCTCCAGGCCAACAGCCTCCAATCATGGCATACCTGAAGACATCCCTTTTGCCCACTGTAAAGTTCTCCAACCCCCCTGCCTGCCTTTGAGTCTGTGCCAAACACCAATGATGGTGGCTGACTCTTTTGCTACAGCAAGCTCTGAATAAATCATTATCCCTGTTCTCAGTTGGGTGGTCTTTATTTCTGTAGGGCTGTGGGATATCTTGGAAACTGGGAATTGAGAGGAGTTTTGTAGAATTTGACCTTGTGCCAGGTGATTGGAGGGATAGGTGAAGGAAACAAAGACAGTTCCAGACTGAATGCTGTTAGGGTGTGTGAACAATTCAGTGATTTGGTACCTTGGTAATTTTTAAATAGGAGGCAGGAAGATTGAATTACAGATAGAGTTGCAATCAGTATGAAGTGACAGTCTCTTATTCTCATTAGAAGAGTGTCATGTTTAGTTATTTGGAGGGGGAGTTGCAGGGTGTCCTTGTCTCTATCTTGTTTTACTCACAGTCATGAAGTGGTCTTGTCTGTCTTGTTCCATGGTGGTGACAGGGTGACCTTGTCTAATCATTGCTTATAGTCTGTGAGCATTACTCATGTTCACTGGTACTATCTAGCTGTTAGCTGTCAGCCACTCTTCATATTCTCATTGTTCACGTGGTACCCTATCACCTACACCAGAGGTCAGCAAACTTTGTCAGTAAATGGAAGACAGCAAATATTTTTGGCTTTGTAGGCTACATACAGTCTCTGTTGCATATTGCGTGTGCACGTGCGCGTGCGTGTGTGTGTTCTCCAATCCTTTAAAAATGTAAAAGCCATTTTATACTCACAGGCCATACAAAAATAGGCAACGGGCTATGGTTTGCCAGCTGCTGACCTGTTAATGCATTACCTTCCACCTGTGCCACACATCACCCTGCCACAGGCAAGAACCATAGTAACAAGAAGATGTTGCATACCAAGGATTACCGCCACTCCTCTTATCACCAGCAATGGGGTCCGTATTCCTCTTTGACTTTTAAATAATCCAACTCTTCCCAGACTAACTCTTTTATCCACAGTTTCCCCCAAAGCTGAGTTGCAAGTACTTCAGTAGGGAGGGTGGTCCATGGAGTAAGGGTGAGGGAAAGCAAAGCTGAGGAGGAGAGTCACCCTAACACTCTAATGATGTGTTCAGAGAGTTGGCCATCACCACAGGCAACCAGTTGTTCAGTTCTGCAGACCTTTTTCCCAGAGGAAGAAAGGAGGAGGCGTTTCTCCATTAGCTTCCGACCTTCTCTGGTCACAAGCTGCCCACAGGGAAATAATTCTGGTGCACTCGTGAGCACTGAGCAGGTGCTAATGGCCATGCTCCATGTCATGCCAATGGAGACGACGGCAGCACAAAGCAAAGGCTATGTGTGTAAGCCTGGGGTGAGTATTGTCAGCTATACCACTGGAAGGTGCTAGAACTGGGGCACAACAGGTTGCTCAGCAGCCAAAATGAGAGATAACACCTAGTGGATTTGAAGTGGTGCTTGAAGAGGAGCTATATGCCTCCTACTTCCACCATTCCCCCTGAGCTAACTACTACATGAAAGCATCAAGGGGAAGCTCCCTCGCCCCAGTGGAATCCCTAGGAAATTCTTGCAAAATGAGTTCAGAGAAAATTAGATGATGCACTCCAAAAATCCTCACCTAGTCCTAGTTACTCAGGAATCATATGCTTCATGCGTCCATAGCCCTGGCCACTGCACACTGCTGCCCCTCCCCAGTGAAACTCTTGCTCCACCCTTGATCTCCACAGCTCCTCCCATCCCTGGTTTTCCTCTCACCTTCCTGGCTTCCACTTCCCTGGCTCTTTCGCATCTGCGAGCATGCAGTTGAATTGGAAATGTTGATGTTTCCCAGGAATCTTTCCTAGGTTCTCTTTTTTCTCATTCCAAATGTCCTCCCAGAGGAGTCTGACATGTATGTTTATGCTTTAACCACAACCTGTGGACAGGCTCAAAAATGCTTGTCAACATTTGTCAGACCACAGGGCACCTGATCTTACCTCTATTTCCATACCAACAAGCATAATGAAGTCATAACTGTACGTATCTGCAAGAATAGGCCTGACCTAGCATGGAGGAAACCTGAACAGCCAGGAAACATTTTTCCTTAATTAGTCCAGCCCTAGAGGAAAGAGGAAGAGAAGCATCCAGTATTGAATGAGTCCCTTGACTCCTTCAGCAACCTGCGGACCAGCCATCACTATCACTGATGGAGGCCAACAACCAGCCTCACCTCAGGGCTCTCCTCTGTGAGACAGCCTCAGGAAGGGAGCAACACAGGTCACTCTCGGAAGGTGTGAGATTTGGCTTTACTCAGGCATGAGCTAATACAGCTGTGGTGGCCTCCTTTGATCGCAGCACCCATTGAGGACTGGGTAAGAAGGTGCCTATGAAGGAAAAATACATTTTTGCTTTCAATAACAAGAAAATAATTTGGAGGTAGGAAAGACAAATTGCGTGTTTGTGTATGTGTTTGTGTGTGCGTGTGAGACAGCGCACTTTGACTATTTGAATTACTGTCTCAGCTAATACAGGAAAGGCAGGAATGGTGAAAGAGGAAAAGGGAATAAGAGGAAAGACCTCTGTCATTTTATTTTCAAAAATAAGAAACACATCTGTTATGAGCTGAAATGTGTCCCCCCAAATTTGTATGCAGTGCCAGTACCGCAGAATGTGACTGTGTTTGGAGATAGGGTGTTCAAAATGGTAGTGAAGGTAAAATGAGGTCCTGTGGCTCTACCCTAACCCAAGTTAGTAAGCAGAGAGTAAGACACACATACAGAGGGTGAAGACCATGTGAAGACACAGGGAGATGACAGCCACCTGCACACCCGGGAGAGAGGACTCCGAAGACACCAACCCTGTGGATGCCGTGATGTATTCCAGAACCCCCAGCCTCCAGAACTGCAAGGAAATCAATCTCTGACGTTGAAGCCACCCTGTCTGCGGTACGTTGTTATGACAGTCCGAGCAGGCTAATACATCATCTTATCTCAGGCTTCCTCAGATTCAGAGATTATCTTATTCAAAGGGAAATGGTTTGGGTTTTTTTTTTCTACATAGAGGATATATTTCCCAACTGAAGAGTGGCCTGAACGAAGTCTCTGGAAAATCTAATATTGAAAAATTCTAGTTGAGACTTCCCTCCCTATTTCATCACTCCACAATTTCAGGGACAGTGTGGGGAACTCCTGTTTCCCACCCGGCCCTTGGAACAAGAGCCTCTCTCCCAGCAACAATGGAGCAGACAGAGAGGCTCCTGACCTGCTGAAACCTCCCTGGGTGCAGCTGAGACTCATTATGTCTCTTTATTATAAATAGCACTTATTGCCATGGGTACTTATGTAATCTGAAAAACGAACTCTTTTCAAAGGAATGAATTAGAAAGGCAATGTGGAAAAATGTAACAACCAATTACTGCAAGACACTCCCTTCTTTTTTCTCTTTTTGACTTATCTCATTAAATCAGGCAGTTTATATATTGAATCTTCAAATTTTTAAAAAATTAATTATAAGTGCCTGAAGGTATTAAAGCCCTGAACATTTATGAGACTACACAACCAGACAAAAACAAAAGGACGGCTGATTTCCCAGCCAGGCAACTTAATTTCCCAATTATCTTCCTTAGGCAAATTGTGGATCTAAATATAACATCTTATAACCTTTGCCATTTTTCTGCAGGGCTAATGCATCAATGCCTTCATCTCTCATTTTCTCTCTTCTGCTCAAGAAAACAAAGTTGGGGGTGGTGTCTGGATGCTTGTCAAATAAGGCGTTGCTACATTAAAAAGGGAACCCACATAATATTACCCAGCCGGTATCAATGAGGGGAAATGGAAGGGCTGGAGCTCTCCATGCTGTGGACCCTGGGAACAAATTAATTAATGCCTTTGGATTTAGACCCTTTAGGCCGCATCTCTGAGCAGACTATGGCTGACTCTCAGGAAGCCCTGCTTGTTATTTCAGGGTGAAGCTAATTCCCAGGCCATGGAGCCTCCACTAAGCAGAGTGTTCATGGCAGCTGATGGCAGCCCAGGGAGTGTCTGGAAGTGGCCCATTCCCTGACAAGGACCCCACGCTGCTGGGGGTGAGGATGGGATCCAGCAGCAACTGAGTGTCGATGACTTCCAGGACCAACCTCCTTTCTCAGCTCAGACCCTGACCTCCAACAGCTTCTTGAAAAGGTCCAACTGTACGTCCTTAAAGGATCTTTTCCTTAACAGAGCTGTCAAGCCTGGCTCTTCAGTTGTTCTGTGTTTAAATCATCCCTGACCTTCTACAATGAGAGAAATCACTTAGGGTGTGCCAAACCCCTCTGCGTGGTGCCCCAGCCTCTTCTATCCCCCGGGACCACCTCGTCCATGCCTACTTATCCAAAACTTCTTCCCCTTCCTCATGCTTTGGTGTTGCATTTTGCTTTTGAATCTGTTTTTGCCAACATTGTTTGAATGCATATTTTTGCTCATGCCTCATGTTGTGGGCTGAATTGTGCACCTCCTGCCACCAAAATGCATATATTGAAGTGCTAACCTCCCAGTATCTCACACTATGAACTTATTTGGAGGTCAGGTCTTTAATGAGTTGATTAAAGCTAAAATGAAGTCATTAAGGTAGACCCCAATTCAACAAAACTTGTGTCCTTAGAAGAAGAGATGAGGACAGACACCCACACACGAAAGACCCTGTGAGGACACAGGGAGATAGATGGCAGCCACCTACAAGCCACGGAGAGAGGCCTGAGGAGGATGCAAACCTGCTGACAGCTTGATCTCAGACTTCCAGCCTCCAGAACCGTAAGAAAAGAAACCTTTGTTGTCGAAGCCACCCAGGCCATGCTGCTTCGTTACGGCAACCCTGGCAAACCAATCACATCCACACCCTTCTAAGACATAACTTCTGATTTTTCCTTTTTTTTTTTCACTCCTATTTTAACTATGTTTAAGGGAAAACTCCTCCACAATGCCTTCATCCCTTGGAACAAGGGGCAATATTCTGAATATTTGAAAACATTTACAGTATGGGCAGTTCAACCAGAATAGACTGCAGTTACAGTGATGGAGTCAACATTACCCAGCTACTAATGAATGATGAGTAAGACAAGGGGTTCCTATCCATGTAACTGGGCAGCTGTGGCCGCCCCCATACCTATCTTCCTCTAGTGGGAAAGAGGCATCCTCATTCACTCACTACGGTAGGCGCTGGAAACCTCACATCACCCTTGATTCCTCCCTCTCCCTTGCATTATTTTTGATCACTCATTACTGACCCTATTTTGAATGTTCCCACATTACTCCTATTTAACTTCAGTTTATTCTTTCTCACCTGCACCCTGCAATGGCTTACTAACTGGCTCTCTCTTCCATCCCACTCAACCTTAGCACTCATTCTAGAGCTATCATGCCAAAGGACAGTCCCAACAGAATTATCTCCCACCTCAAAATCACAGTAAGCAGTTTCCGGTCGCACATCCCCAAAAAAGGTAAGAGTCTGCCAATCTACCTTTCAGGATCATCCACAAGCTGAGCCCAGCTCACCTCTTATTCAATTTATTCATTCCATAAGTATTTATGCAACTCCACTAAGTAACGTGTACTAGGATGAATGAGACATGACCTGTGGTTCCTCATATGGTAATGTGGTAATGGAATAGGAAGGAAATTATAACACAGCATGAGAAGTGCTGTGATTGGGATAAGTGCAGCATGCTCTGGGGACAGATAAGAGGGTCATCTACCTGAACTCAGTGATAACACCTGAGCTTGTTCCCAAGGGAAATGGGGTATTTGGCCAGAGGGAAGGAGGACATTTCAAGGCAGAGAGCAGTTTCAACAAAGGCCAAGCACATTATCACTTTTGGTAACTGCAGAAGATTGAGTAAGGTTGTAGGGTCAACTTCAAGGAGAAGAACGATAAGACCTAGACCTGGAGAGGCAAGCAGGAGCCCCTCCCAAAGGGCCCTGTTCCTGCTGAAATACTGTGAGCAGTTGTAATGCAGTAGTAATATTTGTTTATCTAAACATAGAAAAGGGACTGTAAAAATATATTATAATTTTATGGGATCGCCATCATTTATGCAGTCCCTCATTGACCAAAACATCCTTATGCAGCACATGACTTTATTTGTGCTTCCTGGATGCTTTACTGAGAAAGTGGTTCCAGCTCCTGTGGTTTAGTCAAAGCTTTTACATGGGATCACCAGTTACCTTAACGGATCACCAGTTACCTTAACAGAGGTCTCCTTTTCCAGGCCAATGACTCTACTGACTAGACAACCAGGTAGGACAAGCCCCAAAGCCCTCCACCGTCTCCATGAAAGTGCCTGAGGCGGAAGGAGATGGTCAGCAGGGTGTTCCTATTTCCCTCCTTAGATGAAAAGAAGAGTGACCCTTGTTTTTCAATATCAAGCAGTGGGAACAAAAGATTTTCTTGTAACTGCTTGGGAATGATGGTTTTTAATCCCCTGGAAGCTTTGAAACTTGCAAAAGCCCTATGTCCACACCCAGAAAACTCCCTAGGTCTAACAGCCAGAAGAAAACAATGCAGCTCTTATGGGAAATTTAGTAAAACCTTAGCCAGATGCTTAACACTTTTGTGACTGGAGAGAGTTGGACCTTCCAGCACCCGGGGTGCCCTGTTGTATTGATTGGAAGTTGTTCTTAAGATCTGGGGTGCTGTCTGATTGGGCCCTTTCCCTGGGCCAAAGAGGCAGTCATTGAGACCATGCAATCCCCATGGTCCCTCTGCACGGTGGGAAGTAGAACTTCTTCTTTGTATTTGGTGACAGGGTGGCACTGCAGGATTTGGGGTGAGAAAGTGCTTTGTAATATCCTAGAAGAATCAGTGAGATCCAAATAGAGGCTGCCTGCTTGCATTCAAGACAGCCCTCCAAAGTGGTTCCTCCCGGTGTATTGTGTGTTGGTCCAGACTTTCACAAGGGATAGGGCTCCTTGGGCAAGATGGCATCTCCCTTCTCAGCAAGCCAACCCCAACCCCACGCTGCTGGGGCAGCAGTGAGTTCACCCATTGAATCATAGGCACCTGCTTTAGAGGGTAAAGTGCTACCACCATCTCAGCCTGCGAAAGCCATTTCCTAGCCATCGCCTAGGATCCCTGTGGCATTAATGACTGATGACCAACATTATTTATTATTGCTGTCTTCCACCTGCTGTCTTCTGGACTATTTTGTATATTTAGTCCTCATTTCCTCTTTTAGTCCTCAGGACTTAGCATTTTCATAAATTTCTTACCATCCAAGATGAGAGGAACATCAGAACTCCTGCTCGCTAATGAGTAGCAGACTGTGTAGAGGTGAGCAACGGCCGGCCTCTACTAATTGCACATCAGAGATCACCGAGGGATCCCCACGCTTGAGAAGTTAGCTTGCAAAGGGAAAACAAAAGTCAGCAGCCTTTTGTGGTGGTTGTTTCACTAATTCTCTTCTACCCACTGAGAAACAGGACTTTGAATGTTCCAAGGCATCACGAGGGACCTAGCTTTGAATGTTCCAAGGCATCACGAGGGACCTAGCTTTGAATGTTCCAAGGCATCACGAGGGACCTAGCTTTGAATGTTCCAAGGCATCACGAGGGACCTAGCTTTGAATGTTCCAAGGCATCACGAGGGACCTAGCTTCCTGCCACCTAGTTGGTCCTGAAGAGACAATAGGAAATCCGCTTTGGAAATGGCATGTGTTTTGGATACAGCCAGATCTTACATTGTTAACAGATAGGAGGGCCAACCAACGTGGAAGCATAGTTTTGGCCTCAATATCAAAGAACTTAAAGAAAGAAACAAGACAACATTAACATCCTTTTTTCTTTAGAGAAGAGCATAGAGAAAATTACAGAAGCTCTGTTCTTGTTGTCTGATTTGAATCTTCTCTGGGAAACACACTGCTGTTATTGTTCCATTACATGATTGCTTCCTTGTTAGATTCATGATTATGACTAAATATTAATGTATTCCTTTTGGAGGTTGATGCAGTGGTTCTCCAGTGAAACTCACAAGCAGAGTTAATGTCCATCCAAAATACCTTTAAGAATTTAGATGTGCACACACCGCCAAGGTTCCTGATTTTCCTCTCTGGTTCTCAGGAAGACAGGTTCTTTGCCATATACACATTGTCTAAAGGCTTTGTCAGCATAACCACATTTTGAATGCAGGTAACAGAAATTATTTTGGTATATTCTTCACCTGTAGCTCATGTATTCCTGGGTAATGATATTTCTAGTACTTTATTCTTGTGCAAGAGCTATAGTTCCTTGCTTCCCCCAGCAGATAGACAGCTGCAGTTTTATTAGGCATATTTATATATATATTTGAAGCGATGCTCACTCCACTCCACACATAATATTTCAGAGACAACCAACATCATTACATGTGAAATGCCAGCAGAAGAATTCAGGACTTCGAGTCAAGAAACTACAGAGCAGAGAAGCAGGTGAAAAAGCAATTCCAAAACTTAACACTGTGAAAAAAAAAATCTGCCAGATGACAATTCCGTATAAAAGTAGCCACACACACATAGAGTTGTACATCATGTTGAGACATAGGACAAATTTAAATTAAGCAAGAAGAAAGCCAAAGCACATCTGGAAAACACACAGGCCTCAGGGTTTGGGGGGATATTGGGGAGGGCTGTCGCTGGTGGGGGTTTGTTTTTTGCTTGTTTGTGTTTTTTAATAAATTGGAAAGTCAACTGTGGAAAGAGTCACAGATGCAAAGAGAAGTGTGATCAAGATAAGAATTTTAAGAAGGTAAAAGAAACTTCAGACACAATAGGACTTTAAAAGAATCAAACAGTTGAATATTTCTTTGGCCAGATCAAACTAGAGGCTGCAGATTTTAGAGACTTGCTGAATAGAATCAACTTTGGGTTTGTGTTTAGTTTGGGAGGTGTTTGTGGTGAAGGGTGGAGTTTGCGATTGGTTATATATATGAGCCAAGTCCAAAATCGATGTCACACCAAATTTTACACTCCATATTGATGTCTACCCCAGCAGACAAACATTATTAAATTCAATATATGCCACTCACCAGAGACATGGCTCCTCAATTCTGTTGAGAAATGAGTATCTCCCTCTTTCTTACTTCCCTTGCTCCTTTGCAAGCTCTTTTTTTGGCCTGTTATAGTAATTTATGCCCAGATTCTATCCAGGTGAGCCAGTTTCCTGAGATCGCTGAAGAATCGCCTTGATGAGAAAAGCTGCAGACCATTTTATCACATCATGTTTAGCTCAGCTTAACTTAAAGCAGGGCTAAAAAGCCATAACTCCACACTGGGGCTTCCCGAACCCCTCTCACTCTATGATGAAGCACCACACACCCACCTCTCGGCCTCCTTTCCTGAGGGACACCCCCCAAAACAGCCAATATTTCTCATTTCAAATTCTACGTAAGCTTCCTGCAGCCCCTTGATATATAGGAGCTATGAAGATACAGGACTTTAATGCTTTTGAAACATACATTTATACTTATTATCCTGAATAAAAAGCAACAAGTTATCAACTGTTTTGTTCTCGGAGTTGATCTGCCAGCCTATAACCAGTTTCTAAATGCTCCTAGATGTACTGTACCTCCTCAAGTCACACTGTGGTAAGCAAATGAAATGCATGACACAGTTTTACATAACATTCATATGCAAAAAGATGAATGCATCTCTTCCAAACACATACTAGGCTGTTCTAATAAAACACTGGGGAATTTAAATGTATTACACAATAGCAATTCCAAATCCAATAAAAAAGAAAAATGGATACATTGTCTTGAACTAATAAGCAAAATAGACTTTAAAATTTTTAGTACTATTTTTGTATAAAACAAGAGTTGTTTTTTTTTTTTTTTTCTTCATCTCCCACAATAGAGTACAAAGAATGACAAATCGTTTGATTCTGCATAAAGCTTGGAAATAGAGTATTAATCTTAGGTTGATGTAAAATATATCATATAATGTAAAAGACTGTATATGGTTACAAAACCTGAATACTTTTGTAGTGTCATGCTCACAGGGGTACAAAATGTGATGAGTAAACAGTCATGTTATTTTTCAAAAAGAAGTGATAGGTTCCTTTCCCAGCCATATGGGAAATTAGTTTTGGAGGGAGTGTTAAAACATACCCCAAATCTGCCTCCAGACATAGCCAACCACCCAATCTTTGCTCTTTGCTGGGTTTTATTTTGGCTTTGTTTGTTTTTGTTGTGTTATATTTCCTGAGCATCATTCTACACGTTCTCTATTTTCATAATCGTTACTATCTATCTTCTGTTATCAGGCAAGCAAATTATGCTATATACTGGATCAAATGGAAGAAAATATTAATTTTGACCCCTGTCTCACGGCATAAGTGAAAATCAATTCCTGTTAGATTATAGATCCAAATGTGAGAGGTAAAATTTAAAGTTCTAGAAGACATCATAAGAGAATATTTATATGATGTTGAAGTAGACCAGATTTCTTAAATAAGTGCTAAAACCACTAACCGTAAAGAAAAATATTAATACTTAACTATATTAAAATTAGATACTTCTGTATATGAAGAGTCAATTTAAGGGTAAATTTAAAAATATAAGCAGGAGAAGGTATTTTCAATACATATAACTGCCAAAGGACTTAAATCCTGCCTATTTAAAGTATCAATAAAAAGGGAAAAAAATAAGTAGTAGAAAGTTGAACCAAAGGCTTAAATAGACACCTCACAAGAGAGAAGTCACCAAGAAACATGAAAAGGTGTTCAACCTCATTAGGAAAATGAAAATTAGAACTTCAATAAGATGCCACTCCACACTTGTTAGAATGAGTAAAATTCCAAAAGACTGAGAATACCAAATATTGACAAGAACACTGAGTAACTGGAACTCTCATGTAATGTTGGTGGGATTCTATAATATAGCTTCTTTTGAAGACTCTTAGATAGTATATGACCGTGTGTGTAGCTCTAGGATCTAGCAATTCCACCTCTGGGAATGTGTATACATGTGCAATAAATGACATGTCCATCAACATTAGAATAAATTATAAAATTGTTGCATATTCATACAGTAGAATACAACAATGAAAACATGCTACATTCAACTATGTTGATGATCTCAAAAACAAAAGTAGATGTACACACAAAATTACATGCTAATCAATTGCAAAGACAAGCAAAGTTACCTGTGGCATTAGAAATCAGGATTGTGGTTACCTTTGCGAGAATAGTGACTAAAAGGGAGTATGAGGTGGGGCATGGTGGCTCACACCTGTAATCCCAACACTTTGGGAAGCCAAGATGGAAGAATCACTTGAGCCCAGGAGTTCAAGACCAGCCTGGGCAACACAGTGAGACCTCATCTCTACAAAATAACAATAACTAAAAATAAAATAAAAGGGAGTATGAGGAGGGCTCTGGTTGCTAACATTCTGCTTTTTTACATAAGTTGTAGGCACATGGATGTATTCCCTTTATGAAAATTCATCAAACTGGGCTCTTAAAGCCTGGCTACTTTTCTATATATACACTATACTTCGAAAAAATCTTTTATTAACATATTAAGAATGGCATGGCAACTATGAGCGCTCCTGGGTTGTCAATCCTCCCACCTCAGCTTCCTGAGTAGCTGGAACTAAGGAATACATCACCATGCTCATATTTAAAACGAACAAGGTTGATTCCCACAACTGCAGACTAATTATATTGATATTTGATTTCAGGGGAAAAATAGTAAATCGGGTGAAAATCGCTTCTATGTCATAAAATGCCTTTAAGCCAAGCTATTTTCTAATAGAGCTTGTATATGTTTCTATAGACCATCCCATTTTGAATGGCATTATAACGCCAAAACCAGCTAATTTTAAGAAAACAAATTAAATTAGTTAAGCTATTTTTCTGATACAGCTTGTGTATGTTTCTATATACTGCGCCATTTTAATAGAATTATGAAGCCAAAAGCTAGTAATAGTAAGGAAAAGAATTAAATGAGAATTAATTTATACAACAGGGTGCAATTAATTCTAAACTGCTATAATATATTAACTCACCAGGAATGAACATCAGGAGTAACCCAGACCTGCTGGGAGAGTGAGGGTGTCAGAATGCCACAGTCAGTTTTATGCCTGCCAAGTCTGTATCATTGCTAATCAAACTCAAATACAATTACTTTGAATATCTGCTCCATTTTCTCCATGTTTCTTTCTTTTATTAGTTGCAGGATAACTAGTAAAAAAAAAAAAAAAAAGATGCAGTTGTCAAATGAGGTATCTCATACCTTTTGTGATGTAAAACTTTCAGGAAGGAAAATTTGGGACACATTACTCAGGATAGTTGATTGTCTTAGATTGGAGATAAGGGAACACCGTAGCCTCACCCCTCTCTTTCTTACTAAGAAAAACACAGATAACCAATAGAATATTGGATGGGAGACTTAAATAGGACTTCACAAAAGACATGGTGGAGGTGTAATGGCTGCAGTATTCAAGCATTCCCAGGAAAGGGACATTTAGAAGCAGCGGGACTAGGCAAGAGGTTAGACCAGGGCCAATGAAGGAAACCACACCTAAGAATGTAGCCTATGGACTTTAGATGATGTATGATGTTGACAGCTTTCTTTTTTGTGTTTCTAATTTCCTTATATTGTCCTCAAGCCTCCACTGGGGAAGTGGGGTAGTAAGAAAGCTGCTAGAGAGTGGAGACAACCAGAAGCAGCAGCTTGACAGGAATTGAGCCAGTTGGACAGTTGCAGCTGCAGAAAGCAAGCCAGTCCTGAGGCCCCTCAGCAGACTGTAGGGGGAGAGAGGGTGGCTTCCCCACTGTGACGGTTAATACCGTGTGTCCACTTGATTGGACTGAAGGATGCAAAGTGTTGATGCTAGGTGTGTCTATGAGGGTGTTGCCAAAGGAGATTAAGATTTGAGTCAGCGGGCTGGGGAAGGCAGACCCACCCTTACTCTGGGTGGGCACCATCTAAGCAGCTGTGAGCAAATATAAAGCAGGCAGAAAAACATGAAAAGACGAAACTGGCCTAGCCTCCCAGCCTACATCTTTGTCCCATGCTGGATGCTTCCTGCCCTGGAACATTGGACTCCAAGTTCTTCAGTTTTGGAACTCGGACTGGCTCTCGTTGCTCCTCAGCCTGCAGGTGGCCTATTGTGGGACCTTGTGATTGTGTAAGTTAATACTTAATAAACTCCCCTTTGTATATCTATATCTATCCTATTAGTTCTGTCCCTCTAGAGAACCCTGACTAATCTACCTACCCTATGGGACAGAGCTCATATTTGACTCTCCACATATTAAACAGAAGCATTTAGAGAGGTGGGGTCTACATATGGAAAGAATCTTGCACACAGTAGGTACCCCAAAATAAGTAGCTATTATTATTATCATCCAGTTTATGCTACAAAAGCACCAGGAAAGCCTCTACAATACTGTTGAAAATCAAACAGTCTATGGCCAGTTAGGAACTGGTCTGTACGGCAGGTGAGTGGTGGGCGAGCAAATGTTACCATCTGAGCCCCACCTCCTGAGAGATCAGTGGCAGCATTTGATTCTCACAGGAGCGCCAGCCCTATCGTGAACTGCGCATGTGAAGGATCTATTCTGTGCCCTCCTTATGAGAATCTAATCCATCTCCCCACTGCCCCTGTCTGTGGAAAAATTGTCTTCCAGGAAATCAGTCCCTGGTGCCAAAAAGGTTGAGGACCACTGGTCTACAGGAACATACACAATCTCTATTAGAAAAATAACTTGAATTCGAGGTACCCTGCAATACGGAAATTATGATATCACAACTATAGAAAGTCACTGTTTGAAAAGTAAGACATTAGTACAAAAGTAATGATTTCTAAGAAAAGTTTGGAAGATTTTGTCAGTAAAGAAAATGCAGATAGAGACTGGGAAGAATAGAAGAAGATTCACCTACATATAGTCAGGGTTGTGGAAAATTGCATGTCATTAGAGATTCTGCTCAATGAATTTTCTTTCATGTTCATTTTCCCTTCATAGGAGGGATGCAAGTGTCAAATGAAGTATGTGATATCTTTTGCACTGTGAAACTGTCAGGAAAGAAATTTAAGATGTGTTACCAAAGCGCATAAAATTCAAGCTTTTAGGCCAGGCACAGTGGCTCGCGCCTATAATCCCAGCACTTTGGGATTCTGAGGCAGGCAGATCACCTTACGTCGGGAGTTTGAGACCAGCCTGACCAACATGGAGAAACCCTGTCTCTACTAAAAATACAAAATTAGCCAGGTGTGTTGGCGCATGCCTGTAGTCCCAGCTACTCAGGAGGCTGAGGCAGGAGAATTGCTTGAATCCACGAGGTGGAGGTTGCAGTGAGCTGAGATCATGCCATTGCACTCCGGCCTGGGCAACAAGAGCAAAACTGAATCTCAAAAAAAAAAAAAAAAAAAAAAAAAAAATGCCAGGCGCGGTAGCTCACACCTGTAATCCCAGCACTTTGGGAGGCCAAGGCAGGTGGATCACGAGGTCAGGAGATCGAGACCATCCTGGCTAACACGGTGAAACCCCATCTCTACTAAAAATATGAAAAAAATTAGTTGGGCGTGGTGGCGGGCCCCTGTAGTCCCAGCTACATGGGAGGCGGAGGCAGGAGAAAGGCATGAACCCAGGAGGTGGAGCTTGCAGTGAACTGAGGTTGAGCCACTGCACTCCAGCTTGGGAGACAGAGCGAAACTCCATCTCAAAAAAAAAAAAAAAAAAAAAAATCAAGCTTTTAATAGATCTACTAAAGTATAAAATTTCATCCATGCAGACACAAATACCGTATTTTACATATGGCATATTATTCATTGTTATGGAGCAAAATAGATACATTAAACAACACAAGGTCATGGACACAAGATGAGTAAAAATACATACAATATACTACATGGTGCTTAAGAGGTGAGCTCTATATAAGATACACAAAATGAGGAACAATTCTGGTGAGCTGCACTCACCTGTACTTAGATGAGCTCTACAGGACAGCAGAGGCAATGAGAGGTGTCTTAGTCCATTTGTGTTGCTATAATAGAATACCTGAGACTGGGTAATTTATAATGAACAAAAATTTATTGGCTCATGTTTCTGGAGACTGGGAAGTCCAAGATGAAGGGGCGGGCATTTGGTGAGGGTCTTCCGGCTGCATCATTCATGGCAGAAGGCAACAGAATGAGAAAATGAAAAGGAGGCCAAAGTCATCCTTTTATAAGGAACCTACTCCTATAATAACAGCATTAATACACTCAGGAGGTCACAGCCTTCATGGCTAATCACTTCTCATTAGGACCCACCTCCCAACATTGTTGCATTAGGAATAAAGTTTCCAACACATGCTTTTTGGGGGATATATTCAAATTATAGCAAGAGATTACTGTCCAGCTTGATGGCAGGGCAAAGCTAGTAAATGTGGCTAGATGAGGCTGACACTTATAACTGGGAAGCATATAATGAATGCTTAAAACATTGGGGATGGGGCAAATGAGTAAGTCTAGAGGAGCTGACTGGAGGTACCATCCAAGTGAGAAATATCAGCATTAAGGGTGAGCTCAGTTTCCATCTTTTTTTACCTGATCCATGAAAGCAATGTGGATTTGTAAAACCAACCCAAGCAAAAAATGTATTGATATGGCTTGAGTTGGAGTCTTTTCAAGAGTTCCCTGTGTCATCTGGCACCATTGAAAGCCTCATGTTGGAGTGGGGTGCACTCCTCCATTAGCGGCACAGGTGATGAGCATGCAGTGAGGTCTGCTCTGCTGCGAAGGTCAGTGACGTGCTGAGCTACACAAGATGCCTATGTCTGTAGCGCAGGCTCCAACATGTATCCTTAGGCACGTGTGGGGCCCTTCTTTCTATACACTGAGGTGTTGCACTGCCTGCCCACTGAGATGCTTCATGTCAAATCAACATCTCCTTCATTAAACTGCCTGGGAGCCCTGTTTTCCACACTCATGATTTATGTCACTACCTCTTTAATGAAAGGTCCACTATAGCTCATGGAATCCTGCATCATGCTTTCTGTGAACAAATTACTTGGGGTAGGCCAGTCTCTTGAAATTCTTACTTAGCTGCGATTTGTCCAAGTGCCTTTTAAAATATTTCTAAAATATTCATTGGTAACATGTTTTTAAATAATCAGCCTATATAAATCCCTCACTGACTCATTATTATAATAGTACTTATTATGGCAATTTCTAATTTGTCTCCTGAGATAATTTTAGTTTTCATATTTCTATTATAAATATTGTGAATAGCACCTATTATCACCATTCTGTACTGTGGCCTTTATTACACACAACACAAAAAATTACACACAGACCTTCAAGCAAATCCAGAGTTTAGAAAAGCAAACTAAAAACATTCCTTTTATTTGCTAGAACAGTCTAGGTCTGAGAGAGAGAGAGAGAGAGAGAGGGAGAGAGAGAGAGATAGAAACTTCAGATAAGTTCTCACCCATAGGAATTTGTTCTGGGGTTGCACCAGGTTGGCCTACATCCCTGAAGATACAGAAAGCAAAGGAAGAATTTGCCTCTAAGTATTAAGAGTGCATTTTTGTTTGAATAGTTCTGAGTTTGGGATAGAAACAATGATAGCACAAGCAGTAATCTGTAATAGTAAAGATTAAAATAAAGAGGTATTGGACTCTTACTTAGATTTAGCTCCGGTTCATTCAACAAGTATTTCCTAGAAATCTTTGTGTCTGGGCTAAGCATAAGGACTTCAAAATGAATGAAGCCTAATCTCCACCCTTCAGAGAATAACAAGACAGTGGGGGTAAGAAGGGACAGCAGACACATAGACTTTATGGTTGCACAGGAAGCCTAAGTGTACATGTACATTGCTTAGTGTAAATTAATTGCAATGCAATGAGAATAGAGTGAAGAGAAGCAAGCTTCTATGGCACCAACTTTATACTGTTTTTATCAAATAGCCATAATCCATACTTAATTACAGCTGGATAGGCTATAGAATTTACAACCAGTCCATATGATCCTGTTCAAGATGGCAGACTGAGTGCAGACATGTACGCCCACTTCTTCCCAAGACTTCCTTAAGATGTTAATAAAGCAATGTGGTTTTTATTAACTATGTACTCCCAAATTAATTAAATATGGGAGGGGCAGGCAGCCTAAAACAAGAGATAAAACAAATTTCTAGGAGACAGAAATAGGTGCAGAGAAGGCTACAGCTGAGGAGGAAGCCAGACTCTGGTGGGACCTCAGTACAGCTCTGTCAGGATGATAGAGGTGGCAGAGGGCAGGGTGGGAGGGATGTTAATTAATAGTCTACATCTGAAATGCCTGAAGCCCACAATTCCATATACAGATTGTCCTGCAAGACAGATGTTTAATCATGAAGAAAGCAGCAAGTTTTTTTTCTCTGAAGAAATAGACAAACTATCAAGTGATAATTATAGTACTTAATGTAGGGTTTTGATATCCTGGAGCACAGCCCCCAACATTCCAGCATTAGGGTAATCCTAAGTTTAATCACTAGGTCCTCTAAAATAAAATCCTGCTACTTTACAAATGCCACCAGGGAAACCTCAGTCTGAATACAACTGGGAAAGCAAGAACCACCAAAAATCTGAGGAAGGCCTGCAGCATGACAATGACCATGACAAATTATGCAGAAAAGCTAATCCCAGGAGGAAAGGAGGGGGACTTGCAAAAATGGCTAGTTGATGAGAATTAATATTAATATGAGAGTTGATATGATGATGTATTACATCCAGAGAAGCAAGAGGAGAAGAGGAGCAAAAGAGGAAGGAGAGGGATAGGAAGAGAGAAGGACGTCTCATGAAAAAAGAACAATTACTTCAAAATCATGCTGCTTTTTAATTCTCATATTAATCGCCTTCTATCTGGACCATGCCTACTTCTGCTTTGTTTGCTTTAGTGGAGAATAAGAAGCTGAATCAATTTGAACATTTTTCCTTAAGTTGTATGGGAATCGTGACACTGGAACCAGAGAAGGAAGTGTAATCAAAAGAAGCTGCTCGGTTCTCAATTTTCAGTAAGCAATGTTTGTATAATCATCTTAACAGAAATTCTGCATGTTCATTCAACACATGTTTATTGACTCCCTACTATGTGCCAGGCTTGTGTAGGCACATGGACTACATCAGTGAACAAGACAGGAAACAAACAAGCCTTCCCATTGTACGTACGCTACATTCTAGAGGAGATGCATAATATATTGTAGATAATCATTAGGTAAGTTTTGTAGGGTTAAGTACATTGGGGAAATGCTAGAACAGGCAAAGAGGGATAGGGCGTGAGTTGTGAAGCAAGTTGCCTAGGGGCCAATGAAAGTAGGTGAAAAGATGTCATCCGAGGAAGACTTGAATGTGGCGAGGAGGTAGCCATCTGAAGGCCATGAACCGCCTTTTCATGAGAACGTTATTTGCCTACCAAAAAGGTAAAGGAGTCTGTCCCGGAGCAAATGAGTGAGAGAGTGGGAAGGTGGGAGGGAAGTTGAGTGGGAGGAGGTGGGTGGGTTGTGTGGGACTTTACAGATCCTTAGACGGACTTTGGCTTTCACTTTGAGTGAATGGTGGACATTGCAGGGAATGGGGCCAGATGAGCAATGTGATCTCTAACACCATTCAGGCTGCTGCAATGAGAACAAGTTAGAAGTGGCAAAGGTGGAAGCACAGAGACCAGTTAGGAGGCTGTTGCAGTTTATTGTTTTTTAATCATTCTATATCCAAACACAGGAGGCTTAATCCATGTTAAAACTCAGATCGTCAACGTTAGCAGCCTGGGAATATTAAAGTCAATGCAGAACTCAAAAAGGTGGGAGCTCGGGATGGGGCGGAGAAGACTGGGATCAGTCAGTGCCTTTAAAAGACACTGCCTTTCATTATCAGCTCTTTTATGCTCTCCAGTTTTTAAACTAGATATATGGATAATCAATTTTTAAATTGTAGGTTAAATATGCCAATTTCAGTCTAGAAAGTAGTCAAGATAAATACCGTATCACTTATATTCAAATTGCTTCTTGTTGGCATTTGGGGCAGAACTTACTCCCTCATAGTGGCTTTCTAAATTATTTTAAAACATCTATTTTATCATCTCTTTCAGTCATATGAACATTTTCTGCCGTCTTCATTTACACATCTGCAGCACCCGGTATTATCACCTCCTGTCATATTAAACAGAATATATCACTCAAGAAAAAATAAATAAATAAATAAACAGCCAACATTATGGTGCAAGACAAGGAGGTTGCTGGATTTAAACATTCAGCATGGGGAATGGTAGGAAAAACTGCAGAAGATTCCAGGCTCTGCCACTTAAGAAGGATGTGTCTCGGAACAGATATTCCTGAGCACCTTTCCTGAATACCCCTGAGAAGTGGTACAACTGGCCCAAGATAAGTGTTGAAACTGAGGGTTGTTTTGAGTGCTTAATAAGTCAATAGATGTGGAACACTTTGTAAAATAAAAGGTGCTAAATATTTTTAGTATTATATAGTTGATATTTCATAATAATTAATCATTAATGCTTTGCACAGTGCTCCACAAATTCTACATATTTTACTTTGTCTTCATTCCTTATAATAATTGTTAGTGAAGGTGTGCTATTAAGTAAAACAGCAACTACCCTGAACTTTGATTCAGATGTGACAGGTGGCTGGTCCCATAAATCACTTTGTGATACTTCAAATCTAATTTCTTCATCTTCTAGTTTCAGGTCAACATAATTTCTATAATGAATTCTTTGGAGTCAAAGAAAACATTTTAAAGAATTTTACTCTTATCCTATGCAAAGTTGGTCTTATGAAAATGACTTTGCTTTTATCATATAACTTGCATGCTGGATTTTATCACATGGTGTTTTGGCATCTATTTGAAATTTAAAGGAAATTATTTCATTCACCATGAAATGTCTCTGCATACATCTCATATAAGAGGCTCCCTAGAATTAAAATACATGTGTGAAAAGAATAATTGCTCCTTCCAACACCCTAGTCATTCATAATATCAGGTCACTGAATGTTTAGAAACCAAGTTGTAACTAGCTTGCAATCATATGATCTTTGGCATGGCTGACAACAGGCCTTTTAACTATACATCCTACAATAAACAAGAAAGCAGGCCTCATATGTTCCCTAAAACTTTATTATGGTGCTAACCTTTTGACAAGAAATGGCATTTTGGAAATGCCACATGCATTTTAACTCTTGTTCCAGTTACTGATGGCAAGAATGACCTTCCAACAAAGATAGAGGATAAAGAGTCTCATCATTACCCATATACTAACCACAGTCATTCGAGGTCATTACAACCCCATTTTTCACTCAGGAAAATGCCATTTTATTTGTCAAATTGCTTTAAGAAATATTACTTTCTATCACTACCAGAGAACTGGAGTGTCCTGGGAGAGTTTAAGTTATAAAGTCCTTATAGGGACTTTATTTCCGGTATCTTCCTGGATCTCTTTTGTTAAATTTTCTCTTTTCAGGTTGATCAGCAGGAATTGCTCTAAATGTCCAAGCCCAGATTCATATACGAGTGAAGGAAGAATGGAGAATTTTTTTTTCTCCTCAAATATATCTTCGAAATATCTGCTGAGATTCTAAAAAGAGGGGAAATCTTCTTGTCTATTCTAGTCTGAAGAACACAAGAAAATCTACTCCCCTGGACCATGCAGATTGGTAAGGATATAATTAGCATAATGAATAGGTTCAAAAGACTCTTGCTGAATCATTCAAATTAGCCAAATCAACTCTGACCACTAAACCGGATGATAGTTGAAGCTTCTAATGTGGTCAGCGTTCGGAACTGCGAAGGGTTCAAGTCCAAGGGCCCCGTTTTAATAAACGCTCTAGCAAATGCATTTATGTTTTATTCATCAAACACCAATTGAGATGTAAATATTTATGTCAACCATGACCATAGGTTGTAGGAACAACAGTGAACGAGACACCAAGTCATTGCCAAGTCAGTTCCCATTCCTGATGGGGCGTAGAGATCAATAAAGGAGAGCAAGGGGCTTTGGGGTGTTTCGTGTTAGGGGATGTTGTCATTTTACACATGGTGGTCACAGATGTACTCTGTGTACTTCAGTAAAGACCCAAAGGAAGGGAGAAAGTTAGCCATGTGAATGATGAATTCAGAGCAGACATCTCTCTTGCCTCCTTACTTGTTTTTAAAAGCAAAGTTTCTGTCACTTTTGTTTACATTATTTTGATATGGAAAATAGAGGATAAGCTAAAATAATTATTTTTCTTCTACTGCATCCATTTTTAACTTTCAGAAGCTAATTGCCTATTTCCATCTTCTCACTTCTGCTAAGTCACCTTATGATTCATCACACACAGAAAACGTCAATGACAATCTCGGTCCTTGAGAGGACAGGCTGTTAGGATCAACTCAGCAACTGTGTGCTGTGCTCCAACGAAAGGCTGGATGAGAAATGCATGAGTGGGACATGAGAACTTACTGCATTTTCTTCATGCTTTCCTTGAAGCCTCTTGCTATAGATGATCCATTGAATTAAATCTCCACACTACACATGCATCATAGAACCAGGGATGACAGCCAGCAACACTTCTAGGGGCCAGGACAAGTTTTCATTTCTTTTAAAATGAGAAGAAAAAAATGAAATTTGAGTTTTTTCCAAGAGTCTTCATTTGGACACTTAGTTCTGATTTCGTGGTCCTCTTCCTTTCTAATGGAAGCATTTAGGATACAGCCATCTTTCCAGTTACAATTTTAACTGCATCCCATGAGTTCTGTTCTGTAACACTGGTGCTATCATTCGCTTCCAGATATTTTTAGATTTTCATAATGGACTCTGCTTTGACCCTTGAGATACTTAAAATTGTATTTTAAAATTTTAAATTATGGATAAGGATTAATATTTTATATGGCTTTCTAATTTGATTGCACTGTGGTATGACTACACTGAGGAAACATGGTATGTTTGATATTAGTTTTTGGCATTTATTAAAATTTGCTCTAGTGTCACTATTTAGGAAATTGCTTAATGTGTCATGAACATTCAAGAATTCTTTACATGTTGGGAACAAGGATGTGTATCCATTATATCAAGCTTTCAAATTTTAATCTCCTATATCCTGTCTAATATTTTTGTTTATACTATGCATTACTGAGCACGGCATGTCAAATCCCTCATCATGACTGTAGATCTGTCCATTTCCAAATGTAATTTAAAATGTTTGCATCATATAGACCCAAGTGGTAACATGGGGGAACACAGGTTTAGAATTCTAGTATCTTACTAGAAATTTTTCTTTTTTTCTCTTTGTATAGTGATTGTCTCTATCCTAAATTTTGTTTTATCATTAAAGTCTGTGTGGTCTGGCATTAATGCTGCCAGTCACTCCAGCTTTCTTTTGGTTTATATTTTCCTGAAATACTGTTCTCAGTTTCAACTCAACTTTTTCCTATTCCATATTTTAGGATTAATTCTCACAAATAGCAGTCATAGTTAACTCAAAACAAAACTATTATTCCCTGGTTATTCTGTGCCAAGTACAGTTCTAGGCAAAGGGAGAACAGAAGTGAACTAAACAAAGTCCCTGCAATCAAGGAGTTTACAGTCTACAGGGGGCAGTGAGGGCAGGAGAGGAAGAAAGACAATAACTAACAAGGTAATTCAAGAGGTATGAAGAAAAACAAATTAGAGTAAGAGGGTATGGGGGAGTGGGAAGGAGTACTGTTTTGTGGAGGGTAGTCAGTGAAGAATTTGCAGGTACAGTGGTATTTGAGAAGCCAGGGAAATCAGGGAGCAAGCCAGGGAAATACCTAGGAAAACAGATCCCAGGCTTATGGAAGAGCTGGGGAACAAGCCCACAGTGAAAAGCAGGCTTGGGCACACTTGGAGATAGCAGGCGGCCAATCCCACTTCTGTAAGTAGAGTGAAGAGTCACAGGGAGAGCACAGGAGAGGAGGTCAGTCTGGGGTGGACCAGTGAGATGGAGGGATAGCGCCCAAAAGGGCCTGAGGTGACAATAAGGATGCTGGACTTTCCTCTGACTAAAATGGAGTGTACGAGTGACCAGATCTGATTTCCATTGAAGAACAGATTATGACAATATTCCAGGTGAGAAACTTGTATGGATGGCAGAGCAGGGGTGGGCAGCACTGAAAGTAGGGAACCATGGTCAGATTCTAAATGTATCTCGAAGGCAGAACCAAGATGATTTGCTGTTGGGTTGGATGTAAGATGTGATGGAAAGGGCACAGTCAAGGATGATTCCAAGGTGATGAGAAGAATTGAATAGCCATTTTCCGAGATGCAAGACTACAGGAGGAGCAAGTTTAAGAAGAAAACCTGGAGTATGATTTGGAAATCTTGTTGGGTTGACAGGAGGCTTACAAACCAACACCTCAATTCCAGTTTTGGGTTTGAAACCAAAGGCTTCTAGGGTCAAGCAGAGAGATCAACCATCACCTTTCCTACTAAAGGTATTTGGAGAATATGGCTTCATTGTGAAAGTCAGTTGGGCTGGTTCTCTCTCTCTCTCTCTCTGTATGTGTGTGTGTGTGTGTTTCTCTGTCTCTCTACCTCCACCTTCCAGTCCAGACCTTAGAAGAGCACACCCAAGGAAAAGTTGAAATCTAAGGGAAGACATACTTCCCCAATATTTCTGCCTCGTACAGATCCAAGGCAGAGAGAGAAGAAAAAAGTGGATTTCCAGGCTTTGCAACATTTTATTAGATTAGTTAGACTCACTCAAGAACTCCTGAGCCACTGGTTATGGGAAGAAGCCATAAGCACTAGGGCCAAAGGCCAGGAACATTACTGCAGTAGGCATCTTGACATGGACACATGAAGAACCGGGAAATAAGTTTTGTTTCCTAAGTTTGAAATGACCATCACACACCCAAGTGCAACATATTTACAGATTTTGTTTAACCAATCTGATTCTCTCTTTGAAAAATAGTGAGTTTGTTTACATAGATCATAATTATTGAAATTTTAATTTCTATAATATTTTGTTATTTCTGTTTATTATGCTTTTATCTGCCCCTTTCATTTTCTCTTCTCTATATTACATTGGCCAAGTTCTCTTTCTTTCTTTTTTTAACCTCCAATGACCTGGAAGTTTTATTTTTTAGTGTTACATTTAACAACCCACACACCTCACTAACAAATATCTCTGATCATCAGAGAAATGCAAATCAAAACCACAATGAGATGCTATCTCACACCAGTCAGAATGGCTATTATTAAAAAGTGAAAAAATAACAGATGCTGGCAAGGTTGAGGAGAAAAAGGAATGCTTTTACACTGTTGGTGGGAGTGTAAATTAGTTCAACCATTGTGGAAGACAGTGTGGCAGTTCCTCAAAGATCTAGAAGCAGAAATACCATTTGACCCAGCAATCCCATTACTGGGCATATACTGAAAGAAATATAAATCATTCTATTATAAAGATACATGCACGTATATGTCCATGCAGCACTATTCACAATGGCTATCAATCTAAATGCCCATCAGTGATAGACTGAATAAAGAAAATGTGGTACATATACAACATGGAATACTATGCAGCCATAAAACAGAATGAGATCATGTCCTTTGCAGGGACATGGATGGAGTCAGAAGCCATTATCCTCAGCAAACTATTGCAGGAACAGAAAACCAAACACCGTGTGTTCTTACTTGTAAGTGGGAGCTGATTGATGAGAACACATGGACACACAGTGGGGAAAAACACACACTGAGGCCACACACTGAGGTGGGGGTTATGGGAAGAGAGAGAATCAGAAAGAATAGCTAGTGGATGCTGGGCTTAACACCTAGGTGATGGGATGATCTATGCAGCAAAACGCCATGGCACATATTTACCTATGTAACAAACCTGTACATCCTGCACATGTACCCCTGAACTTAAAATAAAAGCTGAAGAAAAGAAAAGAAAACAAAATCTAATCAGTAGTTCAATTCTAGTCAGAATGGCTGCAAGAAACTTTTAACTTTGATTATCTGTTTCTGATCTTATATATTATTACTGCCAGCAATTTACCTCTATCTTTTTCCCATAATCTGAATCTGTTATTCTTATTTTTGTTGTTCTGTGCATTTATTATTTGGTTAGATTTCCCATACACTTGTCTTTTCCCCGCACCTCACCACTGGTTTTTGCAGCTCACTTAACTTTCTTCTTCCTGAAATATATTCTTCAGAAGACTTTTTTAAAGTCTGCCTGAAAATATCTTTATTTTTCCTTTGTTCTTGAATGATAGGTTAGCTATGCAGCATGACAGTTACTTTCTCTCAATACCCTGACAATTCTAGTGCTTTTAGTTTTTATTTTTGCTACTGAGAAGTGAACTGTCAATCTAGTTGACAATTAATCTGTTTTTGCTTTCTTTTTATTATTATTTTTCTGAGACAAGGTCTCTATTTCTCAGGCTGGAGTGCAATTGTGTGATCTCGGCTCACTGCAGCCTCCACCTCCTGGGTTCCAGCGATACTCCCGCCTCAGCCTCTCAGGTAGCTGGGATTACAAATACATGCCACCATGCCTGCTTAATTTTTGTAGTTTTAGTAGAGACCAGGTTTCACCATTTTGGCCAGGCTGGTCTCAAACTCCTGACCTCAGGTGATCCACTCGCCTCAGCCTCATAAAGTGTTAGGATTACAGTCCTGAGCCACTGTGCCTAGCCTCATCTGTTCTTTTCTCTGAATTTAAGATTTGGGGGGTTTATTTGTTCTAATCTTCAATTTCACTCTGATATATCAAAGAATACTTTCACTTTTATTCACTCTGCTTGATAGTCTCTGGATTTTCTAATGTACACATTCATCTCTCTCATCAATTCTGGAAAACTATTAACCATATTTTTTCCAAGTATCATTTCTTCTCCCACTCTTCCTATCTTCTCTTTCTCCTCTCTCCTCTTGACATATGTTGGAGCCTCTTGTTCCTTTCCTCCAGGCCTATTCATCTGTTTCTTATTTCCTATCGTTTTATCACACTTTGCCACATTTTGCATTCCTTCAAACCAATCTTCCAGTTCACGAATTGTCTCCCTAATTGGCCTTAAATACTAATGAGTCCTAAAATTATGTGTCAGACAATTGTCACTGAAGTCAGACATTGCCTCTGAACTTGAATCCCCCATAACCAACAACTAACCTGACATCTCCACTTGGACATGTAATTAGCATATCAAGCTTTCATGTCCAGAAATAAACTCTTGAACTGCCCTATACACCCAGGCCACTCCCACATCTTTCTTCTCTCATTGAATGGCAACTCCAACTTTCTAATTGCTCAAGCCAAAAACCCGGAGTGGTTGTACATTTAAGTCTTAATCCATCTTGAGTTAATTTTTATATAATAGTGAGAAATAGGAGTCCAGTGTCATTCTTCTGCACATAGCCAGCCAGTTACCCCAGCACCTAGAAAACCCCATAGTCAACTTTGTCAAAGATCAGATGGTTGTAGATGTGCAGCTTTATTTCTGGGTTCTCCATCCTGTTCCATTGGTCTATGTGCCTGTTTTGTACCAGTGCAATGCTGTTTTGATTACAGTAGCCTTGTAGCATAGTTTAAACTTGGGTAGTATGATACCTCCAGCTTTGTTCTTTTTGCTTAGAATTGCTTTGTCTATTTGGGCTCTTTCTTGGTGACATATGAATTATAGAATAGTTTTTCCTAATTCTGTGAAAAATGACATTACTAGTTTGATGGGAATAGTGTTAAATCTTTAGATTGCTTTGGGAAGTATGGCCGTTTAATGATGATTCTTCCAATCTATGAGCATGGGACATTTTCTATTTGTTTGCATCATCTATGATTTCTTTCAGCAGAATTTTGTAGTCCTCCTTGTGGAGAGCTCTTACATCCTTGGTTAGATGTATTTCCAGGTTTGTGTGTATGTGTGTTTGTGGCTATTATAAATGGGATTGCATTCTTAATTTGGGTCTCAGATTGAACGTTATTGGGGTGTAGAAATGCTATTGATTTTTGTATATTTATTTTTGTATGCTGGATCTTTACTGAAGTTGAGTCTGTTCCGGGTTTTATCTTCCTTAGACTTGGGAGGTTGTATGTTTTCAGGAATTTGTCCATTTCCTCTGGATTTTCTAGTTTGTTAGAGGTGTTCATAATAATCTGAGAATCTTTTATATTTCTGTAGGATCAGTTGTAATTTAACCTTTGTTGTTCCTGATTGTGCTTATTTGGATCTCCTCCCTTTTTTCCTTTGTAAATCTAGATAGCAAGCTATCAATTTTATTTATCCTTTCAAAAAAGCCAGATTTTGTTTTTGTTGATTCTTTGTATTGATTTTTGTGTTTCAATTTTGGTCAGTTCTGCCCTGATTTTAGTTTTTCTTTTCTTCTGCTAGCTTTGCAGTTCGTTTTTTCTTGTTTTTCTAGTTTCTTCAGGTGCAATGTTACATTGTTAATTTGAGATCTTTCTAACTTCTTGATGTAGGTGTTTATTGCTATAAACTTTCCTCTTAACACTGCTTTAGCTGCATCCCAGAGATTTTGGTATGTTGTGTCTCTGTTTTCATTTATTTCAAAGAGTTCTTAAATTTCTGCCTTAATTTAACTGTTTACCCAAAAGTCATTCAAGAGCAAGTTGTTTAATTTCTATGTAATTGTGTGGTTTTAAGAGATCTTCTTGGTATATATTTTTGTTTGTTTTGTTTTGTTTTTGTTTTTGTTTTGAGATGAAGTCTCGCTCTGTTGCCCAGGCTGGAGTGCAGTGGCGCGATCTCGGCTCACTGCAAGCTCCGCCTCTCGGGTTCATGCCATTCTCCTGCCTCAGCCTCCTGAGTAGCTGGGACTATAGGCATCCGCCATCACCCCCGGTTAATTTTTTTGTACTTTTAGTAGAGACAGGGTTTCACCGTGTTAGCCAGTGTGGTCTCCATCTCCTGACCTCGTGATCTGTCTCCCTCGGCTTCCCAAAGTGCTGGGATTACAGGTGTGAGCCACTGTGCCCGGTCTTATTTGTATTTTTATTCAAATTTATTGTATTGTATTATAAAATACAAATATGTCTGAATGTATGGTTGATATGATTTTAATTTTTGAATTTATTGAGACTTGCTTTACGACTGAGCATGTGGTCAATCTTAGAGTATGTTCCATGTGCAGATAAGGATAATATGTATTCTGTGGTTGATGGATTGAGTGTTCTGTAGATGTCTCTTAGATTCAATTCGTCAAGTGTCAAATTTAAGTCCAGAGTTTATTTGTTACTTGTTTGCCTCAATGATCTAACACTGTCAGAGGGTTTCAAGTCCCTCACTATTATTGTGTGGCTAAGTCTTTTCATAGATCTAGAAATACTTGTTTTATGAACTTGGGTGCACCAATGTTGGGTATGTATATATTTAGGATACTTATGTCATCTTCTTGGATTGAACCCTTTATCATTATGTAGTGCCATTATTTGTCCTCTTTTGAACTGTTGTTAAAGTCTATTTATCTGATATAAGAAATAACAACCCCTGCTCTTTTTTGTTTTCTGTTTGCATGATAGATCTTTCTCCAGCCTTGAGTCTGTGAGTGTTGTTATGTGTGAGATGGGTTTCTTGAATACAACAGATGAATGGATGGTGGTGGTGGTGGTGGTGTTTTTTTAATACAACTTGCCACTCTGTGCATTTTAAGTGGGGCATTAAGACTATTTACATTCAAGGTTAAATTGATATGTGAGCCTTGGATCTTATCATGAAGTTACTAGCTGGTTGTTTTGTAGTTTCTTTTGTATGTTGCTTCAAAGGGTCTGTGGATTATGTAGTTAGGTTTGATTTTTGTGGTAGCAGGTGTTGTTCCTTCATTTCCATGTTTAGAATTGCCTTAAGGATCTCTTGCAAGGCTGGTCTAATGGTGGTAAATTCTGTTAGTGATTGCTTTTCTGAGAAAGATTTTATTTCTCTTTTGCTTATGAAGCTTAATTTGGTTGCGTATGAAATTCTTGTTTGGAGTTTCTTTCTTTTTTTTTTAAAGATGCTGAAAATAGGTCCTCAGTCTCTTCCGGCTTATAGGGTTTCTGCTGAGAAGTCTGCTGTTAGCCTGATGGGGTTCCCTTTGTACATAATCTGACCTTTTTCTCTAGCTGCCTTTAAGACTTTTTCCTTAGCATTAACTTTAGACAATCTGGTGACTATATTCCCTGGTGATGTTCAGATTTTTATAGGATCTGGCAGGTGTATTTGGAGGGGTATTTCTAGCCAAAGAAATTCAAGAATACTCTTCTGGTCTTATACCTCCACCTCCACCTGTCTTTTCCAGGGTTGTTGCTAATTCTTTCACACAATACCAGTTCTTTAGGCTTTAAGAAAAGTCAGTCAGCATCTGCTCTGTCTTCTCTCTTCCTTGGTACTGTCACCACCCATAGAGGCCACCCCCCAGAGATGTTGGTATTTTCACTGAAGCGGCACATTCCTTTTCAACTTCACCACGCATTCTCAGAAATTTGCTTTCTCTGGATCACCACGCATTCCCAGAAATTTGCTTTCTCTGGATCAAAATGAGGAGAGATTCTGGGGTTTTCTTATTATTATATTACATTTATGTTTTAAACAGTATTTATTCCACAATTAACTTCTTTAAAAAACCAAGTAATTAATTCTAAGCCAAGAATAACCAAGTAATTAATTCTTAGATTCTTTACTTACTCCTAAAGTTATTACAGAATGGCATACAAGACCTGAGGAAACCTGGAAAAGCATCAGTTTCTCTTTAAATTATCTTTGTCAGATGTCCAGAAAATATATGGGAACTGAATAAAGAAAGAGCTGAGAGCTGGATAAAGAAATAGTTGAGAATAGCAGAGTGACTAAGAAAGGTTCTTCAAGCTTGGCCTTTTTTTTTTATGAGACAGCGTCTCCTATGTTGCCCAAAGCTTAGCATTATTGACGTTTGTGCTGATTAATTCTGTATTGCACATGTTTAGCAGTGTCCCTGGCCTCTACCTAAGAGATGCCAGTAGCACCCACACACACCAGCTGTGATAATCAAACATATCTCCAGATGTGGCCAAATGCCCCCCGGGAAGGGTAAGAGTTGATCATCCCATTGAGAATCACTAGCCTAGAGGTTCAAAATCCATTTTCACCACTTACAATCTGAATGATGTTATCCAATATCCATTCTTTCTATCCTTACTAATAGAACCCCAAATTTGATCAGGTTTGCTATGTGCCCAGCTAAAAAAGTTAATATAGTTCTGCCTATTGAGACCTAAGCTGAAGTTTTCTGGAAGGCTTTTGTTGATCTGATCTAGGTGACACTCCTTTTCCTTTCACCCTCCCCTTTCTCTTTGCCTGAAATGCCAGCACAGTGAATGGAGCAGCAGCAGTCACGATGTGCCCATGAAGACCAAGCCATGCACTGAAGATGAGAATGTAGGAAGGTGGAAGGAAGCTAATACAAAGGCCAGCAAATCCAGCTTGCCTGTTTTTATACAGCCTATAAAAAGAATAGCTTTTACATGTTTTAATGGTTACAGGAAATTTTTTTAATGTATAATATTTTAAGACATAAAAAAACATGAAATTTGTATTTCATTGTCCATAAATAAAGTTTTATTGATACACAGTCATTTGTTTACATATGATCTGTGCTGCTTTTGTGCTCTAAAGGCAGAATTTAGTAATTGCAGCAGAGATGGTACAGCCCACAAAACCTAAAATACTCTCTGACCTTTAACAAAGTTTATCAACTTAGACAGAATAACATCCTTGACAACTCAACTCCAGACTTTTTGTGAGAAAAATAAGCTATTTGCTTATATAATCCACTATTTTTCAGGCTTTATGTCACTTCCAGCCAAAGGCAGTCTAATTGGTGCACAGCTAAATGAGATTTGATGAACTGGAAGAACCAAGGGCAGCGTAATGAGGACAGTGTCTGGAGGACATTCTGCAGATGTCAGGACATCTAATTTATTTCCCTATAATTTCCCAGGAATTTTAAAGCTTTTGTTGGAATAGACTGTTTCTATAAAACTGGAGAGGAGGGAAAAGATGAAAACTTTAATGAATGAATCTTTATAGAACTCAGCAGACAACTAGGTGTACAAAGCAGATAAGAAGGTGCAGTAAAATAATAATAACTCAGTGTATTAGTTATGTATTGCTGTGAAACAAATACTCCTAAGCAACAACACTTTTATCTCACATATTCTGTAACTCAGGAACCTGGCCATGGTTTAGGACTTGCATTTGCTGAATCACAGTGACAGTAGACTGGAGCCATCTCAAGGCTCAACAGGAGCCACTTCCACACTCACTCACAAGGTTGTTGCCAGAATTCAGTTCTTTGCAAGCTGTTGGGCTGAGACCCTCTGTTCCTTACAGCTATCAGCCAGAGGCTGCCCTCAGCACCTTGCTACACAGCCTCTCTGTAGGGCAGCTGGCGATGTGGCAGTGGCTTCACAAGAGTGGGCAAGGGAGGATACGAAAAGGAGGGTGACCCAGATAGAAGTCACAGCCTTGTACAACGTCACCCAGGAATGACATCCCAGCACTTCTGCTGTGTTCTGTCCATTAAAAGTGAGACACTATATCCAGTCCCCACTTGAAGGGAGGAGATTAAGCAAAGGTGTGGGTCCAGGACATACGGTCATCAGGCACCTGTCAGAAGCTCCCTGCTACACCCAACCAAGTGTTCAAATTCATGGATTGTTTTCACCTGGATTACTTTTGCTGCTAATCTTGGGACCTTCTCTGAAAAGCAAAGGAAGTGGACCCAGGCCCACGACCAAATCTTTCAAATGTCATCTCTGTGTAAAGATTTGTGCCCTAAATAGAAGGAGGTTCCTGCTCCCATCTCGCTCCAGCCGACACGTAACCATCTCTGCCCTCTCTGCTCTTGTCTTGGGAGTCCCTTATGTCAGCCAAACACCAAGAGAACAATTCGAATCCTGTCACCTAGAATCTAAGTATTTTTGGGAAAGTGTTTCCTGTAGGTAGTTTACCCTTTATCTTTTGTCTTAAAAGTATTTGTTGCTTTTTCCACGATGTGAGTTCAGAAATGCAGGCTGGCTTGCTCGTGAGTACCTACCCGCCAGTAAAGGCAAACAAGGCTCCCTTGGCTTAGATCTTCTCGACCTGCGGTCTTTCCCACTCCCTCTCACTTTTCCACCTTAGCCTTCCTCCTCCGAAAGAGGGCTCCCTCACTTCACATTCCCCTCTCCAGGTGGGAAGTGCTGTATGAAACAAAAAAAACCCTTGCCTAGCCCTAAGACGGCTCAAGTGGCCACTTCTGACCAAATAGGCTTCAAGTTGGTGTTACAACTAAGCACCAAGAATCTGTGAATTAGACCCTTTAGCATGTGCAGTGCTGCTTTGATCTTGGCAGACAACAGCCATCATCTGAATGCCCCCTACCTCTTCTTCTAAGCAGACACTTCAGCTTCAGTCTCCCTTTGCTGAGACAAACCAAAGAGTTAATCAAACTCCTGAAATGAGTCTCAGGGAGCTGGAAACATAGCATCTTGCCCTGTCTATTCTGCAAATTTAAAAACACTGGGCTTCCAAAGAGCTGATACTTGAGGGTCTTTTAAATGCCTAGAATACTAAACGGGCTGGGGGTTTTCTGTTCTTAGGCTAAAACAGCTGAAAGAAGAAAGAAATATAAAATCCTTTATTTTCACCTTTTGGACAGATCCATTTTTCATTTAAAAAGCAATAAATTGACAGGATTCAAAAAGGAAAATATGCATAAATTTGTACATACCCAATAATTACACTCAGTTGTTTGCAGAGCTTTTTACTTAATTCATCTTTTTCTTTTCTTTAAATGCAACACAGTGGGAGACCTTTCCTGCCTGTCCATTCAGAAGCAGGTCACTGGGGCAGCCACCAGTAGACCAGCTTGCATGAGGATGCCACTGCCCCTGGGAAAAACAGAAACAGTGAAAAAGATTTTGAGGACTGATGGGATTAAGACTTTCAGGAAGGCAATAATGCAGACACAAATTTTACCCCCAAATCTCTGGAAGAGGCAACCCAGGAGGGCAGAGGGCTCACTACCAGGTAAGGAGGGCATTGAATTTCCTGGCACTCATCCTCAGGTACAGGTTTATGATCAGCAAGGATGGAGGCTTATTAATATGAAAGTGAAGGAAGCCAGTCAGCTGTCCTCTGCAAGGAAGGACGGAAAGGGTCTATTTAAAACAAAATCATCATAAAAATGAAGAAACAAATGACAGACTGGATGTATAAATGCACAATGCCTGGACCATCTAATAAGAATAGAACTATCTCCCTAAATCTGTAGCAGCCTGCTTAGGAAACCAAGCCCCTTATCTATGATAAACAGCCCAGGAAGACAGCCTGCTAAAGCCAGCCTTGCAGGAAGCCAGTCTGCTATCTTTAGTGATAACCCAGGAAGCTGAACAATAACTTCTGTAACAAAAGACCCAAAATCTTCAGGACTTAATTAATAATTGTATTGGTCAGGAATCTCCAAAGAAATAGGACCAATAAGGACCAATACATATATTACATATATATATGTATACACACATATATATTACATATGTATTATATATACATGTATGCCTGTACATACATACGTACATATATATGTGGATATTTATTATGGAAATTGACTCATGCCACTATGCAGGCTGAGCAGTCCCATGATATGCCATCTGCAACCTGGGGAACCAAGGTCGTGGCGGTTGCATAATTCAGTCAAAAGCTGAAGGCCTAAGAACCAGGGGAGCCTGCCCCACCTGCCAACTGCTGGAGTAAGTCCTGGAATCCAAAGGCCTGAGAACCAGAAGCTCTGATGTTTAAGGGCAGGAAAAGATGGATGTCCCAGAAGAGAGAACTTCCTGTGCCCTTTTGTTCTATTTGGGCCGTCAAGAAATCAGATGATGCCCATGTGGGTGAGGGTGATCTTTTTTACTCAGTCATCTCATTCAAATGCTAATCTCTTCCAGTAAAACCCTCACAGACACACCCAGAAATAATCTATTACAAGCTATCTGGGCACCTCTTAGCCCAGTCAAGTTGACACATAAAATTAACCATCACAGTAACTGACAGCCTCCCTAATTTTTGTGCCTGCTTCTAATTTAGGACCAACCAGAGAAAGCCAACTATGGTCCCAACCAATCAGATAGGCTTCTGTGCTCCAAGGTGGCCACCCTGGGCTTCCCCAGGCCAACAGCTTCCAATAAGGGCACACCTGAAGCCATCCCTTTTGCCCACTGTAAAGCTCTCTCACTCCCCTGCCTACCTTTGAGTCTCTGCCAAATGAAAGTGATGGTGGCCAACTCCCTTGCTATGGCAAGTGCTGAATAAATCACCTTTGCTTTTCTCATGTGAGTGGCATTCAATTTTTTCTACACAGGCAACTTAAAAGGACTAAGGTGTATTTCAGGAGTCTAGCTTTTAAAATCTCCAGGAAGACATCCTTCAGGGTGAGGCCTTGGGTAGAAAACAATGTTACTCTCACTGTCACTGTAGTCCATCCTTTTCTGTGTCCCCCAAGCCTGAGGAAGCCTCAGAAGGAAACCAAAATCAAGTTAGCTCCATGAGTTCAAATGCTGATTCCTTACCTCAAGTTAGCTTCAAGCTTTTCAGGCAATCTTTGGCAAGTCTCAGAACTCCTTAGCCCCTCTTGTAACAATTCTTTTTGAGCTCTGAACATTAATTTACATGATGTATGTACTTTATTCACTTATCCTTGTTTTCATTTGTTTCTTTAGTATATTCGTGTAGGTTTATTTTTCCTCTTCAGTTAGAGAGCTCATCAACCTTTATCTATGCCTATCATCCCTACCCAATACCCTTAAAAGTGCTTCACACATGAAAGGCTTCTGATCACTAATGTTAACTGACTTTTAGAAATCTTGCGTCTTTCAAAGATTTGAAATAAATGACTCTTGTAAATATTAATACATAGACCTTTTAACAAAGGTGAATCTAAAATGGCTTGCCACTATGAATCAAATATAATTTCAGTACACATTAAATATATGCATATACTGGTTCAATGTTTTAGGTAAGGAAGAACTAGCTAAAGATATAACAGATAAAATGCTAAATCTTAGTGGCTTCAGAGAATAGATGTGTATTTTGTTCACAAACGTTATTCCCTATCAAAGGGCAGATCTCCAGTGACTCAGGGACCCAGGCTCCTTCTTCCTCACAGCTTCGTCGTCTCCATGCCAGGTTCCTCAGGTTACTACACTTGTCTGTATCAAGCCAGAGGGGAAAGACCATGGGGGGACCATACTGTGAAGTTTTTATGAGCCAAGCCAAGAGGCGTGAACACAACTCTTAGCACATTCCATCAGTCAGATCTCAGTCACATGGCCACACCTCACCACAACGGGGCTGGAAAATGATCTAACTCTGGGCTCAGAGGGAAGATAAAATGGTTTTGGTTAAGAACTAACCAGTTTCTTCCACACTCATCAAGGCAAAAAAACAAAACAAAACAAAAAAACTCTGCTGTAAAGACCTCCTTAGAAATACCACTCCCCTAACCCAAATGACTGGCTTAGTCACTGGAAAATGTGCACAGACTAAGCTCTAAATTGGATTCTTCATACATCAAAGGGTACAGTAAAGCTCCTAACAGCCCCTGCTTCTCAAACATGAAGGACAGTTCACAAGGACAACAGCAACAACAGAAAGCCCTGCTACTTCTCCCTGCCTTTTTAAGAGAGTGCTGTGCTGTAATTTTACTGCTTCTAGAAGCACTGCAGCTTTTCATGAGCCAGTGAACTAGCTAATTGGCTAGAGCAAGGACTGCATCTTGGAAGGTGGCACTTTACAAAACAAATATTAAGAAACTATGAATCTCTGGAGTATGAGCTTTCAAGGGTGAAGAGTATATCATGGGTCAACATGATACAACATGTGACAGTTAAGGACAGGGAGGAAATGACATCTTAGAAAGAGAGAAACTCAGTGAGAATGCCTACATTTGTCCCACATTGAGAGTCATTAAAACCATAAGGTCCTATATAGCTGATTTTTTTTTTTTTTGGCCGCAATTAAAATATAAAGAGCTGATTTCTTTGACGTTCTGTGTCTGCCCTTTTTTCCCATTTATATATATATACAGCCTAAGCAAAACTGACAAAAAAAAAGTAATCGAGATTTTGGTTCTAATGCAGATCTTGATTTATTTTGACTTATTCACAGGGTCTAGTAAAATGATCCATGCCTTCCTACAGAAATGAGATGTCAAGCTGCAAACAATGCTGCCTCCCTTCAACAAGCAGCACAACCCATTCCACAGCCATCTCATCTGGTGTCCTTCAAGGGTAGTCAAGATCTCAGCCCCTTCATCAGACTGACACCTGCCAACCTTTTTGTCCATTTCTATAGGAGTCAAAGTTGAAGGCTATGCTGAACTTGAATTTTCCCTGAAGTTCAGCAGAAAAGTAAGATCTACTTGCAGGTGATTCTTGCAGAAAAATAAGTCATAGACTAAAAATAGTGCAGCAATTTTTTTAATGAGAAAATGAACAAGATACGTGAACACGGCTCAGATATACCCATCTGTTTTCAATTGTAGTTGGCAGCAAATCAGTTCTCAATTTTCTGCTTGTTGTGCTTTCTAACACAGCTTCCCTTGCATTTGCCAATGACCAAAATGCACAGCAACCCTAAGTAATCTTGCTCTACCTCTTTCCCCTTCCCAGATCACAGAACATCCAGTTGAATTGCAACATTATTAGGGCAGATATTTACATATTTATAACCTTTTTTAAAGTGTGCATATGTTGTCTTTTTCTTGCATTCATCTCTTATTATTTGCTATCTTGTATTGCCAATGTCTCGTCTCTCCTCCATTAACACTGATAAATTGCAGTTGATTATAGTTTAGTTCCTTTTCTCGTGGGTTAAATGCAGTAAAATGAGCTGAAAAGTAGCAAACAAGGCCTCAGGGTGACATCAACACCCTATAATAGCTTATTTTTACCTCTAATATTTTCACAGATGATTCTGCCTGAAATTCTCCAATTTGGGGTAATGATGCTGAAAGTGTGTAATATGAGATTTTGGAGTATAAACAAACAGATGATGATGATGATGTTGACAGAAGGGTTATGTTTGGATAAAAAACCAGCTCTGTATGAAAGGCTGGTCAGGGCTAATAACCCAAGAGCTAAGATGAATCTTGATTCAGTGCTTCCATTAATAAAAAGAATATGTTTGAAGCTTACCTTTTACAAAATAAAAAGAGCATATCTGACAGTGTATTTAGAAATGAGAGACCTGACACCCAGTTTAAGAAAACCATTCTATTCACAGGTCTCTGGTGGCACAGGGCTCTTGTACTTGGAGTAATCGACCTTTGTAGAACCTCTCTTTTGGCACTGGAATATTAGGCCTGCTGTCTTGAACCTCTTGGAGCTAACGGGATGTCCAGATGTAACTCCATATCTATATAACCCTGAGGACTGCTATACAGCTGCTAAAGAACATGAGGGGCTTATCTCTGTATTGAAAAAAAAAATTGCTCCAAGCTTTTGTTTCCTAAGGTAATTTTTGTAGAGAAATTATAGCCATGATGACATGCTCACTCTAGGATAGGGGGAGTGAGGCAATTAAAATTTAGAAAAGACCTGAAGTCTACACCAGGTGGCACAGAAAGTGTTGCCTGGCATCTCTCCCCTCCCCTGCAGAGATAAAACATGGTACCCACTGTCCTCAACCATTAATCCCTTGGACCCTCTCTAAGTCTCCAATTTTACATGTCCTAGTGTACTTCAGTGAATTCCTGCCAAACAGCTTTGGAGACTGTGCGGGATTATCACGTACAGGCCCTTCACAATACCCTGATACCTCACCCCTTAGAGCTTTACTTATGCCCAGCATTGACTGATTACTTTCCTTTGGTTTCACCCTGAACTCCAAAGCACTGCACCATAAGACCACAATGTCATTCCTAATGGAACCCCATAGCCATTCATGCAAAACTCTCATTCTTATCTTGTCTCACAGATACGTCCTTTGAGAACATTTCTGTTAATCCCTCATGCTTCTCAACTCCCACTTCCACACTCACCTCCTACACTTTAATATCCCAAATGGACTTAGACACATATAGAGCCTCAGTATCTTTCCTCCCATCCCTGCCATTTCTAAGGAGAGAATCTGATCCTCTTCTAACGGCCCACACTTTCTACCTTTGCCCTGATCCCATCCTCACACCTTCTCTAGGACTTGGCTGCACCATTCCTCCTTGCCTATACTTCAGACTTCTCCCCCCTTGATCCCTTTCTGCTCTTGAGTAATTCCCCACATTAAATCAAAAGGAACAAAGTGAAATGAGATAAAAACCTCTTTCCCTGGCCCACCTATGCTTAAGTTCCTTTTTAAAAAATTCCTCCTACTGAGCTAGACATGAACTCTCATATATCCTCCCCCATCTCACCAAAAAAATTTACAGTCTTCTTCTCTGCAGAAATTATCTGTCAAACACCACTTTTTAAAACTTTTCCAAGGTTAGATTATCAGAATATTATATTTTACCGAATATCATTACTTAGATTTACCTGTGAACAATTAGCAGTTCCAATTCACAACTCCCAAAAGCAACACTTCTTAATTTTGATTGCTTTTTAAAATTTGTACTGAAAAGCAACATGCATAAGTGAAACCTGCAATGAATGTGCACAAACTGAACACGTCTTTGAACCAGCATCCAGACCAAGAAACAGAAAATTACCAGAATCCTGGGCTTCCTGCTCATCACATACAGTGAAACTAAGGAGTTTAGAATGGATGAGGCTAGGCTGTGGGAGAGAATAGAATCATGAGGCTAGAAACGTACATTGAAGGGCTTCTATATCTTGCTGAGAAGCAACTGAAACAACAAATCACGAAATCCATGAACGTATTGGGGTAGTGCTGTCTCATTTACTGAAGAGATCGTGTCTGAATATGGGATTCTATTTTAGTACCCAAACTAAGACAGCCATATGTCCTGGCTTTTCCTTGACTCCACTGATTTAAAATATTTTGCCTTATCAAACCATGTGTCAGAACACAGCCCAACTTAGGGTCAGGAAAATTTTGTTACCATAACCTCCTTCCATCCCACACACCCACACACCATATTGTTTTTCCAAAAAATAGTATCATTGCTTCTGGTTGGTATCCTATACAGAAAATAATTTGATTTGTAGGCTTGCAAATCGCACTTATAAATATTCAAATGCACAGCTCCAATTAAAACAAGAGCCAAAAGCCTGTGCTACAGGCAATGAAAATATTCTTCCCATAGCTACATTTACTTTATTAACAGGCTGTAGCCTAAATGCCTAAGGAAAAAATTGTTATAGCCTTGTTATCTTGCCTCTAATTGAGTGATTTTGTTTCTTCTTTTCATTTACTGAAGTATTGCGGACTTGGCTACCATAATGTACGAAACTGTAGTTACTTTGACCAATTCAGACCTAGCTCTCATACATTTAAGGGCTTCACATGACAGTCCCTGCTGCGAGTCAAATGCCAGGAAACCCAATTCAACCAAAATGAATTTAAGAGGAATTCCAAATTTTAGGTTTACCTATGAACAATTAGCAGTTCCAATTCACAACTCCCAACAACATCACTTCTTAAAACTCCTGCCCCTCATGTGCAGCTTCCTCTCCTGCAGTGGCCCCAGCACCTCTCTCTTGCCAATCCCGTGACATTCTTCTTCTCTCCCCAGTCCTACATTTTTATCAAGATTGTTGTCGTTCTTGGCTTCATTTATTCTTGTCTAGAAGCATTTAGCAAGGAGTCATTCTAAATAAGTTCAGCCTAATGAGGTCTTCTTTTTAAAAACAATTTTTAAATAATTCTTTATAAAATACATTACATACTTATATATTAAATCTTGTACACAAGTGAAGGAGAAAGAGACCTGGGGAAAGGCAAACAGGTTTAGTGAATATGTTTCTTAATTTAGTCATTCATAAATGGAAGATAAATCATATCTACTTTATAGAATTATTAAGAATATTAAATGAAATCAAACGTGCTCATTTTTAAAAACAGGTATCAGAACAAAGTACACACTCATTAAATTCTAGTCATTCTTTCTACTCAGGCTTCTACTGACCCTTAATAAGAATGTTATTTGGAAATTCCAGGCCTTTTTTGAATATATTAATTCTTTTATTATTATTATTATTATTATTATTATACTTTAAGTTCTAGGGTACATGTGCATAACGTGCAGGTTTGTTACATATGTATACTTGCACCATATTGGTGTGCTGCACCCATCAACTCGTCATTTACATCAGGTATAACTCCCACTGCAATCCCTCCCCCCTCCCCGCTCCCCATGATAGGCCCCAGTGTGTGATGTTCCCCTTCCCGTGTCCAAGTGATCTCATTGTTCAGTTCCCACCTATGAGTGAGAACATGTGGTGTTTGGTTTTCTGTTCTTGAGATAGTTTGCTGAGAATGATGGTTTCCAGCTGCATCCATGTCCCTACAAAGACACAAACTCATCCTTTTTTATGGCTGCATAGTATTCCATGGTGTATATGTGCCACATTTTCTTAATCCAGTCTGTTACTGATGGACATTTGGGTTGATTCCAAGTCTTTGCTATTGTGAATAGTGCCGCAATAAACATACGTGTGCATGTGTCTTTATAGCAGCATGATTTATAATCCTTTGGTACTATACCCAGTAATAGGATGGCTGGTCCTATGGTACTTCTAGTTCTAGATCCTTGAGGAATCGCCATACTGTTCCATAATGGTGTTGGAACTAGTTTACCATCCACCAACAGTGTAAAAGGTCCTTATTTCTCAATCTCTCAACCTGTTGTTTCCTGACTTTTTAATGAATATTTATTCTTTTTTTTTTTTTTTTTTTTTTTTTTTTTTTTTTTTTTTTTTGAGACGACTTGCCTGCCCCGGCTGAGTCGGACAGCAGCTCGCTCCCGGGTTATGTCCTTCAGCCTCCGAGTAGCTGGCTACAGGCGCCCGCCCCTCGCCCGGCTATTTTTTTGTATTTTAGTAGAGACGGGTTTCACCGGGTAGCCAATGGTCTCGACTCCTGACCTCTAGTCTCGGCAAGTGCTGGGATTACAGGCTGCGGGCAAGAGAGACTTGGCCAGCAAAAGCCACATTCCATAATACTGTAGGGATTATCTAATTTTATGCATCCATACTTTTGCCTGGGCATCCAAGAAATTCCGAGCTAAAAGTAATGTCATAGGAAATAAAGAGGCTTGGGGTTTTGGTCCATTTATTTTCCTTCTAACTGTATGATAATACTTTCGGTTTTTAAAAGTTTTGCTAATATACCAGCATTCAACTGAAAACTTTAATTTTCACAACAACCCTAGGATATAGGTACAATTGTTTACATGTTTTAGTTTACATGTAAGAGACAGGGACTAAGAGAGGTTAATTTTCCTAGAGGTCCCTGACTTCAAAGCCTGTTGTTTATAATATTACCTCTACTACGCAGCTTTTAATTTCTGACTTCTATTTTTAAGGAGCTATTATTTCATCTTTTACTGGGTGCTGCTTAATTCCTTTTAGGAAGTGAAAGTGACATCAATTATAAATAAATGCTTCCAAGACAAAGCAAAGATAGAAACCACAGGTAGGCAAATGATGAACTAGGCCTAGACATGAAATGCATTTACATGAAAATACAACCTATGGAAACAATTGTCAGTCAAATGCCTAATGTGTACTGCCACAAGCTATGTTATTTATGGAAAATGATATGGCACCTGTTTTCTATCCAAAATATCATGTACGGCTCCCATCAGATACCTAAGAATGAGATTTTTAAAAAGAGAAACTTGAGAAGTGAAAAAGATATACAAAGTCTGAAAAGACTGGAAATAGCTCTCAGATTCTGTCCCCTGAATATGACAGTATCTAGAAGGGCCATCTGCCTTTCCATCTTCTTATTTGGCTGGTGACAAAAATGATATCATCTCATTTTTTCTGCTTAAGACCCTGATCCCTTCTAAAATAAAAATAGTCCTGGGAGCGCTAACAACGTTCTATCTGTCATTGAGAACTTGATGATGATGACATTCCATCTCTCAGAACAGAGCAGGCAGAAATGGGCATGAGACACCATGCGCCTCAATTTAGAGACAGGAAAAAGCCAGTTCTCAATTTTGCCTGGAGTAAGCTCAGAGATACCTTTGCCCTGTTTGAGCTGACATTCACCAATCCTTAGGGCTTCTATGAAAATAAGTCAGTGTTTTTAGAAAGCTAAAGTCCTCTTATTCACACAGCAAAATGCTGCCAATAACCTTAGTTGTGAGTAGGATGAACACAGTGATTTGCCTTTTTCTCTGTGACATATTATGAGATGTTTGCAGATTGACTGGAAAGGGCAATTCTACAGAAGTGGCCACAGATGTTATTACATCCAGTTATTCTGCTACATCTGGCTCAAAAAAAAAAAAAAAAGTCACTAAATGGCAGCATAAATGCACTTCAGCAAATTTGTTCAGAGTAAGTTTTAGGTGGATTTCCCAAAAATATGATTGCAAAAGGAGAAACAATTGAAAGATAACACATTGAAGTACATTACAGGAATAAAATAATTGGAACATAGCTTCAAGAACTTTCACAACTGACAAGTAGGCCCATAAGTAAGAAAAATAACTGCTTGTTGTTTTAAGTCACTGAGTAATAGTGCAGTTGTTACACAGTGTTACTGGAAAACAATAGAAAGAATCAAGAAAACCAAAAGTTGGTTATTTGAAAAGATCAACAAAATTGACAAACTTTTAGCTAGACTGACTAAGAAGAGAGAAGAGGAAACTAAAACCACAAATGAAGGCAAGAACATTACTACTAACTTTATAAAAATTAAAATAATTATAAGAGAATAATAGGAACAATTATATGCTGTGATATTTGTGTGTATAAATGTGTGTGTATATACATATATGAGTGTATATGTGTGTATATGTGTGTATGTGTATATATGTGCAAATGTGTGTGTATACGCACACATATACACACATATGTATGTGTGTATGTATGTGTATATGTGTATATATACATACAGTGTGTACATGCATACATGTGTACATGTATATGCACACATACACATACATACACATATACACGCATGCACATATATACACACACAAATATATGTACACATATACACAGACACACAATCTGGACAGGTCTTGCTAGGTTTAGAGCATACCTTTTTTGTCCGATCAAATTTTGACATGGTTGCCCATGCTTCAATCATGCCTACATAATGAAGCTTCTATAAAAACTCAGAAGGACTGGGTACAAAGAGTTTCTGAGTAGCTGAACACAATGAGGTTCCTAGAGGGTAATGCACCCAGAGAGGGCATAGAAGCTCTCCACCCTTTCTCTCTTACCTCACTCTATGCATCTCTTTATCTGCATCCTTCATAATAGCCTTTATAATAAAAGGGTAAACATAAGTGTTTCCCTGAGTTCTGTGAGCTGCCCCAGCAAATTATTCCAAAAAGGAGATCATGGGAATCCAAACTTGAATTCAGTCAGTCAGAAGTTCCGGAGACTTAGACTTGCAACTGGTGTCTGATGGGGCCTGAAGTTCTGGGGACTGAGCACTCAGCCTGTGAGATCTGACACTATCTCCAGGTAGATAGTGATGAAATTGAATTGGAGGACACCCAGTTGGTGTCTGCTGCAGAATCGATTGCTCACTTGGTGGTGGGGAGAACCCCACCTCCTACATTTGATCACAGAAGTATTATTCTGTGTTGATGATTATTGTGGTATGAGAGCAGAGGAAAAGTAGTTTGAGTTTTTCCAAATATATGCCAACAAATTAAATCTAGATGAAGTGGGAAAATTCTTAGAAACACACAAATTACCAAAATAGACTCAAAAAGAAATAGGAACTCTCAACAGACCTATAACAAAGAAAGAGACTGAATCGGTAATCAAAAACCTTCAGAGAAAAGCAAGTCCAGGACCAGACAATTTCACTAGTGAAGTCTATCAAATATTTAAAAAGGAATTAACACCAGTACTAGTCAAGCTTTTCCAAAAAAAAAAAAAAAAAAAAAGACAAGGAAGGAATATTTCTTAAAATATTATATGAAGCCAATATTCCCTGATACCAAAGCCATACAAAGAAACCACTAGAAAACTATAGACCATTGTCTCTTATTAATATAGATGCAAAATCCTCAGCAAAATACTAGCAAACAAAATCCAACATAACATTAAAATCACCATGACCAAATGGGATTTATCTCAGGAATGCAAAGATGGTTCAACATTTTAAAAATCAATACACTATATTAATAGAACTTTGAACAAAGGGAAAAAACCACTTGGTGATCTTAAGAGATACAGAATATGCTCTTTACAAAATGCAGCACCCTTTTATGATAAAAGCACTCCCCAAATTAGGAATAGAAGAGAGCCTCTCTAACATGATAAATGGTATATATGAAAACTCCACAGCTACTATTATACTCAATGGTGAAAAACTGAAAGATTAGGATTAGTAAAAAGACAAGAATACCCGTTTTTGCCACTGCTATTAAACATAGTACTGGAAATCTTAGCCAAGCATTTAGGCAAGAAAAAGAAATAAAAGTCATCCAAGTTGGAAATAAAGAAATAAAGCTATCTATATTTGCAAACGGCATATTCTATATATGGAATATTACAAAGAATACACACACACAACATACAAACTACTAGCGCTAATAAATGGGCTGGGCACAGTGGCTCACACCTGTAATCCCAGCACTTTGGGAGGCTGAGGCAGGTGGATCACCTGAGGTCAGGAGTTCAAGACCAGCTTGGTCAACATGGTGAAACCCCGTTTCTACCAAAAATATAAAAACTAGCCAGGTGTGGTGGTGGTGGGTGCCTATAATCCCAGCTACTTGAGAGGCTGAGGCAGGAGAATCACTTGAACCCAGGAGACAGAGGTTGGAGTGAGCTGACACGATGCCACTGCACTCCACCCTCGGTGACAGAGTGAGACTCTGTTGAAAGCAAGCAAGCAAGCAAGAAGGGAGGGAGGGAGGGAGGAGGGAGAAGGAAGGAAGGAGGGAAGGAAGGAGGGAGGGAGGGAAGGAAGGAAGGAAGGAAGGAAGGAAGGAAGGAAGGAAGGAAGGAAGGAAGGAAGGAAGGAAGGTGAAGTCAGCAAAGTTGCAGGATACAAGAACAACATACAAAATCAGCTTTTTGTACACCAGTAATAAACAATCTGAAAAAAAATATTAAGCAATCAATTCCATTTACAATAACATCCAAAGAATAAAACACCTGGAAATAAATTTAACCAAGGAAGTGAAAGGCTTGACCACTGAGACCTACAGGATATTGTTGAAAGAAATAAAAGACAATATTAAGAGAAGACAGCCCATGTTCATGGATTGAAAGCTTTAATATTGTTAAGATGGAAATACTCCCCAAAAGTATCTACAGATTCAGTATAATCCCATTAAAAATTCTAATGGCCTTTATTGCAAAAATAGAAAATATAATCCTCAAATTCACATGAAATTTTAAGGGATTCTGAATAGCCAAAATAATCCTCAAAAAGAAGAATAAAGATGGAGGACTCATACCTCCCAATTTCAAAATGTACTGCAAAATTTACAGTAACCAAAATAGTGTGGTACTTTCATGAGGATAGACATATAAACCAGTAGAATTGCAGTGCAGAAATAAACCCAATATCTATGGCAAATTTATTTTTGACAATGTTTCCAAGACCATTAAATAGGGAAAGAATAGTCGTTTCAACAAATGGCGCTTTGGCAACTGGATAACCACTTGCAAAAGAATAAAGTTGGACTCCTACCTCATTCACAAAAATTAATTCCAAATGGATCAGAAACCCAAATATAAGAGCTAAAACTATAAAACTCTCAGGAGAAAATGTAGAGTAAATCTTCACTATTTGGCAACAGATTCTTGGATTTGACACCAAAAACAACAAAAGGAAAAAAATAGATAAATGGGACTTTATCTACATTTAAAAATAGATGAAATTGACATTGTCAAGAAAATGATAGCCCATAAAATGAGATAAAATATCTGCAAATCATATATCTGATTAGGGTGTCTAGTATCCAAAATATTGAAAGAACACTTTCAACAAAAGACAAAAGTTCCAATTAAAAAATGGGCAATGCATTACTGGGTATATATGCAAAGGATTATAAATCATTCTACTGTAAAGACACACGGACACATATGTTGATTGCAGCACTATTTACAATAGCAAAGACTTGCAACCAACCCAAATGGCCATCAATGATAGACTGAATAAAGAAAATGTGGCACATATACACCATGGAATACTATGCAGACATAAAAAAGAATGAGTTCATGTCCTTTGCAGGGACATGAATGAAGCTGGAAACCATCATTCTCAGCAAACTAACACAGGAACAGAAAACCAAACACCACATGTTCTCAGTCATAATTGGGAGTTGAACAATGAGAACACATGGACCCAGGGAGGAGAATATCACACACAAGGGCCTGTTAGGGGGCGGGGGGCAAGGGGAAGGATAGCATTAGAAGAGATACCTAATGTAGATGACGGGTTGATGGGTGCAGCAAACCACCATGGCACATGTATACCTATGTAACAAACCTGCACATTCTGCACATGTATCCCAGAACTTAA